>NC_134524.1:22089201-22389368 GCF_027942865.1 Odontesthes bonariensis
TTGAATACATCTGAGACATCTGCGGGGACTAAAGGGCCGTGTATACTCTCACAGCAGTGTGTCGCAGTGAGCTTGTCGCAGACACGACGCAGTTATTTTTGATTTATGCCTTGAAGCGCTGTCTGCGCTATGTTAATCCCACGCCACAAAGCAAGAGGGACAATCACGAACAAGCTAGGATTGTGGGTGTTACGGTTACGGAGGTCATTCAACAACAGTGGCGACTGGACGAATGCGCACTTTGATTGAGATGCAGCTAATCGATCTAGAAATAGAAGAAATATTGCTACAACTGGAGCTGGCAGAGAGGCGAAAGAATCATCACGATTAGCATGGTTAGCGTCACCATTAGCCGGTTAGCAAACCGGAAATACGCATAGTGTAGAGTGGATGTAGAGTTGACCAATCAGAGGCCTCCTTTCTCTCCTCCATGTGGCGATGTCTGCGGCACTGTCTCACAGCCCTTTTACAGACAGCCGTTCCACTTATATCCTATTCACCCCATTATAAAAAATTTGGCTGCAGTTCATTTGATTTTGTCTGGGGGCGCTGGCGAGCGAGTGCAGAATGACCATTGGCCATAGGGCTGGCGCTAATAACTCAAAAAATGTCCCCGCTAACGGCTGAAACCTGAAAATATTACTGTGATTTCAGACAGAGGGATGTGGATTTATATCGAAAGTACAATAACCTGGGAGTTATATCTTTCTGTTTTCTTACAGGTCTGGCATTTGCGAGTCAGTCTCTGCTAGCATCTAGCTAACGGAATCTGAAGAACGCACGGCTGATTACGACCGGCTGCTTTACGGCACTTGTCCATTGTGCCAGAGTGCTAACCTGGTGCTGCTAACAACAACCAAAGCTAAACCAGAGGCTAGTCAGAGAGTATGTAAAAGGGCTGTGCTGAAATCTGTAACTATTTCAGCTAACACCTCTCTGCTAGCTCAGCGCTAGGACTGACCATGCCGTAAAGTGATGCCACATGCGTGACGTCACTCGGGATGCAATACTGACAATAAATGTGTATTTTAAACACATCTAGTCAGTCTAAAAAATCAAACCAAGTGCCGTTTGATAATTCATCCTGCCTTTAGGAAAATTAAAATGGAAAAATATAAAAAATGATTTCCAAAGCAATGGCTGCATCTAAGGTGGATTTCATAGTACCATCATAGAGTTCGGCGTGCTCTGCACTGCTTCGTTGGCGCCCCCTAGAGTGCAGTACCACCCGGAAAAAGTCGCCAGCTTTCCTTCTCCTGATAATAGAGACTCTCTGACTGTCTGCGGTGAGTTACAATTTTGGGGAGGTGCACCAGAGTGTCTGCGTAAGGGGGGGGGGGGGGGGGGGAACATGTCTGGGTTAACTGCGACACACACGCAGACGACCTGATTTCCGACCATAAATCAGCCTTAACGCAGACCTGGACCTCTGGGTGGGAGTTATTGCACAAATTTGTCATTGTAATGGAGAATCCATGAGCTATGAGGGAGTATCAGCCATAGAATAAATATATATGTTGGCAGCTTGCGTTGGATTAAATAAACGCAGATGGACAGTTTGAGAAGATGTCTTCCAAGGCTTTTGTCATCAAGTGACACCACGTCTGGCTAAAAATGCTTGATGGCAATACCCAAATGTACACTCCGTGCAGTAAATGGCTAGAATTACTGAGTGACAAGTTTCCCTGATAACAGTTTCCAGAAGATATTATTGAGATTAACTCAACATGATAGTTTCTGGGGACGGTTTGATGAGAATTTTTTTTGGCAGCTAATACTGTTCTCTGTTATTGAAAACAGCAAACGCATCGCTTTTAATTGTAGGTTCAGTGCAGCCTTTAAGTCTTCTTACTTTATGGCCTTTAATTTTTTTATCAGTTCAATCAGCCGAAAAAGCAATAAAATGTGAGATATCAAGATAGTGAGCATAAATCCTGTTATTGGTTACTAATCCAGGAAAGATTCAGAGCTGTTATGCAGGAGGAGTGGAAGAGCTCCATTGTTAATGTTGGAACACAGGGAGCTTTAACACCGTTTGACTCAGTCGGTCCCGGCTTCTCCATGTGTTTTTCGAAAGATGAACTTTTGAAATGCGTTTAATTTCATTTCATGCTGCGGGGTCTGTGGGGTATGCGGGGTCAGCGGGGTTAGCGTTACCTTCGTACGGCAGAATTAGCACATGTCAAGACAAAGACAGAACCTGCTTGATCTTTATCATTTCCTGAAAAACTCTCACAGACATCAGTGTTTCCCATACATTGAGGAAACTATGGCGGCCCGCCATAGTTTCCTTTTGGCCGCCATAGTTTCAGAATCCCAATCGTTTGAAACACAGCGATTTTTTTTTTATTTTTATTTTTATTTTATTTTTTTATTTTTTTTATTTATTTATTTATTTATTTTTTTTGAAACACAGCGATTTCCTCGAAAACCAACCAATATGACTATACAACCGGTGAATTAGTAATTAAACATGTCCTAAAGTGTGCAATGTCAGAGTTTTGAAGTTTAGTGGCAAAAAAGGTTTATGTGTTATTAGTCGCTGTCGGGGCGATTGACACACGTTATAGATTAGTGGGTGCGCGTGCATAAAGATCAGCTGTAATCATCGAGATTTCGTTGACAAACATATTTTTTTGACCTATTTATATTATGAGAAATAATGTGAAATTTGAGCAATGACGAGTACACTAGTATGTTGTCCGGTATGTTGCTTAAAAAAATAGTAAGCTCAATAGTTTCTGTTTAAAATAAGGTGTTTCATCCGTCCCGCATGTGTGGTTCAACCGTCCCGACTAGGCGGAGCGGGGTGAAGTTGGTTTTATATTCGACATTCGCCTATTTTCCGGCTTTATAATTGTAATAGCGTCACGAAAACCGCACCAATTAACCTCGGGATGGTATTAATATTTACAGAAAACTAAGACTAACATACCACAGGCTTTATCAACTCACCAAAGTAAGCCTGAAAGATCAGAGTAACCGCGCCGAATATACTTCTAAGTGAACTACGGCAGCCGGAGCGCTTAGGGACCGTCGCAAAAGTGCAACGCCTTTTTTTGTTCTCACTGGATATTCAACCAATGAACCCCAAACCACTTCGGATGGGTTTGTGAACTCACTATAAAGCTTTCACAGTCTTTTAGTTTCCAGAAAAATCATTTCAGGTAGAACATTTACTTAGTGTGCATAGTTAATTCCATTTTAGATTTTTATTTTGTAATAGCTCTCTTGTTTTTAAAGATATCAACACCAAACCACTTCTGATGTGTTCCTGAACTCATTGTGTACTTCCCACACCCTTTGTTATCAAGGAAAACCTTTTCAAGTTTCTCAAAAAGGCATACGTACTCACTGTATATGATCCATTTATATTTTTCATGAAGTTTAGTTTTAACCTGTAAATATTTTCTATTACAATTGTTATCATTGGGTTTTAATGACAAGATGAGGTTTCCTTATAAGCCCACAAGGGTTTCTGACATCTCCAGCACACATTCCTTTTTTTAAATTTGTTGTGTTTTATTGTGTATTTTTTTGTTATATTTGAATGAATGTGTGCAAATCAATCAAATAAAATAAAATCTGCAGTCGCACAAATTTACGCCGCACAAATTCACGCCGCGTGAATTTACCCCCCCCCCCCATAGTTTCCAAAAATTCTGTGGGAAACACTGGACATCTTACTGCAAATGCAAATGCCCTCTTAGCACGAGGTCACAGAAGACTTGGCGTGTTCTCTTGTCAAGTATTATCGTTGGTGTTTCATGCAGGTCCCGTAGTTCACACTGTAAACACCATTCATTCAATGCGTCGATACCCTTCAAACTCCACCATGCGCGCTGCCATCTGAAGTCGGTGAGGAATCTAAGCAACTCCTGATAAAGTTTCATTCTCTTTTTTGCCGCACTTCTCCCTCTCAGGTCCTGTGTAACACGCAAACTCTCAAATAGTTTTGTTTCATGCTCGTATCCATCTATAGCACCAACCATCTATAGCCATCTATAGCACCAACTATCTATAGCCATCTATAGCACCAACCATCTATAGCCATCTATAGCACCAACCATCTATAGCCATCTATAGCACCAACCATCTATAGCCATCTATAGCACCAACCATCTATAGCCATCTATAGCACCAACCATCTATAGCCATCTATAGCAATAGCACTAGGATTTCTTTATTTTGTTTCTTAATTTGGTTGTCGTCTATCTTGTATGATTTTTATGCTAATTTTTCATGTGATGGGCTGCTGGAGTCTAAATTTCACTGCGGGAACCTCTCAAAGGGATCAATTAAGTCGATCTGAATCTGAATCTGAGGCTGAAAAAGTCAGGTTTTTTAAAGAGCGCTGACAGTTCTGTCAAATCTTTCAGAGAACTTCCAGGTTTTTTAGGAGGTTGTGCTCTCTCTTAGCTTTAAAAAGACGATATTTTTAAAAGGGCGCCTTTAGTTCTTCGTGGGTTTAAAAGCTTACCATCTAAAGATAATGATCTGGTTTGCAAACGTCTTTCCTTAGTAACTGTAGTTTGAACTTTCCTTCATTTAAGTGCTTTGACCTGATCCTGGATTTCTTGGCTGTGCAAAATCAATCAATCAATCAATCAATCAATTATACTTTATTAATCCCCGAGGGGAAATTCCAGATTGTTGGACTGGCTGTCACACTGCGTTTACATCCACAGTTGAGTTGAATTATGGTTATGGCTTGACTAAACCAAAGTATGTCTGACTCTGCTGAGGGATACACCTCCTTTGATCTTGTTCAGTGCGTTTTTTTTATGGTCGACCTGTTACGTCACGGAAGTGACTGCAAACTGGTTTGAGTGATGAATGGGACTAAATTCTTTACACTTCTATACTTTTTTTTTTTATGTGCTCTGCACCTTTTTAGGCCAATTGAACATTGATTCCGACTTCGTGGAATTTGTTTTCCTAAAATTTGAACGTGTTGCTGTGCATTTTAGGAGTCATTTAGGTTGGACGAACGTAAAGATTTAGTTTTTTTCTTACATGAGCAGGGGGCAAATTGGGGGGGGGGGGTCCCATATGTTTTACTGTTCTGCTCTCTTTAAGTTTGACCACACAGACTGCTCTGTGACCTATGAGTTATTAGAAAAGACAAAAGGTATAATAACTCATTGCTCAGTACAAAGGTATCATTATCACCATACCATGTCAGACTTGTGCAATTGTCAGATTGAATGAAGCAATTTATTTTTGATTGATGATTAAGGGGGAAAAAAAACAAGACAACTGAGATGCTGGAGAGAAAGGCTGCCACAACAACTGAATTTAATCTGACGCTTTTCTAATCCGATTCTCAGTCCTATTGTCTTAAACAGTCTTAAACAGTTTTTCAGGTTTTTACCGTCCCACGTTTAGATTTACCCGATGGACTTTCCTACCCTTTTTTTGTGCTGCGTTACTCCATATTTGTTGTGACATGGTTTTGTTTCTTTTTCTGCTTTGAAAGCAGGTTTTCTCTCCTGCATCAGAAAAGCCCATCATGACGAGAAGTCTCTTTTTATATCGTTGACTAACTTTAGTGCGGCTCCTCCAATTACAAACTTTCTGATCATGTCCTCCAGTCTTCACCAGTATGCCCCTTCTCTGTAACTGTGGGAGCATCCAATAATCCTTTATGATGGAATCCGGCTCTACTCGTGAAGAAGCAGATGACCGGGAGCTTCTGATCCTGGATCAGCCAGTTGATCTTTGTTCATTACAGCAGGGTGCAGAAACAGGAACCCCTGATGAGATACTTAACTCCAAAAGGGCTCTTTATTTGTTCCTTCGGGGGGGAAAAATCTCATGTCGTTTAGGTCAAAAGCGTCCGCTGAATGTAATGTGTGCTTAAACAGTGCAGCCTCAAGCAAACTCCTCATCTGTTGCAGCTGAGTTTGGCTTTATAAACACCTGGTTTTACTTGGCAACGACTCCTGAGATGTGCTCAGACATGGGGTGATTTTACAGTCTTTGTTTTGTATGTAGACAGGAATTCATATGTTGTTTTCCACACAAAAACTCACTTTTTTTTTTTTATTTTTTTTTTTATGCCTTTTAATGGATAGGACAGTTAGGAAAGACAGGAAGCAGGGGGCAGAGAGAGGGGGAACAAAATGCAACACAGGGGCATCCGATGCGGAACTTGAACCGGGGCCTACAGCCTCTTGTACATGGGGCGCTTGCTCAACCCACTACGCCACGGACCACCCCCAAAAACTCACTGTTAACAGTTGCTCATGCATATATGATATGGGGTCCAAAGGTCTAAAACTGGCAGTCACATGGTTGGCTGGCTCATACACAGATATAAACATATATAAATAAACTCAAATGAGTCACGGTGCTGTTACGGATGTAGTCATTCAAAGTTTAAATAGATTGCAATTGATCCACATTAAGGTCTGACTCGCTTCAGTGCATATGATGAATCAGCACGAAAATGCGAACTACTAAAGGCTGGTTCAAGAGTTCCCAGCTGCTCTCACATGCGCGCACACGCCCACGCACTCATTCTTAAGCCCACCGAGTGGATCCAATGATATAAGTCATCTAGTTGTAGACACAGCCAGAAGGACTTTTCCCACTTAGTCTCAGTGTCTGGACTCTTAGCTGTATATCATCAGCTCACTCATTTCCTACCGCCTCTTCACACACACACACACACACACACACAAGCAACTCTTTTCTTCTCTTTTCTTTCAGTTAACAGTGGCATGAATAAGTTTGCGCATCGGTTATCGATAATTCTGCTAGAGTGAGTAGCTGACGGAAAGGGGACCGAATTTCCTTACGTTCATCACGTTTTAACTCTGAAACATTGTGTTTTTTTAACGAGTTTCAGATTTGGAGTTCTTTGCAGCTTCAAAATAACGACAAAGTAAAAAGCAGCACAAGTTTTTCAGTTTTTCCGTACTGTAGCGAATTTGTAAATGCTGTTTGAAGCCAGGAGTGTGTTAGTTCCTGAACAGAGGATTTTCACTTGTGTTATAATTCTGTTAGACTCTTAACTACTGTCAATTTGTGGACGCATTTTGAAGATGGGAGCAACTTGGTGCACGTGGAAGGCAGAATGGAAACAACTTTACAAATTGCGTCTGACCTGGCAAAGACTGAAACTGATGTGACTCACCAGGTGTTTACTGTCCTGGTGGGCACACAGCAAACTCACGGGATATCATATCCCACATAGAGTTGAAAGTAAATCCTGAATAAGAGCTCTCTTCATTTTCCTAATTTACCGGAATTGTTAGGTTAGGTTAGCCCAACTACTTCCTCTACTGAATTACAGCCTATGAGTTCAAACCAGTCTGTGGGAACCGGTCTGATTCACATTTCCTTTTTTTAGTGGCTTTTCAAAATATCCCTTCGTGTTTGCTTCGCTGTGGACACCTTACAACCTTACATCAACAAGCTAATTAAAATCTCACACCATCGTAATATTTAGGTATTCGCGAATTGTGGCCCTTTCCTGTTTTTCCTTCAAAATTGTACGAAACAAAATATTTAGAATGTTGAAAGCGTGTAGTTTTTTCTTATCTTTCCTTTTACCGATAAGTAAATTTTTTTCCCCCACTCAGCTATGTTACATTATATTTATCATATCATATATTTTCTACATACATTTTAACCGAGGATGCCAAAACCTTTGCATGTCAGTCACTGGGGTTACATGGCACTGAAAGGATCGGATTATTGGTTAAATTACAATAAGATTGAGTTATTAAGACCCCGAGATAACTCGGTTGAAAGTCAAATTAAACGTGCTTGTGGACGGTGAAGCACGTGGTGAATTAGACTTTGCGTTCTGCGCATGCTCGACATATTTTCCCCAGGAAGAGACGATATTACTGTTGTAGTCGCCGTTGGAAAGAAACAAACAACGCGATGGAGAATGCGCCGTTGTGCATCGCGTTTGTGCAATAAGCAGCTCACCACAAACAAAATGTAGAGGGATGCAGCTTTATCTTGCTCTTCATTCGCCATTTTCTCGAATGGCTGAGTTTGTTGTTGTTGGTGGTGAAGCGGTCAACCGGAAGTGGATCTATTAGCAATAGTTGAAATGGGTACAGCGCCACCTATAGTATCGGAGTATGACATGCTTTGTGCCTCTGATTTGATTCATTCACCGCCATATATCCAAGGATAATTAACCTTGCTCAAATAAGGAGCAATCAGTCTTATTGTAATTTAGCCAATATTCCGATCCTTCCAGTGCCATGTAACCCCACTGACTGTCTCTCTCCCAACCTGATCCCCCATTCCGTTGTTTTTTTTAAATAAATTTTTCTTTTTTTTTTTTTTTTTTTTTTTTACTTTTCACACTTTCTTCACCTCTTCACCCTCCCGCCTCTGTGCTCCATTTGTATGATACAATCGGAGTGTGCTGCTCCGTGCCCCTGTGGTCCTCAGTGGACGGGAACAGGAATGTCTAGTTTTCCTCTCATGCAAATGGCGAGCACATAAAAAAAAAGCAGGCACTCGCTGTTGAGAAACCACCAAACACGTTTACATCCAATTACTTTCTTGTAAACATTCACAAATTCAGATGTAGACACATGTATTAGCTACTCCAAATCCCCCAAATTTTCCTGTTCAGCATTTTGTGTTTTACCTTCTTGTCATGTGAGAAAAGGAAGTGGAAAAAGTTTTTTGTCCCATTGTTCCTGTTTTAAGATAAAGCAACACTGTTCTCTTTGACACCAGATCAAGGCTTTAAAACTGAAATTGTTGACTCAAAATGCCAAGACGGTGGTTAGGTGGAACTGGCAGACCGAATAGGCGCCGTCCCCCTTCCTTATAAAATGCTTCAGTGAAAGGACTAAAGATCCAGTATATCCAGTAGGTTTTCTGACATTTAACTGAAGCTGGGCAGCAAACCCACAGTTTCACAATGTTGATTATCATATGTGGTAATCAAGCTTTGTTAAATGACCATTTAGGAAACAGAGTTTATGCCCAGAGTTTATTTTTTGTTCCATGTCCATTTCGATATATCTCACACTATGTGGAGCAATGCGGTCTGAAGCTTTTTGTCGAGCACAAGTCTTGTGGTCAGCCACTAGCGCTGCTAAATGTTTTGAAATCAGTGCAGAACAGCAGTAGATCAGAGGTCTGGGAGGGAGCTCATGATGTGTGTGGTACAGGGAAAAGGTCTTAAGTACTTGAAAAACAGACCAAGAGTCTAGGGGGACCTATAGCCCTCTGTGTCTTTATCCAAGCCGGGAACTGATTTAGCCACGGACAAGCTAATGCATGAGGGATGGTGGGAGCTCTTTTTTATTATTCCTCAAGGTAGTTTTTTTTTCTTTTTTGCTTAAACAGCAAAGTATTGATTTAATGAGTCATACAGGTCACATGTTATGGTTGACTGGATTTGACAGCTGACGGGATGGTTACGTAACATTCCTCTGCTGGTTTGCATCATTGGAGAGAGTAATGCTTGGTTTCTGCTTCTTTGTAACCTCGGCTGAAGTCTCTATGTCATTCGAACAAAGGGACCTACAGCAACGTGAACATTTGCCCTTATGTAATGGGATCGAACAGCACAGAAAAGGTTGAGGACGTAATAGGAGGTGGGATTTCTACACAGGCATTTTTACATTTTTATTTTACATATTCGAGAAAAGCAAATTGTTGTGCAAATACAGAATGTGAAGTGGGCCAATCACAAGTTACGGTACTTCCTAAAATAGAGGGGGAAAGACGTTTTTTGGGGTTTTTTTCACCTTAACTATCAAAATCTGGAGGGGTGCATAGAAACACTTGTGCCTGATTTCCATATACCTGTGTGTTCATATGCAAGTCAACTGGAAATGTATTCATTCCCATGAGGAGCTCCATAATGAGGACATGTCTATGGAAAAAAAAACACTTTCATTGCATTGCATGGAAAGCGCGTGGAAAGAGCAAAGTAGCGAACAAGCTAACAAACTATTAGCTTGGCAAGCTGTGACTACACTTAAAGGAGAATTCCGGCTATTTTACAAACATATCCCATCTGTTGGAGACCCAGCAAAGTTGGCCAAAGGGAAAAACGCGAGACATTTTCATGCCCGCTGCGCAAAGTTGTCCGATTGCGCTGATTTCCATGAAAGCGGGCTCTATCGGGCAAGCTTTTAACCTTTCCTGAGGCTCTTAACGTGTATCAAAATACTTTTTACAGAATTGGCCGTGGTGTCAGTAGCAATACAATTCAACCCAGGGGCTAACCATACCATTAGCTAGCACAGACATTGTACATTTTGAGATTTCAAAAACAGCGCACTTACCTTGCTCAGCTTCCGTGTTCCACAGGCGTGCGCACAAATTAATCGATCGCCAGAGTCATACACTATAGTATTCCAAAATTGTCTTTTTGTCCACCAAAAACGACCATCGGGAACTGAACTACACATTGCGATGTTTGTTATTGTTTCCTATCAAACAACTGACTCGTTTCAACACCCATATTCACCGTGATGTCATGACGTGTCACATGACTGCTTGAAAGAGCGCACCTTTGCCCCTTATTCAGCTGCAGGAGATGAGAACCCTCGGGATTTTATTGGAAGCAATTTCGAGATGGATAGTTCGTCAGATTCTGATGTTGGAATGGAAGAGTTTGACGAGTTTGATGGTCGGGGTTATCTTTTTGAACCAGAATATACAGATGAAGAGTTGTTGGCACAAGATGCAGCGAGGATGGCTCAAAACGATGATCCAGAAACGGGAGCTGCTGCTAGTTCACGCATTGGGGAGACATGGTGGTGCAGATGTGGACATTGTATTGCACTGACCACAGAGGAAGACAGTACTTTGGAATACTATAGTGTATGACTCTGGCGATCGATTAATTTGTGCGCACGCCTGTGGAACACGGAAGCTGAGAAAGGTAAGTGCGCTGTTTTTGAAATCTCAAAATGTACAATGTCTGTGCTAGCTAATGGTATGGTTAGCCCCTGGGTTGAATTGTATTGCTACTGACACCACGGCCAATTCGGTAAAAAGTATTTTGATACACGTTAAGAGCCTTAGGAAAGGTTAAAAGCTTGCCGGATAGAGCCCGCTTTCATGGAAATCAGCGCAATTGGAAAACTTTGCGCAGCGGGCATGAAAATTTCTCGCGTTTTTCCCTTTGGCCAACTTTCCTGGGTCTCCAACAGATGGGATATAATAAACTTTATTTCACAGACTCAAGGTCCAGATACGAATATACAATACATTAAAAAGACATTAAAAGACATACAACCCCCCCGCCCCCACCCCACACACAGAGACAATCATTTAATTAAAAATCAGATTGGGGATAGGCCCACATACAATTGGCTTTTCCAGTATTTCCAGATGTCAGAATTGAATTGGGTGTCACTTTCCTTTATATTAGACAGACAACTTATGATTCTATTTCTTGATATATTTAATCTACACATAAATTTATACATAATGCTCCTCATTAGAGCCTGAAATGTGGGCACATTTGCAGTGACAAAGAGAGCACTTGCACTTTCCCACCTTGGAGCCTTAAGCAAAATTCTAAGTGCATCATGTTAAGCCACCTTGATCTTATTCATCTTAGTTCTGCTGTAACTACACCAAAGATGAGCTGTATATAGTGGAGTACAGTAAAGATATTTTGACCTCCTTCTTACACATATAAAATTTTCGTGCCAGCATATTCGCTTGAGCATACAGCTTGCAACACTGACGCTGAATATCATCATCATCACATAAGTCATTCCTAAGAATATGACCCAAGTATTTTGCCTTAGTTACAGTTGTCAGCTCACTGTCATTTAGATAAAAGGAAGGGAAGTGTAGTTTTTTATCCTCCTTAGTCCTGACAATCATTACAACACTCTTTTTTAAGTTGTATTTGATGTCATACTCTACACCATACTCTGAGCAGGCTCTAAGCAGTCGCTGTAGACCAGCACTATAGGGAGACAGGACAACTAAGTCATCAGCATACAATAGATGATTAACAATTTCATCCCCAACCATACATCCAGTCTTGCATTCTTTTAATTTCTTGGATAGATCATCCATATAGAGATTAAAAAGAAAAGGGGAGAGAATTCCACCTTGCCTGACACCATTGGTAACCAAAAACTGGCTAGAAGATGCTCCGCCCCATCTGACCTGCATGGTTTGGTGGGAATACCAATACTGTAGAATACGTTTCAAGTATAAAGGAACCCCTCGTTCATATAATTTTAAAAACAATTTTCCATGATTGACTCGGTCAAATGCCTAGGGCATCTAAAAAACACATAAATATTGTGGAGTTCTTCTTCTTATATTTTGAAATAAGCTCTTTTAATGCATAGATACACATATCTGTTCCATGTTTATGTTTAAAACCAAATTGATTGTCAGTTGTTTCCACATATCCTTGGAGCCTCTCCAAAAGGATCCGCTCCAGGACTTTGGATATTATGGTGGCAAGTGCAATGGGCCTATAGTTGTCTGCACTAGATGCTTTACATGTTTTATCTAATATAATAACGGGTACCAATAGTACAGATAACAGAGAGTCAGGTAATATGCCATGTGCTAACAGGCCAGAGAAACACAAAGCAAGTAGCACTGAAAGTCTGTAACTAGCATATTTCAGATGCTCAGCAGTGATTTGGTCAGGACCACTGGCTTTATTCACTGCTAGCTTCCCAATGGCATTGCACACCTCGTCTGGTCTAATAATATATTGTATGCTGGATATGTTTGTAAAATAGCCGGAATTCTCCTTTAACGCTTCCTGCACCATATCAAAATATAATCACTTCTCAATGGAATTGAAATGAAACTCTTCAATTCTTATCAGGGCTTACCAGCTTATGAAGTGGTTCAAAACCAAGGAATCAACTTTGACAAATGCTGAATCCAAAACAACACTATTAAAACTCAATGCTTATATTTTATTTATTCATTTATTGTCATGACAGAAATGCCATTTTTCCCCTCCCTCACTGACTGGTGTGACTTGTTGGCTAGCATCTATTTGTTTGTGTCAAACCCAACCCCAATTATTATACGAAGACCAGCTTTTAATTTAGACTCAGTTTTTATTTGAAGAAAAACAGGTTTAACTGTCTACCTCACCATAACATATGTAGCTATATTTCTTGGGAATGTGCAGGCTACAGTGAAGAAACCGTGTAGTCTATAACAAAGGGTACACATCTATGCAATGGGCTTTGCATTGACTTTTAAGCACACGTTGCTTCAAACTAAAGGGAACAATGTGCTCAATCAGTTGTCTTTTGCATTGATTTAGTCCCACAGTTAACATGTTTGAATCAACAGGCCTTTCCAGAAAGTAAAAGAAATTTTAAAGTGTCAGGAAGAATTCTTATTTGCTTTCTTGCCAGGTTAAATGTTGTTGATGTGTCTCATACCATGTGTTTCCATTAAGTGTGAGTGAATTCTCTCTAGCCTTGCAGAGTACTGGAGGCAGAAAAAAAACAAGCTAACTTATCATCTACAAAAGGCAAAAACAGTAACACTACCTACCATAACATCTGTCAAACACTGTTAGCACAGTTTTATAGTTGGAATTGTGCAAATGTCAAAACATATTAACATAAGGGCCCAATAAGCTACCCCCACACCCCCCCCCCCCCCCCCCCCCCCCCCCCCCCCCGTGCTTGTAGTGTCTATGCTAATCTATTACAGCATTCAGTTGGTTTCAGTTTGAACTACATTGGCGATTTTTGACACTGGTATTCATTTTCTCAAACTCAAGCAAGAATCAAGCAAGGAAGCCAATTTCTTAAGACGTGAACCTGTTTCTGAAAATGTCTGTGGTGATGCTTACATATCAAAGTTGAGCTGACATTGTGTTAAATCAGTGTTGAATGGAAGAAATCTCAGATCCTCAGGCAGTGCTGTATTAAAACCAGACATGCTTTTTTGAGGAAATCACTGCATGAGCTGAGGAACGCTTCTGACAACCACTGTTAGCCATAGCTGTTCATCATTTCTTCCGCTAATGTGAGTTACTAGCATCTCTAGTTCTTCATCTACAGCACTGTTTCCCCTTTACATTTAGTTTCTCCACTTAATTCCTCCAAATGATCTAGTTCTGTTTTTGCTTATTTGTTCGAGCTTTTCTTTATTTATAGACGTATGTAATTCTCTACCATTTCCCCTTTGTGTCTTCTCCCCTTCTTTATCAATACATCGGCATGCATCCCGTTGCATTAAAGACTGTCTCATTTCTGTTGTGGCAATCTCCTCGTGTGCTAAGTCAGAACACTGTTCATCTCTGCATCCACAAATTTCAAGTAGATGTTTATCGTTAAAAGAAATACGCTTTATAATAATAAAACAAATAAGATCCAGAAGGGCTTGCTTCTCTGGAGTTCATTTAAGATGAACAGAGGCAGAATTTTTTTTTTTAAAAATGCCCGGTGAGAGTCAGTCTGAAACTGAACGAAATTTACAATTTCAGCATTTTGTATGTTAAACATAGCAATAACCAGCTTTCTCTGTCATAAGGTTGTTTAGTTTAATAGCGGGCAAAGCTTAAAGTGAGTCATGAGTCATAATCAGCCTCCCCATGCAACGTCACATATGTTGTCTTTGTACTATTTTTTTTACTTAAATGTAGAGTTCTGATTACCTGTAAAGCATTGCATTTTGATTTATATTTTCCACAGTGTTGCAACGTTTATGAAGAGCAGCTTGTATGTGGCAGGCCTGGGTGTGACTGTAATAAGGTCACTGTTGAACAACAAACACCATTCCTGATAATACATATAGGTCAGATCTAACCACAGCCACTTGTACAGGCCTGTTGGTGTCTATAGGTCATCCCAGCTGTCAGCTGCTAACAGGTGCCGAGAAAGTGGAACAAACGGCTCCCTAATGCAGGTTGGCTACTTAGAACCATGTGATCCTTTCGGAACAAGATTAAATAATTTTAAGATGCCGTCAGATAAAAGGACATGGTCTACTGTACATGCTCGGATCATGAAACTGGGAACGATGTCTGATCAAGTTTAGAAAGACTGCACACGAATGTTGGTATGAAAGCTATTTCCGGATCAAGATGTGATCAAGGTAAAAAATAAAGTCTTTATTAGTCTTTATAAAAATATAAGCTCTTCTGTGATAAATTTAAGGAATTTTTTACACACCCTCTCGCACACTGTCTCTTTGTTTCCTGTTTTTGGCACAACCCTCCCCCCCCCCCAAAAAAAAAAAAAAGAAAACAGATGTACGGATTTGGTCCGCTGATAAAAAAATGTGTGGCTCACCCAGCTTTCTCTGCTCATGTAAAATGAGCGATGAAACACTTTTGGACCACAGTTTTACTTTTGTAAAATGTGCCACACACACACACACACCGAAAACATGCGCACAAGCTGTACTTGCTGAAACACAGCGATGATGTGACAAATGCGTGTGTGGCGAAAGATGATGATGGTGACAGGGATGTTAGCATGGAGTGATGAATAAGGCGCTGAATGTGGAGACCACAGCAGCGTATGAAAGACAGAATGCCAAAATGGTGGAACAGAAGGGAGAAAGAGAGTCCAAGCACAGCTGGACAGGAACAAATAAAAGAAGGAGATGAGGGAAGTGGGGGAAAAAAGGATTAAAGTGGAAAAAAAAGAGGTGTAGGAGAGAAAGGAAGGAAGGACAACAAAATGAACCACTACGTAATGTGTAATCATTTTTGTTGTCCAGAAAAGGAAGGACCCCAGAGAAGGTGTCGGCATTTCTGGATCTTGTTTCTATATGTTTTCCTTTTTGAAAGGCGAGGTTTAAACTTGCATTTGTGATTGCAGCAACAATCTATGCTCACCCAGCGATCCTCAGCCCATGCAGGGACTTCCACCCCAGAATGGTCTGTTTTCGTTGCGCCGCTGCCTACGGCTCTGAAGCTCACAGCGTCACATATTTATTTCCGACTGAAGGTTTTCAGTGGTTTTTGGAAACTGCTCAAAACGGCCTCTTTGTGTTACAATTCTTCCTCCCCAGCTGAGCAGGGAGACTTACAGAAGGAGATGGAATGAGGACATTTGCACCAAAAAGGCTTTTGGAGATTTTGATCCTCGTGTGTGCCTCAGCCATGCGTGAAAAATAAAAAGAGAAGTCAAAAGGAAAAGATGGGAGCAGGAAGTGAAGGTTCTGCAGATGAAGGGGGAAGAGAGATGCTGCACTTCACAAGAAACAAGAACATTTCATTATGAGCTTTTAGTTATTAGCATAATGCTGAAGAGCCATTGGCGTGATCGACTTCACCTATTTCGCTGACATCCATAGAAAAAAGTTTGAATGAACTTTGGTGAACAGTATGATAGACAGGGTTTGTCCTTTCTGTCAGCACTCTTATGCAAGTTATACTTTTTGATTTAGCATTTAATTTAGGAAGCACCGTTTCTAGTTGGCTTCATAAACTTGCTAACATTAGTGACTTGCTTTTAATTTAGTTTTCAGTCAGTTAGTGTTTATACCTACATTGCACTGCAGTCGAAGTTGTGAAAAAGGTGATGTAACCGCCTACATGAAAGCAACATAAATATGTGGGTGTTTGCGATTCGTCACTGACATGAATCAAAAGACTCATGACTCCCTTGCGGGTGAAAACATTTTTTTAGGAACACATTACATCCTTTGTAAAATGGTCAACAATATTGTGTTTTGTGGCTCTTAAAGAAGACATATCCTTTTTTTCACAAGTTGACACATTTCTCTGTGGTTTATGACATGCTTTGATCAAAATGCTACAGAGAGACAGTACGATACAATACTTCGCTTTTAAACCATGAATGTACAGCCCTTTTCATAGCAGCTGGTTTTCGGGCCTGGAGACAGCAACTAAACTCCCGCTGTGTGTCTCAATTGAGATCAGTCGTACAGATTCATGTTACCATACAAGCCTTAATTCGGATGCTAATAACCTTTGAAGAATGTTATTAGTGTATAGAAAACATACAATTGCTAATCTGAGAGCTAATACTGGCACACGCAGGAAATTGAGTTTACACTACCACTTGGGATGCGTATTTCAAGTAAAAGTACGAGTCAATTTAAAGAGAATTCGGTATAATGAAAACTGGGTGCTTTGCTTCATAATAACATAACTCATAGTGCATAGTTGTGGTAGTCTTATGGTGTGCTAGCTTTAGCGCACAGTTTGTACTAGACTTTTCGTTTATATTTTTTGCAGTAGTTCTTCAGAGTTGTTTTTTTATTATTTTTTTTTATGGCTGACATCTTTGGCTTTGCATATTTCTCTTTTTATGTAGCATCGCAACTCACAGCGCTGCACACGTAGCAAAGTTAAGCAATAGGGGTGCATTCTTCTGTTGTTTTTTGAAGGCGGTTGGCAAACAGTTTGGCACAATACCGCCACCTCATGGTGGTGGAAATGCAAAGTTACCAGGTGCCAGTTGCTGGTGATAAGAGTTTGCTGTTAACAGCAAAAGAGTTTTGACTTTCCATGTCAAAGATACAGCAAATCAGCATGTTTTGAAGTTGAAGTTGGATGCTGGGAGTGTGACGTAGAAAGCCACTGAAAATCTGAACGGCTTTCTAAAAGAGCTATAGTCAGACCTAGAAAGCACCAGGGTTGTGTTTTTTTTGTGTGTTTTTTTAGTTGTTAGTGACTTCAGACTACCAAATGTATGCTCTCAAATAGAAAGATTAATCTTTTCTTTTTCCATATATCCCAATTTAAAGCTTATGGATTCTGACTGCTCTAGCTGAGGCCGGAGTAACTTCCCTCTACCATCCTGCATCCTGTCTTCAGTTTCACGGAGAGCAAAGCAAAATCTGCACCTGCTGAAAGAAGCTGGCAGTCCGTTAACCCTCAGATTCCAGCTGCAGTGATAGATCGTACTCAGGGACAGGGTTGAAATGAACTCAAATGCATCAGGAATGCGTACCAGGGCTCGCTCAACTGTCCTCTCCTGGGTATCAGCTGTGCTCCATCTGAAACTTCATTCCTCATTAATCTGAATCACATACTTGTACCCTTTTCTTTTTTTCTTTTTTTTTACAGTGTTGGTGGTCCGATTCCTCTTTCTACATAACCATCACTGATAAGCACCTGTGTAAAAAAACTGAGTTGCTCGAGAGGCTGAGCAGCAGTTATTTTATTAGAAGAATAATGTTGTTGCCTCCTCTGCTTCCTATCAAAAGTGTCACGGCCTACACCCGTGCACTTGTTCACCTTGAGCAGAGCAGAGCAAAGGAAAGGAATTTACCTTTTACATGAGGGAGGCCAGGGTTAGATCAGGGTTAAAAAATTAAGCCAAGCATGCTCTTGAGTGTGTGAATTTATCAAGTGATTCTTGTGTGGCCTATGGCAAAACATTAAGTACATTTTTCAGTTTGGTTTTATTTATGTGGCTCCAAATCCTAAAATAAGTAATCTCACATTATTATTTATCTGCAGGACTGAAGTCTTTATTTGATAAGGATCAGCAGGAACCTCAGTGTGATCTCAGAATATAGAAATTCAAGTTTTCAAACTGCATTCTTGGC
Source organism: Odontesthes bonariensis (assembly GCF_027942865.1). Lineage (NCBI taxonomy): Eukaryota > Metazoa > Chordata > Actinopteri > Atheriniformes > Atherinopsidae > Odontesthes > Odontesthes bonariensis. The sequence continues at coordinate 22,107,688 of NC_134524.1, forward strand.
CATGGAAATGAAGCAAACTCTTGCCAATGGATGTCCTGGATGAGACTTCCTGTTCTGCCCACCTTTATGAACCACTTTTGTGTCAACACATAACAGACAACTTAGCAAGGAACTTATTTTAAATCGGACTGAGGCAAAGACACATTATTTTTTTCCCCATTTGCTTAGTTGCATCAGCAAGAGAAAAAGTAGCAGGCCTGAGAAAAATGTATACGGTATCGGTAACAGTATCTGAAAGTGATATTCTAAAGAGATAGGGGAAAGAAAATCCAGCAAAGACCTGACACAGAACCTGAGAGATATAACTGGACCTTCAGTCAATCCATCTACTGTTCACTGAAGCCTCATCAGAAATGGTCTCCATGGTAGGGTGGCTGTCAGGAAGCCATTCTTAAGGAAGGGAAACAGGGAGAAAAAGCTGAGGTACGCCAAATGACACAAGAAGTGGACTGAAAATCAGCGGCAACAGGTCTGATGGAGGGATGGATCCTCCCCAGAGGGCGAATATCACCCGTTATCAGCTGCTCCCTTGTGGACTAAAACGAGCTGCTGAAAATCTTCCCAACAGGTGACAAATGAGCTTTTCAGAATCAAAGGCTCCCCATTTCAAAGTGAATTCACCTATATTGCCATTAGGCTGCTGAGAAACAATCAAGAATCTTTATCTGTGGAGAAGTAATGGCTCCACCGGCCTTCCTTTGTGTGTGTATTGTTATCACTGGATCATTAAATCATCCCCTTCCCACTGTAGTAATGTCACAGCAAATATTTGGCTTTTGACGGATAATGCATAACAGCTGCTTTGGCATCACCAGCACCAGAGTGTGGACAGACAAAGCTGCTGGACTCTGAGTTTTTATCGTTAAAAAAAGCAGCGCGCCGTGCTGTGTGCCGTTTCATTGCTCTCTGGTGCTGAATCACGCACTGATGAAAGGAAGCTTTTTGAGGTGCAAACTTTCACTCGTGAGCATTGTTGTTCGTCACGCTGATATTTTGTTTGGTGTCATTCAATGGTTCAAACAGAAAATGGGTCTCATCCCCTTTGCGTCGAGCCGACTGTTATCTTATTTCAAGATCTCTCGGCAAGAATCTGACTGAACTCCCTGTTCCTTTCATTTCTGCCTGTGACCACATGAAAGACCTTGGGGTTTCACAAGGCAAGCGTTTTGAATTGGTTTAACCACTGAAGTGGTTCTTTTGCTAAACCCTCTTTTATTAGCCCCTTGAACCATATCAGGATGTATTTTGATCCTAAAGCACTTTTTTTTTTTAAAAACGCTTCTAAGCTTAGCACACTCTCTGAAGAGCCTGGCTGGCATTAAGGTGTTAAACTGGATTTGGGATTGTTGAAGCAAACTTTGAAGACCAGCTTCAGAAATAAGTTGGATCAGAACTAAGAAGGAAAAATGCACACCTCTCAACTCCACGATTTTTATGGATCAAAACAAAATAAGCCCTTCGACAGAAAAGATCAAAGTGAAGATGCTTGGTCGTAATGCACAGCAGCACCTTTGGAGAAAACCAAACAGCACAAACACCTCATACCTACTATAAAGCACGGTGGTGGGGGGCTAATGATTTGGGCTTATTTTGCAGCCACAGGACCTGCGCAGCTTGCAGTTATTGTGTCCACCATTAACTCCTCTGTATACCAAAGTATTCTAGAGTCATATACGAGTTAAACTTTCAGCTCTCCCTTCAGGTTTTGTAATGAAGATAAGTCGGCTTTCTGTATTTCACAAGAAGAATGCCATGCACCAGTGGCTTGCCCGACGTATCCTTCCACCGATGAGGAGTTGTTTCAGACTTGTCGTATATCTTACAACTGGGAAACCATATTGGAAAGATGTAATAGGTGGTTAGTTTTATTGCATTTGCAAGTTTTTGTAATTAATTTCTACCGTCTCATAGTTGGTAGTTTGGGATTTAACGAGCAGCATTGTGAGTCACAACTGTTAAGTGGCGGGATACGCTGGGCGGCCACCATGTGCGCGATGATGTGAGGCAACGCATGTAGATTAGCGTTTCCTCGAACAGCTACGACATATTTTTAAGCTTCGACATGCTTTCTACGGTGAAAAGGAGCTTTTCTGTGGCTCCCTCCGAAGTAGCTCTTAGTTCCGCGCCCCGACCTCCTTCCTGATTCTACTGACAGAAAGCGCTCTGACCGCCGTCTCCTGCAGGTAAATGATGGACTCTGGCTATAATGGAACTTCGGTCATTCATTCGTTTCTACGTTTAATGTAAAATGCTGTGACGTGTTTACTTTTTGTATTTTAGATGAGGTCATTTGGTGAAGTCAAACTTAAATTTAGTCTCCAGCATGAGCGCTCTGCACATATATTTTTGAACACCTCAAAACAAAAGTGATAAAAAGGTCATCTCATGTTTGGATAATAACAAAAAGATGTTGGCCTGTATGACGTAATTGTAGCCACGGGTTTTGCTTTTCTTTCTCTCTCTCTTTTTTTAATTGAGCAGAGCCCATTTGGTTTGTTTCATGCCAAAGAAACAAGCTGGCCTCCAAGCAGCACTTTCTTATCTTGTTCTGCGCCACAGTCAGCTATTGAAAAGCAAATGTCAGTCACTGACATGCTGTTTATACACACACATATTCAGGCTGGGGCTGCGGTGTTGTTAGTGATTTCCAGCTGATAGTCAAACACAAAAGACCTCTGTCTGGCGACGGCCACCCTCCTTTCCTCCATTCACCCCCTCAGGCCAAGTTCCTGTCCAGCAACCCCCTGAAATTCCTCCATCTTTACCTCCCAACTTCTTCACTCCGATACTCCAGTTTGCTGCGTTTCTTTAGCATTAAAAAAGAAAAAGAAAAAATAGAGACAAGAGGCTTCTGTGCTGTCACGACAGACGTATTAAATGCTCAATTCCAGACTCTGCTTTTGGGAATTTCCCCAAAGCACATTTGTTCCCACAGATGAGCAACTGTTTAATGTTATATATGTGCAGCGCATTCTCAAGATATTTCAAAGCTTACAGTCTGCGTTCCTCCTGCACATGTTCAGCTTTAATTTGTGCTGGATTAAGCCTCGCTTAAAGACAAATGTTTGTCCAATGCTTCATATCAAGACTTTTTTTTAGCTGAAATTTTAAAAGTGCACCATTTGGTTTCCCCATCTCCCATGAGCAAAGTCATTTGGACTTTGCGAGGCAGAAGTGAGGCACTGTCATTCACCTGCTTTTGAGATTTATTTCTCTCCCAATTGATTAGCAACTGATATCATATCAATATCTATAAGTCTATCTATCGCCTTTGTGGATTAGACGATACCAGCCAGCCTCTGAAAATCAAAGATGGAGTTTCTCAAGATGCCAAGGTGACATAAAGCAAGTTTGACTTTCTTGATTGACCTCGTAGTCTCTACTAAAACCGTATAAGGATGTAAAACCTCTAATAAACGCTGCGCTAGCCCCCAGCATGCGCATATTTGTGCATGGAACATTTACAGTCCAAACACTGTTACAGCGTCACAGCTGGTCCTCTCTCTCTCTCTCTCTTTCTCTCTCTAGCTTCTAGCTCAGCGTTTGTCTGCTGGTACAAGCAGTACCTATTTAAAAATATACTGCAGGCTTTGTGGCAGCCTTAAAAATTCTGGTGACTGCTGACTGCGTCACGGTTTCATTGCCACAATCAAGAACGTTTTTGTTGATTAGGTTTTATTAAGTTTCCTTCTGGGGAGAAAAAAAAGTCCCTACAGTCCACACCCATGTCCACAGGATGAGTTTCTGTTCGTCCTTTAATTCCTGTGTACACGTCTGACATTAGCACCGGACCACACTGATTGACTGTCTGATTGACTGTTTTTCCTTTCTTTTTTTCCTTTTTTTTGTTAAATTGATAGCCGTTGCTTAGATGAGCTCAGATTTCCTGGACCACAGTCTGGATTTTTACCGCTGTCAGCATGAAAAACAAACTGAAAAACGCTGGCAAAAGCACAGACGCCAGATAAAAGACAGATGAAGTCATCACGCTGGCGAGCAGGACTCATTCTGTATGTTTGATAAATGCACCGATTTTGACAAGCTAAACAGGGCGACTTTGAGGCTTACCACCTTGCAACCTTGAAGAGGCTCAACATATTTGCTGCTAAATTACCCCCCACCCCCCAGTATTTCTAAAGAAAGTTGTGTTTTTTTGGAAATGATTCACCACAAGCTCTTGTTTTGACCTGCCAAATGCAGCAGATGGCTTTGCGCCATTGGGAAACACTCAGCAGGCGAATCAATGTTTTTATTGGGTTTCTTTTTATTGGGTATCATCTTGCTCATTTGCCAGAGTAAGGCTGAGCTCGTCTGTGTGAAAACAAAAGCAAAAAAGTATCGATCAAGAGATCAGATGAACAATGACAGAATGTTTTCAAAAAAGGTGAAATTAATAACACCCCGTAAGCTCAGAATTGTTCTGCAGCAAATCTTTTAAGGAAAAGTGCTTGTGATTTGGCACAGAAGACTGTTGACTGGATCTCTGTGTCTAGTGTGTTCAGCAGATCTTATTTTTAGAAGAGGCCGTCCTTGTTGCTTTACTCGCACAGTATCACTTGTTGCCTGCACTGTGCATTGTGCATGGGGATAAAGTTGCCGGCATGTCTCAACCTGCAAAGTGACTTTGATTGAAAATGTTCTGTAGATGTGACACACGCCGATACCGAGGCTAAAACTTCCCGTGTATTAAAAAAAATACTAATTAAAGTTCAGACGTACATGGTAAGAATGCCTTAATAATTGAAATTGAGGGCCATGCCGTTTATAAGATATTTAGTTTCGACTCTCGTTTGATTCCAAAGTTCCAGTGTGGAACATTAAGGGCCTGTTGGCAGAGATGTACTATAATACCGTATAATGCTCTTGTCAGTGTTGAAAATAAGAGTTTGTGTTTGACTTTGCTCAGAGCAAGCCATTTATATCTTCAGACAACAATCCACCATTTTTGCCAGTTACCTGACCAACAAAAGTAGCCTCAAACACAGCCTTGAGCTTCAGGAGAAGGTTCTTAAAGAGGAAGGCGATAGAATGAAGCATTTGACACACAAGGTGGAAAAGGCGACCGCAGCAATGCAATGTTAGATATCTTTTTCCTTTCTTATATTGAAGCATTTCAACCTTATTTAGTAGATCCCAAACCTGTAAATGTGCATTAAATGGTCTCTTTAAGTTAAGGGGGTGGAGTGGAGTGTTTTCCCTCCCTTTACAGTAAGCCGTTATCACAGTGTCACAAAATAGTACAGACCATAAACTTATTTTACGGCCAATCTACGTATCAGCTTTTACAGCTCAACAGAAAATGTACAGCCACGTGTTTGTATACCTGTAATCTGACCTGCCTTCAGCTTCATCCAACTCTGAAATTAAGGACAAAACCACAGTTAAGCAGACCGATTTCATGACATGTACACCCATTGGCCATTAGCATGTTTACCAGACAATCTGTTATGAACATGCATCTGTTTTCTGCACCAGAGGCCCGGGAAAGTTTTGTTTAGTCTCAGACATCACTCCCATAATGACCAGCTGACAAGGACAAAGTCCTGCTTGAAACAATAAAAGATTGGAGATGTTAGGATTTCATTGTGGGCAGCAATTGTGTTTATGTGCTCAGAGTACTGCTGAGGTAAGCATCTAAGATGTGGTTCGCTTTGTTTTTTTGTGTTTTATCACTCCACAGTCATAAATGTTTCCACTTATGACACTTTAAGAAAGGACCAGAACTTGAAGGACAGATAAATTAGCAGAGATGACTCGAGTTGTTTTGGATGTTTCGAATGGTTACTCAATGAGAAATTAGGGAGAATAACAAACCTGAAACAACTGAAACTGATGATTCTCTTTTGGACTACACCTGTTGACACAAATTGCACACAAACATTGCAAGTCATCCGGGTATCTGCACATATAGATCACTATTTGCCAGCGAAATGAAACTAGAAGCAGAAGACGGAGGCCTGCAGGCCTCGCCTTTGGCCTAGTTTAGTGCCATTAAAAAACATGTTGTGAAAGAGGTTGAGGCTGAAAAGCAGAAAAAGAAAGAGAAGCTTGAAGAGAGAAAAAAACAAGGCGTGAGGAGAAAGAGAGAATGAATCCAGTGTATAGGCTGCTTCCTCAAGCTGTGCGGCTGGTTACATTTTCTGCAGAGACTCTTAGGGAACAATGCGGACCAAATTCCCATACAAATGCATATAGAAAGGTAAATACACATACTGTACAGACATGCACTTACTGCTTATTGTGTATAAAGAGTCATATCCTGTTTGCGTTCTTAGTTGTGAAGCCGTGCTGTGAAAGTGAAGAACACTTCAGTTAATAACCTGTCGGAACGGATTTCGAAAAGCAATAAAAGGCCGATACCAGTCTTTGTTTTTGTCCGCGGGAATTCAACTGCCTCCCGAAACGCGCGCAGAATTCGTCCAGCAGGAAACTCCCACGGTAAACGGGTCAGATATCAGTGGGTGGCATCGAGCGGGTCACTGGTACAGTACTGGTCATAAAACCCTCTCCTCAATGTTTTTCGGCGATAAACCTCTATCGAACAAGTCCCGTTTGGTTCCAACGGGGGTAAATCACAGCGGAGTATGTGGAATCTACATGGAGTAATAAAATACATCCTGGATTTTACATTTCACTCACTTTAAATCAGTAGAGAAGAGAAACATTTACTTTACAGATTCCATCAAATGGTTTACATTTAAAACAGTCCCTCGTGTTTGGAATTCAATATAATTTCAGACAATATGAATCCAAGATATTCTTTGTTTTATTTCATCAACTCAATTTGGTTTCGTCAGTTTACATCTATTCTTGAATTTCAAGCCTGAAACCTGTGAGGTTAAGAAAACGAATAACGTGTTTTCATACAGGTGAGTGGAAAGGCTAAGTCTTAAAAAGGGCAAAGAGGGGCCAAACATATCCAGTTTGTTGACAAATGTGCGAGGAAACGGTTTAAATAAGGAAAGTGTTGCGGAAAAGAAAGACAGGAAGGGATATGCTCATTTCTGCCTTTGCAGGATATCACGGAATGGTGAAAAATATTGGAGGAATTTCAGTGCTTAGCAGCATGGCCGCGATCCTTGTCCCCTCAGACGGCACTGCATCAAGAACAGTCATTCATCAAGAGCTGCTATAACCACATGGGCAATAAAGCCAGTTAAGTCCTGATTTACTTAGCTGGCCATATAACCCAAACTACCATCATGCGGTGCCTTCAACTCAGATTCCCACCCTGACCCGGCTCCAAACCAGAAGCAGTCCATGAATGTAGCTCAGGCAACCTGGAACCCATCTTCAATTTGGAACTTCATACCAAATTTTATTTTCTCTAAATTAGGAGGCCTAAATTTCTTTGTAATTATAATGTTGAAAAAAATCCCCATAAAACCCATCTTTCTTTCATAAACAGATGCTTCCTTCTCAGTCATTGATCTACAAACATCATTTTTCCCCCATATAGATACCACATATGGAACAATAATGGTATGAAGTTCCAAATTGAAGATGCGTTCTTGATAAATTGTTTCCGCCAATATATATTTTGAAAGTGTTACCTAAAGTGTAAAAGGCCGCCATCATCATAGGAGTTCGTTATTACAGATTATTTCAACATAGTGGTTTTTGTTCCTCCATATAAAGTTTAATAACATCTTGTCAATATCTTCCGAGACCTTTTTATTTACTTCGAGAGAAGAAGCCGCATGTAAGACGGTATATTCGTAAACCACGTAAACCATAGTCCTTCCGGTTCAAAGGAAGGACCACCAACAGTCCAATCAGCGGCGATTCATGTCGTCCGAGGTTACCTACCTTTTCCGTTTCGGTTAATGTCGTTGTGTTTTCTCTTTTGCAGTTGCATTTTGCACTTCAGGGCCACCGTAGCCAACACAGACAGAACCAACTACTGATTACTAGATAAATAATCAAGAGCATTAGTTGGCACCCCACTTTGAACATGCTTGACTAAGAACAAGATTAATAAGGGGAAACTGCCTTCGTGCCAAGGTAGACAATATGTCCGAACAACAGACTTTGTAGGTGCAGATGTGTGCGTGGTCAGATTTTCCATGGGTATTACGCTTTCGGAGATAAATTTCTGCTCTGGCCCGAGGGAGATCTAAGAAAGGAAAGACACTATGAAGAAGAAAAACAAGACATTGCAGAAGCAGACAGATGTGTTTGGTTTAAATTAAGGCAAATATGCAAGGAAGCCTTCAAAACGCCCATGTGTAAAATTTTTGATTTACAGCGTTATCACTCTGGAGCTTGGTTCTGAGAATGATGGATGTCTGTAGCGAACTGCTTTGTTTGTCTCAGGGTAACCAAGAAAGCCAACAAAGCTACTATTATACAATAATAATAATAAAAAAGAAAGAAAGAAAAAATAAGTGTTTGACTTCTTTTATCAGCACATCTGAGTTATATTGATATTGGACCTAACTTCTTGACAGACAAACACGCCGGTACTGGAAGTCAGACTATTTTGCGCCCTTTATTCTGCACCAAAACTGGACAAAACTCGTACGGTGAGGAATGAATGCCCTCTGAGACCAGACTAGGGTTGGTAAGAGTTTATCAGCGTTGCTCAGACAACTACACACACACACACACTTCCAGTCCAGGCATGTCGGGGTTGGGAAGCGTATTAAAGTATTGGGTTCCAGCTACTGCTAATCTGCAGGAAGAAAAAAAAAAAACACACCTTCATGTGCATACTTGTCCGTCTTTCACTCCACTCCTTTTCCTTTCTCAATCCTCTCTTTCCCTTCTTCTTACCATCCACTCTGGCGCTCCTGTGTTACTCCTTTAACCTGCTTCCTCATCTCTTATTTCCCCACAATGGCTCATTTTCTTCCTTTCTTCCTTTTTCCTCTCTTTTCCCACCGACTTCTGATTTTTGGCTCTTCGTGTTCACCCTACTGTCCCAAGGCCCCGTTTTTGTTTGTTTTTTGCCCCATTTGTGCAGCCCCGATGTGTTTTCAAAAGAAAATAAAATGCACATCTAAAGAGCTGACATGGGTATGGTTTGAAACTGTGGCCCGGTGCCGCCAAACAGTCATTTCTTTCAGTCATTTGAAACAGATGACAGGTTTAATATGACCGTCAAACATGCAGGACAATTACGGGCAAGTATCACTGGATACCATCATTGCAAAACCTTTTAACATGATTTCTGCATGATCCTCCGGCAACCTATATTGGTGTCTCCTCAGAGAGCATATGTGAACCTTTCCAATGGGAGAGATTGTGGAACATTATAAAGCCAATTTGAAACAGATGGTTTCACATCGTCTAGCTAACGCCGTGAGCCTGACAGCCATGCCCAGCACCACGGAAAGCAAGGAGTTTTCTTGTATCTGTTCGACTTCAAGCACTTCAGTATGTAAAGATTCCCTTTGGTGGCAATGACGTAAACTTTTGCAAGGCTCTGAAATTTGTTGAGACTGTAGTTTAAAGCTGCGGTCGGCAACTTTTTTTTAGTCATATTAGCTTGAACTGTGATGGGATTCTGGAAGTAGAATATTAAATAGGCTGTTTAGGAAAAATAACGAAATCTGTAGCTCCCTCTGAAGCCTGTAATCATGCTTGCAAAAACCGAGCGCTCCCGGCTGTTTTTAACCAATCAAGTTAGGGTGGAGGAATCCTACCTGTCAATCACAGCTTGTGCACACGCTGCTGAGCGTGAGTCTGCCCCAGCTCGTGTGCGCTCACACTGGTGTGAACTCATGTGCACAGCCTCGTCCACAGAGGGGGAGGGGTTTGGGGGGCGATTCGGAGCTTGTTAGAGGTTGGGGGAGGGACCTGAAAGTTGTATCAGTTCGAATTTTCCGACTTTAGACTCGCAATTTTGAAAACGTGCCGACTGCAGCTTTAAATGGGACAAAATTAAGGAGAGCTGACGGTCTTGACCGGTGCAGCGGGAAACTGGGGCGATGAAGGACCATTCGCCCATACTTCTGGCTCGTAAAAGGAGGTATATGAACCTGCTCTCACACCCAACTTGTCACATTTTGATGCTTGAGCTGGATCCCTCAGCCTCTGGGCCCCACAGAATGTTCCTTGTCACCATTCGTCAATGAGCAGGCTGGTCCCGTAAACCTCAACAGATCCGTAAAACATTTGAAACAGATGGCGGTCAGACCGCAGCCAAATGTTCTCCGTTGGCAAGGTGACGGCGAGCCAGAAAAAGTGGGAAATGTTCTGAGGTGTTGCTTCTGTTCATTCTGTTTGCATTACTTTCCCATTGAAACATTTCGTTATGTCCATTGAAATTCATGACGCCCAGAGGCCATGTTGTTGTTACTATACTGTTTTGGCTTGGCTTGGCTTCTGCAGCTTTGGATTTTTATGATTCTTTGATTTTTTTTTTAATACAGTAACAGCAGCAGGCCTTGTGTAAAAGCCAAAAAAAGGAGATTTTTATGGATTTATTTACAATTTCATCGTACACGCTTTACTTTTTAGTACCCCAGTCCAGATAATGTCTTCTTTTTTTAGCCAGACAAAGCTGGCGTGAGGTATTCTGACTATTTTTATCTTTGTCTGTTGTTCAGCAGGGTGAAAGAGGAGAGTTCAGGGCTTATTTTTTGTTGTTATAGAGACACGCACACACCAATAGCCTTGTGTTGGTCTAACCAACTGTCGCTTGTGTAAGGTTACATAAGAAGTGAACTTTAACTTTGAGGGTCGTCACATCAGAGGCGACATGCCGATTTACTGAACATGAAAGTGGTGCCCTTAACCAGAGCAGGAGGGTAGTCTTTCACGACAGACCACCGTAACAACCAATAAGATCCTCATTAGGGACAAAACTCAGAAAACCAACTCTTGAGCATTAGCTCCCCATCGGAGAAGAGGTTGTGATTAACAACTCTGGCGAGTTCAGATGTTCGCGATTTACGACTCTTTAAAAGCTCACCGCGTTTCAGTGAGTGTCAGAGCTCTGGCTGGAATTTTGTTTCATCAGGGTTTCATTTAGTCAAAGAGGCTTTCTTCCTTTTTTTTTTTTTAAACCAGTAAAGGCCTGAGATCTGTTGTGTTCTACCTTTATAAAACCATATTTACACCTGATATTGTCCTTTTTTAACCTCTGAAAGAAGTAGACGCTTCCAGATAGTTTAGTATGAAAAAGGGCATGCTGGTTTCCAAGTCTTTCAGTAAAACAAACTGTGCTGGAGGCAGATGTGGAGGCTGTTTCAGCCCCCTGGACTGTCCCAGAGGCCACCAGATAGAGACTTTCAAGAAGCTAACTTCAACGAAATACTGCATACTGTTGGATGAAAACTGAGCTCCTTTTGTGGCTGTTCTTCTGAACTGTTTTATACTTAAAGTGTATTGTAGCTCCCAGGACCCACCAATACAGCGTTAATAAACCTCACCTTAAAATAGATAAAATGTGTTTGTAGCATTCAGTTTTATGTCGAGTGAGCCACTCCACTCCACACCACTTCTGCAGAGTGTGCCTGATTTGAAATCTGTCTGTTTGCTTTGGAGAACCGAGCAAAAGTAAATCTGATACCAAGTTAAACACAATAATGCTCGTAGCATGGTTTACAGTAGCTAACCAGAGAGCTAACAGGAGCACAAAGAGCACACTGGGCTCAGACTACCACACACCAAAAACTAAATTCCTCATTAAATGTGTTCATCTGTGAAGCCATCAGTCATTTCAGGTCAATCCTGCAGAGCCATTTAAGTGGTACATGATTCAAATAACCATCTCAACCTCTGATACGTATTAACAGTATCTTGGTTACAGATGGGTGGGAGTTGAAATATATCAGAGTACTTCCACATGTGTTTTACATTTCTTTTCTGCCTCTACAACCTCCTTCGTGTCCTTCTTTAATAAGAGCATTAACCTTTCACCTTCTGATTCTCCATTTTCCATATTTTGAGTCAGATATAAAGAATCGAGTAAAAAGCGCACCCTGGGGGCTCAATTTTAAATTCAGATTTTTCACCAGAATGCACTTGTGTTCTTCTCATTCCATGTTTTACCTCTCTATTAAAGCTTTAGAGAATTTGGGTGGTTGTTTTGTGTTTTGTGGAGGTGGTACATCCACGTAAAGGCAGGACTATTCAATTCAATTTATTCACATCGCGCCAAATCACAACAAATGTCATCTCAAGGCACTTCTATTCTATCTAGACTTATGCACTGAGAAAAAAACTGACGGTGTCATTCATCTCGGTGCGAAACACAAAAGATCCACAGACATTACGCAGTGTTTCCAACTTGTTGAAATCTTTGGTTTTCAGTGAGGTTTCTGTACAAATATTAAATGTCCTTTGGAATAGGATTACTTATAATACAGTCTGATTCCCCTTTTAACTTGAGTTGTCCACACTTCTTCCATTCTCAGCCTCATCTCCATGCTTTGGTACAACATCCTGAACTAAGAGGCTTTCAGCTATAGTTCCTGAACATCAGCATCACAACCTCGGGAAACAAAAAGTTCATATTTGCGCGCAGCAGCTGGGCCTTCTCGGGTTCTCTTATCCCACTGATCTGGGAGCATGATGACATTCAGTGCAAACTTTGCAGTGTTTCTCCGAGTAATCCAAATAGTGCCTTTTTTTTTTTAAACTTGCCTTTTATGGAGCTAAGTGGTAATGATAAGTAGAATTAGATCCATTTGAAGGCTATAATCTTGTCATTGTTTTTTTTCAGTGCCACAACCATCCCTGATTACCTGAATTATCTGTTTAATAGGCAGAATAATTACTTCCAGAATTTCCCTTTAGTGTAAATTCATCAAACTGAAACATTTAGGATATCAGAGCTCATTTTCCTCCCTTCAGAGGCCATTACTTAGCGATTTGTTCTGTTTAGCTCGATAAGGAGCTCGCGTGATATGAGAAAATTCATCACTTTTGAAAAAAGAAAACAAAGTTTCTCTTGAATCTGCTTTGCATCGCGTTTATGTTATTTTTCTTTAGACTTTATGGAAAGCCCCGGGCAGGAAACCATTTCTCCAAAGCCGACTTCATCACATTTACGTCTTTTTAAATTTGTGCCTGTGATTAATCTCAAGGATGTTTGAACGCTTTTAACACTAAATCTAATAATATCCTACTGCGCGCGGTACGTCCGAAATACGAACCAGATGCAAATAGAGAGAAAGAAAACACTGGAGGAACTAGAACTCTGCGTGCCACTGGTGCTCACCTCTATAGATGCAGAAGTCAATCAGGATGCCACAGAAGGATTCCACTACATTTAAAACGTCAATTACGCAAGCAGGCGCTACAGCTGATTTGGCTCCTTAGCCATCCAACAGCTTCCTCCGGGAGCTTCTGAGCTGAAATGCAGCAGACGTGTTGAACTTCTATATTGAAAACATGCTGTTCTGGGGTCACCTGCAAAGAGGCCTCAAAGCTCACAGTGGGTCCCTGCTTCTGAAAGATTCCTTTTTCCTTTTGCTCAACTGCAGCCACATGCAGGACAGAAAAAAAAGAAAAAAAAAATCTGTGGGCAATTTTCTTTAAGTGTGTGTGTGTGTGTGTGTGTGTGTGTGTGTGTGTGTGTGTGTGTGTGGGAGTAATTTTCTGCTCCCAGGACACAAGGAACGTGAAGCTGAGACAGGCACGCTAAGCGTAGCGAGACGAGCTAAGTAGACACAGTGTACTCGACACTGTGTGTTGTGTTCTCCTTGGAGTATATAGAGAGGGGGGGGGGGGGGGGGGGTCTTTCTTAGATACTGACATACGCATACACACTGAACCCCGGAGTGATCATGTCCAATTTGTAGGTTGGGTTGAGTATGTGGTGCAGGAGAAGCTGAGCTGGTGCCAAGAATAACACAAAAGTGAAAATGAAGTGAAACATACTCGGGATTTTGTGGTTTCTGAGCAAATTAATGGAGGGGGAAATTATGCTAACGGGGGGTCACCGGCTCAATTTAGAGCACCGTAGATGGCCCTCGTGAAAGGAGAACAAGAACAAAGGGAACAATGCTGGAGAAGTTTGTAAAAATAAAATTTGAAAAAAAAAAGGAGGAAAATAAGTGAGTGAGGCGGAGTGGAAAAAGGGTGAAAGGTGAGCAAAATACAGGTTAAGAAGCGAAAGGGTGAAGAAGTGAGGCAAAAGATTGAGCCTGACAGAAAGCAGTGGCAAGGAGAAGATCGGCTGTTGGGAAAATGTTGCGGGAGTACGTGCTGAAAGGACTGTTACCGTGTTAGTCTGTGAGAAGTGTGTGTGAGAGAAAGTACTTCTACATTTACCTCTGTGGTGTGGCAGTGTTCACATCAAGGGATGTAGGAGCGGGAGAAATAAAGCAGTGACGGGAAGAGATGTGTGCTCTCTGGAGGAAAACAGACATAATGGGTTTATTTCCATTTGTGAATGTTCTGGTGACCCGTGTGCTCTCGTCGTCTTTCAGGTGACGGAAAACATCATCTCCAAGCAAACCTTCATCGGTAAGCATCTTTCCGCCTCTGCCTCTCTAGCGCACAAATTGATCTGCAGCGCCGTTTCTGACGTTCTCCGATTCCCTTTCTGCTTTAGAGGCGAGAACGATGCCTCGCTCTTTCAACAACTCAAAGTTCAGCTCTGCGGCCCAGAGGCCGTCCGCCCACCTGACTCTCAGGGACTCCAGCGCTCAAGGTAAGGCACCACTGTGCCAAAGATTGTTTCTCTGGAATAGGGCTCACGGGGAGATTGAAAAGAGAATAAAACTAAGTTTATAAACAGTACCACGAGGTTGTAGAATGCATTTTTTGCATTTGAATACTAGTAGCACCAAAAGTTAGACAAATGAAAACAAAAATGTTTGACTGTATGTAGTCCTTGCCATTGTACGTCTACACGCCCACATCTGATGTGAAGGAACCAGCAGCACCCTGATTTACTTTGCAAGAAGAAAAGCTCTGACAAATCACAGCTGAGCAGGGAAAACAATGTCAAAAAGCATTAGCGATCCCATTTGTAATGGTGAAAAACAGACGTAAACAGTGAGTAAGGCACTGTAGGCCCAAAAGCAGGAGCAGCTGTTGTTCATGCCAACACACATGGACCCCATTACATATTCTTTAAATGATCCTTATCTTATTCTTTTCTCTACATACCACCTCAGGATCTCTCAGAACGCTGAGTGCATTCCGCAGTCTCTGCTTACAGTGCAAATATACGGAAATATGTGTTTTAAGACGCCTTAGATTACATCTACACGAAGCCTCATCTACATTAGTGCTTTCGGGCCATTGTAATGGGGCACCCGGTCCCCAGTGGAACAGAGCGTGGCTGCTTCGCCTTGTTTTTCCAGTTGGAAAACAGTTGCCCAACATCTGGCATTATTTGGATGATTATTTGGATCTGATGGCTCAGGAGGCCTGTCATTTCAAGCCAATATAATACAATGTCTCCGACAACGGCCCCTAAACCAACAACAGAACAACAGAGCAAACTAGAGGCTGGACGAACATTTTTGGGAGCACTGTGATTTATTTATTTATTTTTTATAATTTTTGGGGGCTTTTTTATGCCTTTAATGGATAGGACAGTTTAGAGAGGCAGGAAGCAGGGGGAAGAGAGAGGGGGAACGACATGCAGCAAAGAGCCGTTGAACTGGGGCCAGCTGCAGTGAGGACTATAGCCTCTTACATGGGGCGCCTGCTGTACCCACTATGCCAAGGACCACCCCATGCTGTGATTTTTTTTTTTTTTTAATTTTCCACAGCAAGCCGTTGTTACATACTCAGATGGTCGTTTAGGAAATATCTTCTTCCTTGAGGCTGCCCAGCTGTTCCTTTAGGTAACACTTCCTGTGGGACGAAAGGGCTTCTTCCTTTCGGAAAAGCATCAGTGATTGTAAATAGCAGTAAATCAGGCACGTATCAGGACAGCGTCCGAGATGTAAATAATGGAGCGCATGTGTGTCGTAAAAATGAGGATTTTAGAATTGGAATGAGTTTTTTCGTGAGTGTTTCGTGATCCGACGTTGCATTGTTTCATCTGAAACTGGCGTGCGAGTCGAAGGGTGTTGACAATCTGGCAAGGGCTCCCTGATGTTATTTCCACTGAGCTGACAAAAGGGAATGCAACCTATAAGTGTGTATGTGCGAGCTTGTATATTTGCGAGGAAGAAGGAAGAGAGAGGGTGAGGTTCACACATTCAGCCAGGGTTTCGTATAAGGAAGTGCACCAGCAATAGACATTTGACGGCTTCTCTCTGATGATTTCGATTAAGCTGTTATCTCTCAGATGTGAAGAAAACAATAGCTTTTAGCCTAGCTGCTGTTCTACACACACATATTACAGGAAACAGGCCTGACACAAGCAAGTTACAGCACAAAAGACATTTTAAAAATTGCTGAAAACTGTATGATAACAATGATAAAACCATAGGCAGCATTTGCTCTCTCTATGCACTGCCGTTTCTATTGTTGACTGTTGGGTCCTATTTTCCTTCATATTGTGGAGACATGCATGTACGTACATATATACGTACAGTCGTGTCATGTAAAGAAAAGGAATGCGCTGCCTTTTAATTCACGGGTCATTTAGGTGCGCGAAGGAGGAAAAACATCAGCAGTAATCTTCGTGAAACCCATCAATCTGGGAAAGGGCTATAAGACAGTTTCCAAACAATTTGGAGTCCATCATTCAACACTGAGAAAGATCATATTCTCGAATGGAAAACATTCGCGTCAGTTGTCAGTCTTCCAAGGAGTGGACTTCCCAACACATTCACCCCAAGGTCAATGCTCGGAGAAGCACATACAGACTACAGTCTTCCAAGTGGATACCACCATGAGAACAACGAGCGCTTTAAGTCCCTTATGAGGAGTCAATATCATGTAAACTATGACAAAATTCTGGCCAGTCTGCACACTCAGAACTTTCACATCATTTACAAAACCTCGGGGAATAATGTATCTTGTTGCTCAAGTCTGAAAGCTTTCAAACTAGAATAATGGGGTTCTGCACTTGGGTCACTGAATTTTTCATCCTCGCGTCCTTACGTACGTTCCATAATTTTGTCAGTGGCTTTTGCCGATGAGCGTTTTTGGCAAAGAGTCACTGGTGTGATGCACCTTTCCTTTTCAGTTTCATCATATATCCCTTCTCTCATCTGCACTTGCAGGGTTCCCTCCCTACCAGGTCTCCACAGACGGTCTCCACCAGTCCTGTCGTCATGTGGTCCACTCATGGGCCAATCAGAGCTTTGGAGCTCACCTTCACAACATGACCCTGACCAATGGGAGGCTGCGAGTGCCTCAGGATGGGCGGTACTACCTGTACTCACAGGTGGGGGAATCTATACATTTAAACAATGACTAAAGGAGACGCACATCTCTGATACAGTCACACTAATCTGGCCCGAATGCTTGAATATCTGGATCTTAACTCGGATCCCTGTTTCGTTCTGTTTTCCCCACATTTACGTATATGCTAAACAAACCATACAAATTTATGGGTTTTACAACCAACGTTGTACCTCACTTGCCTCTCGTTGAAGTTGAAAAATAACACATGTTGTACAGTGGTGACAAATATCCACCATAATCTTTTTGTCTATCCTCCAGGTGTATTTTCGTTATCCGTCCCCAGCAGCTAGTGATGGCGACCAGCGCAGCGTTAGCCACCAGCTGGTGCAGTGTGTCTACAAGAAAACCTTCTACCGAAGCCCCATACAGGTAGAACATCACTTTTTACCTGTACCAGCTGATTCCATGCACTTTGGGTACTTTTAGGCAACGTCCTCACCTTTATTTGAACTTTTCCTCTGCTCTTCCAGCTCCTGAAGGGGGTGGGAACCAAGTGCTGGGCTCCAGATGCCGAGTATGCTCTCCACTCAGTCTACCAGGGAGGACTGTTTGAACTGAGGGCCGGGGATGAACTCTTTGTCTCCGTCTCTTCCCCCACTATGGTGAACGCCGACGACTCCTCCAGCTACTTTGGCGCCTTCCGTTTGGACCTCTGAGAGAAAGGGATGGGAGAGGATACAATGGATGGATAAACAGACGGGATGGAGACAATGAGATGGGGGGGGGTGGCTTTTGAATATCCATTGAGTGGAAGAATTGAGGGCCTGGAAGTTGGATCTTCAATGTTTGCTTGGACAGATACATTGAAGGATGGAAGCGGTTGTGCGTTTTAAAGATTAGAATGATGAATGTTGCAAGAAGATAGGTGAAAGGGAAAAGAAGGAGTGGATTTGTCTTTTCTACTCTCCATTAAGAGAAAAAAATAATAAACTAACCATCAATAGCAAGATTTTACAGACAGATGCACAATCATAAATGCGACGACTCATTGACCATTGATTCTCAAGGAGAGAATTTTCCTCTTGGAATAAAAGGAAAAAAGAGAGAGAGAGAGAAGCAACCCACGGAAAAATGTAAAAGTCCTTCCCTTCAATGAGAATCCCAGAAAAAAAAAAAAAGAAAATGGACATCCAGCTATCTTCGTCCCAATTCAGTGCATCTCCTGTGTTAATCTGTTTTTGTGAGAAGCAATCGGACGCTTGGAATTCCGAACCAAAGAATGTACACAACGATCCTCTACATTGAAGAAGGACTGTTGGACGTAGCAGAAGAAAATCTAATGATCAAACCAAAGCAAAAAAAAAAAATTTGTGGAGTCTTAACTCATCTGAGCTTACCATGAAAGTACTGTACATATGTATGGCTGAGAATGAGACTTAAACAATAATGACCTGTGGTGATTTTTGAACTAATTCATATGTATTTTAGGTTGACTGGACTTAAAACCACTCGGGCTTTCTGTGGAGTGTCTTCCTCTAACATTAGAACTGTGGATTTTATGCAAATACTTGTAGTGGAGGATAAGGATTGCCTCTTCTCACTGGACACTGTAACAAACTGTCGGAGGAAGCAAGAGCTTTGTGAAGGAGAGTCTGCGAGGCGAGGAGGAGTAAAAACGGACAGGAGGGAGACGTCTTGTAAAGGCCAATAAGAATGAACCCTGCAGAGGAAGATAAAAGGACAGCGAGGCTGTGGGTGGCATGCAGCCTGACCAGTCTCTTTTTTTCCACCTTCCTTTCATTCTTTCTCCCCCTTTCACATTAGCAGTTTTATCTAGCCTGTCTTTCTTGTCTAACCTGTGGAGTTGCATTGTGTTTTATTTTAAGGATCAGTTAAGCAACTGACCTGAAAACAACAGACATGTGAGAACCTGATGACAGACACAGTACATTTGCAAAGAGTCAAGTTGCACAATCAAACATTCACAGTGAGGATGGATGGAAAGTTGTGGGATGACTTATTAACAGTACTTTAAGGACTGTGTTGCAGCTTGTAGGCAGGACTTTCCCAATGACACACATTTAGGGAAATGTTGAAACACCAACTTTGACTTAGTTTTAGACGTGATTTGTTGATGACCAAAATTGACCAAAATTGTTGATCTAAAACCAACTCTACCAATTGGCCCGACCTCTATCTTTGGTGTGTTGCAACATTTGGTCAGTCACTTCTCCCAATTCCAAACGAAGCATTTTCAAATCCAGATTCCTCTCAACTCGTTATACTTTTATCTCCCCTCTGAGTGGCCACCAACCACAACAAAACCAAGTACAGGCCTGGAATGCATTTGTGCTCTCTTAGGCTGCTGTTCACATCCATGCCTGTTTGCTATGCCTGCAACTGAAAGATTTCACAAGGGCAAATACTTGCAAAATAGACTGTGGAGACAGTAAAGAAGGTTTGTGTTTGGTTTATGTTAAAATGACAGCACAAAAAAAAAAGAGAGCCTTGGCATTGCAGATAGTACTTAAGGCCACTAAATCAAGGAGGTTGGATATATGCTCACATTTGCCAGTTCGACCAGTCACCTCCACATAGCAGCTTGCATATGTGTAGCATCAATATCTGAGATCATTCGCAGCAGACGCTTAAAGGAAATGCAGGATATGCAAGGGGGCCATAATAAACATGCGGACAAGCTCTGGTGTCTATGGGTCAAGGAAGTTGAGTTGAGCTCCTTCAGAAAAGTATGAACATTCTGCACAAATGGATTGATTTGACATTTGGGGGGGAAAAAATATATATTTACTATAATTTAATGCAAATCTATGATTCGAGGAGATGAGCTTACAACAAAGACGTGGAAAAATGCCAGCGTATTGGAGGACATTGTTAGCTTTGGACAAGGATTGATTCGTTAATTAAACTATTAAATGTTGATTCGCTTGCTAGTTGGCAAGTTGAAAGTGGGACAGTTGGGATCTTGTATAACCAACAACAACACAGTTTGGAAGTATATTATCTAGAAAATTAATATAAGGTTCGAAATAGGAGTGGCATGTATTCACCTGACTTGAGCCATGTGGCTAGCTAGTGCTAGCACTGCTAATTTAGGGCACACTGAGCAAGCCTAAGGGACTTTGTTCACCCATAAACTAAATGTTGCACAGTATTGACCATTTTTCTTTCTAGATTTACATCAAACAATAAATTATTTGTTCGGAACACCGTGCCTTGCACAGACCCATGCTAGCTTTTTATTTGCCCCCTTCCACTTTTGGTGTGAGGCTAACCTGACTGACCATCTCATAGATGCCACGTCATATTTCATAAGCAGTTATGCAAGTGGTGTAATTCTTCTAATCAAATCATCGAATCAAAGGAAGAGATCAGCAAAGTACATTTCCATAAAATATTCAATGGATTCGTTTAAATGCTAAATTCCGGTCCAAATAAAAGTAGGAGACTTTTGTTCCACAATATAGAGTTATTATTTTTAATGTACAACATCCAGCCTCTTATTAGGTTCCAGCAATAAAGTTATAGTTAGTAAGAGGTAAGAAGTCAGCTTTTTTTTTTTTACATAAAAAGCTGACTGAATATGGCTGCTAGCCACTGAGAAAAAACTTTTATATACCAGAAAACATGTGCAAACATTAGGCTAAGTCCAAAAAAAAAAAAACACCCATATGCTGAAAATCTGGAGTCCCTCATAAGATGACAAGCAAACACGGAAAAGTTGAAGTTTAGGAAAACGTAGACCAGTTAAAGAAATAAAAGTGGCACACAAAGAATTATTTGGAAAGCACAAGATACTTCCAGACACAACCCATGCACTGCCTTGCACAGACTCAACCCCTACACACTTTTCTCTCTGGTATGTGCACATGTATGCACATTAAAGATACATACGCATCACCTCACACTGCATCCAGGCCAGCCTGTGCTGTACAGACACACACATCTAGTCTAGTCACATCCAGTGTAGAGACACAAACAAACTGACATGCACACCTATTAATCTACGCTGTCTGGCCTCCCTGCACTGCGTCTGGTTGTTTTCAGTGGTCAGGCACTGTGTGTGTGTGTGTGTGTGTGCTTGCAATTACAGTATATTTTTCTCTAAGGGCTCGTTTCTCGCAGATAATTAAGAAAAGGAGGTCAAAGAAAATAAAACGCATATCTCTTTACTGATACACTCAACCGGCAATGTGTTTTCTCAGCAGAAAAGGACTTCTGCACTCACACAGACACACACGTTGGCGCTGTAAGTCAGATAAAGATGTTTAAGCAACATAAAAGATTATGGTATACTTTAAGTTTTTTTGGGTAAAGCCTGTCTGTATTTCTCCTCAAATCACTAAGTTGAAGTTAAATTCCATTTCGTGTTTGATTGCCATATTAGCTGCTTATCTTTTCTTTCAGCCCACTGACACACCGTCTCATCTTCCACACAGAGCTTGCTCCCCTTCTGTGAACTTAAGACTCAACGCGTGTATTTTCTATTTTTATTTTTTTTTAATCCAGGGTGAACATCGGCAATCATGACGATAATGCAACATACCCGGTCACATTGCATCAGCGCGAGTCCCTGACCCAGCTGCAGAAACCTTTGCATTGAATGTGTAAGAGCTTTGTTTGTACAGAACAATTTCATACATAGTTGTGAACATGTGTAGCACGGTGTTGCTAAGAAAATAAACAAATATCTGAACTTTCCCAGTGTATGTGAAAATTTTGCAATGTGTTGTGGCACTATGGTGAGCCTCTGATTAAAAAAGGAAATGTTTCTGCTCCTTATCGATGGAGAGGGCCGATATGCCACAGAGTATGTCCTGGTGATCCAAATACCAAAATATGTATCCACTGTCCTTTGTTAAAAATAAATAGAAGAATTGGGTAAAAAGTTTGCTATAAGACATAATAAACAAATACATGATCTACAACATTTCCTGCATGATTAGATTCTATTTAAGGGGGTTAATAAAACAGTGTAATTCACCAGGGTGCCTCGCCTGACGGTATTCCACCACCCTGTCAGACTGAGACTGCAGACTGCAGACTGGGATTCTGCTCTGTAGTCTCAATGAGCCTAGTGGCACATGCACCAGTTCTCCACCCGCTGCAGGTTCCTGTTGGAGCCACAGCCAATATCCCAGAGGAAATTATTATTTAGCTGCAGAGTCTTTCCAAAGTATAAGAGGCAGAGGCGGGAGATGCAGTTGAATAATGTCAAGGATCAGTTCAAAAGCTGCAAATAGGCCAACCAGCAGGTTGGGACAAACAAGGTGGGATGTCGCATGAGTAGCTGAACTTTTAATTTAGAGTACCCACAACTAATGTGGTTATAATTTGATATTTTAGTGGCTTCTATGAATAAAGTATTTAAGGGGAAAATGAAAACACACTTGTTAGCAGTTATGCTATGAAGGCCTGCAAAAACTGGTCACAATCCCTACCACCTTACAGAGATGCTGTTTAACCTGACCTGATCTTCAAATGCAGGAATTTGAAGGAATTTTTTTATTTTTTTTGGTTTGTTTTTAAAATGGAATGGGGGAACAAAAAAATAAATAAAATGGAGCAAAAATCCAAGAGTTTGGGAGTCCCAAGAGACAGACAAAGTCTGACACCAAACCCAATCAGGCCATCAGGCTCCTTTCAACATCATGAAGCTATTTAGGTTCAGTTTTTACTTTCATCACATCCAACTTGCAGTGTAACAGATAAATGCCACCACTTGAAGCATTCCCTTAAATTTCAAATTGTCCAAAAGGTCACACTTCAGGAGTTCTTTTTTTTTTTTAAATCAATGTTCACGACACAGCGAACAAAAGCAATTGGAAAAGGAGAAAGTTGCTTTCTTAAAATGTCAAAGAAAGTTTTATTCTTTATGAAATAAATCCATCTGTACCAAGACAGCTATTCATGATGACACGAGGTGGTGCCAACACTTGCCACTTTACTGGGCCACAAATACCAGCACTGGCTGTGTGGGGTTTATAGGGATGCGATCCTTTAAATGGCTTAGCAACACCAGCACAATATAATATATCTCAGCAGCAAATATGTCACAAGACCACAGAGGAGGTTGCAAGATTAAAACATGAAAAAGAAAAAAAAAAGAAAAAAATTTGAAAACCTCTGCAGCACACATTTGGATGCAATTTGTGGCAATTTTCTCCATTATGCACTTTTTGTGTGAAATCTTGTTTAATTTAGAGGTCTAATTTAGACGTCGCAACAAACATCTGAAACCTTCAAGTCAAAAAGGATGTATTAAACTTTTGCCTTTTCAATAAAATCCATTGTTGTTGTTGCATAGACTTGTAAACTTCTTTTGACAACGCGATCTACAAATCATTGCTCCCTTTGAGGCAGTGAGAGCGCCCGACAGTCTTCTGGTAGCAGTAGGCGCACGAGAAGAGCAAATCTCCAAAGATCCATAACACATGTTGCAAGATTGGCAGCAGTGTGGTTACATTTTTTGTCCAAAGATCATTTTATCACATTTATCGCAGTAAGTACAACTCATGACTCCTGCTGGGTAGTTATAAAATGTTGAGAGCTTTTCATGTTTTCCATGTGCTGCACCCTGCAGAGTGTGATTGCTCATCTCACATTGCTGTCATAACACTTCCCTTTCTGTTAGACAACTAATAAATATCCTGCATGCTCTGATGTTTTAGCACAAGTCTTGTTTTTGTTTTTTCTCCATAAGCCCAACTGTCCAGGGTGGGGTTGGAGTGCAACCAATAACATTAATAACTGGAGAAGTCTACCGTTATTTAAAAGAAAATATTACGCTCCCTTTCAATTCAAAAGCTTTAGGTGCAAGTACAAAATTTTATTAACAAAAAAAAAAAAAAAAAGAGAGAGACCCTAACCCTTACCCTCGAAAAGGAAAAAGGTTTGTAATGTTGCTTCTGAACAAACCACAAAAGTTCTGGATCAATGTACTTTGGACAGATGAGACCAAAGTGGAGGTGTTTGGTCATAATAAACAGCACCGTGTTTGGAGAAAACTAAACACTGCATATCAGCACAAGCACCTCATACCAGCTGTCAAGCACGGTGGTGGAAGGCTGATGATATGGGCTCGTTCTGCATCCACAGGACCTGGACCTGGACTCTATATACCAAAGTATCCGAGAGTCAAATGTAAGGCCATCTGTCTGACAGCTAAAACTTGGCCACGACCTGAAGTACAACCCTGAAGTCCACTCAAGAAAACTGAGCACAAACCAATGTCCACAACTTTAAACGAACTTATTAGGGCCAAAATTAATCCACACTGATGTGAGAGATTGATCTCCTTCAGGATCAATTACTTTGAGTTATTGTTGCTAGAGATGGAGTGTACTTAGTTTTTGACTCAATGTTTTAGCATTTTGGCTTCGTTTTGGTCAATACATCATGACAAAATGTAATGTGTCATTATTCAACTGAGAGTGTAGTCACCTAATTTAAGGACCAGATTCATTTCATGCCCCAATTTGTAAAACTAACACCAGATGAAAGTAGAATTCACGATACAAGAGTCCATCCCACCCCCGGCACTCAGGACCAAACTTGGTCATAATAATATACTAATAAGAAACATAATTATGTAAGGTAATAGAAAAATTTTATTCAAGCTATTGCACATTCATACATAAATTATAAAATAAAAATCATAATATAATCATAAAATGATATTGGACAACAAGTCTTGATACAGGGCTGTTAGCCAAATTATTGACCTAAATCCAATCTCCCTTTTGTCTGAAGTTCATGAAAAACTTGTTGCAGCTCAACTTTGTGATCATTTACACAGGAACAATCTGCTGGAAGCAATTCAGTCAGGATTCAGAGCACATCATGGCACAGAAACAGGTGAAAGCTACCAATGATCTCCTTGTGGCCTCTGATAGTGGACTTGTGTTTGATACGATCAACCAGAACACTCCATTACAGAGGCTTGAACAAGTTAGTGGGATTAAAGGAACCGTTTTTAGCCTGGTTTAGGTCATTTCTATCAGATGGATTCCAGCTTCCTCTCAAACCAGTTCTGCAGGGTTCTGCACTTGGACTGATTTTCACTTTGTTCATGCTTCCATTAGATATTAGACAGCATGGCATAAAGTTCCATTGCTATGCTGATGACACTCAACTATACGCATCTATGAAACCAGATGAAACCAACTGTTTGGTTAGACTACAAGCATGTCTTGAAGACATAAAGACCTTGAACAAATTTCTGCTTCTAAATTCAGACAAAACAGAAGTTTTTCTCTTTGGACCTTAGTGCTTCAGGACAACAACGTCTAGCTATTTAGGTACTCTCGATTGCATTACCTTTATTGTGATTTGGTGCTACATAAAAGAAACTGAACTGAAATTGATTTTAATTTAATCTGACGTTTTGTCTCTGAAGTCATCTCTCTTTGTGGTTTGAACTTAAAATGAAAACTTGTGATGAAGCGCAGTGTGACAGTAGCACAAAGCTGTTTTGTTGTCCTTTCTGACTGCACTCCAATCTTAATTTCACTGAAATTTTCTTGCAAGAACAAGGCACAGCGGTGGTATTGGACAACAGTTTCACGTCGTTAATTTTCAAAATTATCAGACTACGAGTCTGTAATGAAGGTAATGTTCATTACTGACCTTTGGTCTTGGAGGTCACATGAGTAATATGTTAAATAACGAGGCACAAACAAATTGTCATACGTTTTATTGAATGTGTGTATTGACAACATGTGGGTGTGCATGTCCTGTGTTGCCCTCAGCAGGGAATGAGGGGGGACCAGGCCTGTAAATGGGAAACATCCAGTTCGTTAGTAGCCTGAAGGCCCTGTGATAAGTATACATTTAGCTAAAGGATGTGATAAACTGTGACTGTGCTGTCTGGTAATTGAAATATGTGTGTAAAATCACTCACCTATGTCTCCTCTCCAGGGTGCTCAGGATCCCTACATTCAGTCTACAGTATTTGAAGGTTCCGGGTCATACCATGTGCTGATTGGTGTAGGGGGGAGTGCACCAGAATGATCAGTTAGGGGAAGTCTTTGGTAGATTTGGTACTTTTGTTTAGACATGCTAGGAAGTATAATTAATTGATTTTATAATGGAGGGTAAATGTATTTTAAGGTTTTTGTGTGTTGCTGTTATGGAGATGTGTAATGGGAGGAGCAGGAATCCCCTTGGGGTTTGGTTGGTAGAGCCAGAGTAGGATATAAGGCTGCCAGTTGTACCAGTGAGAGAGTTTTCCTGTTGCTAGAAATGCTGCTAGGACCACAGTGCTCCTGGTCCGCAGTATGTGTCTATGTCAAAGTCTGTCTGATGTAAATGTTGGTGAATAAAACACCCGGTTGGTTCATCACTACCTCTGCCTCAAGCCTCCTACCTTGCGTATCCAGCCGCTACATGCCCATCCTAACAAGTCTGAAACTTTGTCCATTGCACGCTGCACATTGGATAAGAAGAAAAGATCCTCCGTAGTCACCACAGAGAGCTGCAGACTGCATGTAAATCAGCACTGAGACCGCTTTCCAGTTGTGCTCCGTTTCAAGTTCCAATTCAAGAGTCATACTGTGCTCATGTTTTTTAAATACTGCTGCGTGCTGAGAATAATATACACACATATGTATACTGTTGCTTTACACAGATGGGGACCTCAACATCATCCAGCCTCTGCAAAGATCCTGCGAAGGATGCAGCTGGAGCTGAGAGACGTTCAAGTTATCCCGGGAAGTTTATTCCTGAGCTTTGAAAGTTCAAAGTCATTCTTCCCAAAACACACAAATGAACATGTTGACTGCACAACTTCTGAGAGCATATCAGCATTGCCAGCTTTAGGAGATCAAATTTTCTGTTTCTAAGAGGCTTATTGACTCCCTGCCAGTCCTTGCACTTCATTAAATGTTAACACAATCAGCATTTTGGCCCAGAGCTATTTGCAAGTCTGGTATTCCTTCTTTGCTCGTTCGCTGATATTCTTTCTACAAAAGTGCTTGGAAAAAACTAATAAGTATTCCACACCCCAACATCTGCGTTTTATAAAATAATTGGGTGTTTGCTGGAATCTCAAAAAGATTGAATTCAACAGAAAAAGTGGGGTGTGAGTTTTGAAATCCGTCCTCAGCAGGCCTGAATCATAGCAAATACTCAAGTGACATCATGTTGCAGGCATTAAGACGCAGCAACATATGGACCCATGAAGGCCAGATTGCTGACATTGCGCCATTACAGGGGCAGTTTCCCCCTGAGCACAACACGATGAAAAACAGTGTTTGTAGCAGTTGGCAAAATTATCGAATGCCGCAGATGATGAGGGCAAATGCGATCCAGACCTCCAGAACTTTGTTATCTCGCGGTGAGTTTGAGAAAAACGATCATATGTCTGGTTTACTCGTGAGCCTAAATGAAAGGCTGAAGCAGTGAAGGGTGAGGAGGGGGGGGATTTTGGTGTTTTTCATTTTAAAAGGTATTTTGTTTTCTTTTGCCTCGACTGAAGTCATTTCTTTCCGTCTCCTCCTCATAACAAAATGTGAAAAATCTGCCTTTATATTTTCAAAAAGCTTCATGCTATGTTTGATACAGTGTCTCCCCTATGCGAACGATGCCAACAAGCCACAGCAAATTACTCACATATGTTTTGGGGCTGTTCTTCTCTGACTAGATTTTGGTCTGAGATTTTTAGCACTTTATCTAAGGTAACCGGAAGGGATGTGACTCCCAATGCCTTAACTGCCCTGTTTGAGGTATGGTCTTTCCCACCAACCCTCTCCCCCGCTAAAAAGGACTTAATAGCATTCACAACTCTGCTGGCCAGGAGGCTGATACTGCTTAAGTGGAAATCCCCAGTCCCACCTACCCACACATACTAGTTAAAGAAGTGCTTTATTTTCTTAAACTAGAAAAAATTAGACTGACTTTGATTGGTAAGGCAGTCTCATTTGAGAAGTCCTGGAAGCCCTTGCTGTCGTATGTCAAGAGTACAAGTTGTCAGATCACTGTTAACTGTGTACTGCAATGCTGAGCTAGTGTGTGTTTTTTATTTTTTATTTATTTTTTGTCTTTTTTTTCTGTTTTTTTAAATGATCATTTATTTATTATTATTTTTCTTTTAATTGATTTATATATTTTGTATTATTATCTGCCAATTCAAATATTTGTCATTTTATATTGATCTTATTCATCTATCCATCTGTTTACACATGCATATATACCGGTGTATATATATTTTGTTTTACTGATTTTATTATATTTACTCTTTCACACATTTATTTATTTGTTTGTTTTCCTTTGCTTTCTATCTAAATATATCTATCTGCTGGGGCTAGGTGCCAGAGGGATAGGGGTGGGGGGTGGATATCTGTTTTGTGACACATTGAATCTATATCTGCAAATCTAAAAAAAATATATATATATACACTGTAATCATTATTGTATGGAACTCTATTGTTTATTATGTAAAACTCAATAAACAGATTGTTTAAAAAAAAAAAAAAAGCTTCATGCTTCCTCTCTCACACATCCCGCTCCTCTACGAATGTGTCTTTTTCTGAAACTGGGGAATCTATGTAAACTTCTGCTTCATAACTTTTTATACAATGCTTCCTTTTGTTATTTTTGCCTTCGGGTTCCGACTGTCAGTCTCATTTACTTGTGCTGGATGCTTTAGTGGTTGGACGCAATAACAAAGAAAAAATAATTATAAAAAGGATGCGCGTTTGCGACAAGACGTAAGCAGCGTTTGTGTTTCGCAGCTTTGGAGATATCAGCTTTTTCCCCTTCTTTTCTGAGGTGTCCGTGACAGGAAGACAGAATTCACTCAAAATGAAGATAAAAACGTAACGTCTCCTTTGACAAAATGCTGCTCTAAAACAAACTGCAAAACATGTTCTCTTCATCAGGGAGCCTGCTTCCCCAGTCTCTCCCCTACGTACAGCTGCTCTCTCTCAAGATTTCAGAAGAACAAATGTGCTTTTAATCAGTTCGTGTGGCTAAAAGGTTAATCCTGAACTGAGGAGCACCTGCTCCGTGTTTCCATGCAGGAACTGTATTGCCGAGGGAGAGCCAGTAATTTGTGGTTACTGGAGACTGTCAGCATTTCTGAGCATGTACAAATTTACAATGTCTGTAAGCTGTTAGGGTGGGGGGGTTAAATTCCAGCACTTATTGCCAGTAATGATTTGGAAATAATGAAATCTCTCGATAAAAGCCAACTGAAGACTCCGTACGTGGCATAATTTGGCTTTTATCGGGAAATGTTTCCTCGTGGTCTAGCGGAGACTTAGAAAGATGAAGTTGATGAATGAAATTTTATTCATTTTGCAAGTTACGTCTCCCATCAGTGGAACAATGTGTGCACAGTATTTTCTCTACTTCAAGGTTTAGTAACAGCAATGACCGATGAACGTTCTGCAGTTTTCAATAGAATAATTTGACTTTGGGACCTCCAACCTGAGCTCACTATCGATGTTACTACACCATTTCATCCACCTTGTTTTGTCGTTCCATAAATACCATACCTGCCTGCTACTCTGTGCTGGACTGTCTCAGAGGCCTCTTTGCACAGCCCGAACCGGGGGTCCTGCAGGTGGGCTTAACCCCGGCTTTTATTGCCCTTGTGCTCACCTCCTGTTCTTGTTGTGCTGTGATTAGTGACTCTTTCAGACCAGCCTTTTGTAGCCATTGATAAGACTTCTCGATGTTAGATACTTATTCAATCTTTCAGTTGTACATGCCATGCAGAGGCTTATCCTTCCATGATGGTTTCTTTTCTTACTTTTCTCTCTCACTGGGTTTCAGTTGGAGGTATTCAGTTTGCAGTTCATCAATTGAAGGCAATCTTTCAAATGTATTCTTGCTACTTTGTTTTATTCTGTATCGTGCCTCTAAAGCTCACTCACTCCATGGCCTCGCTCCTTCTGCTTAGTGTACAGTCTTGGGGTACTGGACTCAGAATGAAACTCTCCATGCATTGCGAGGAGTTTTCTGGATATCGGAAAACTGGCGGACGTACGCGTTGATGGCTCTGACTGTTCTCCCCATTCAGCTGACTCATCAGGACCTGCTTTACTCTTTGAAGGTACTTCTGGTTATTCAACCCCTTTACTTTTGATCATCTTGCCTCCCTTTAGTTCCATTTGGCTGCATAAATCTGGAATGATGCATATTCTGGTGAGTCAATGTCTTGCTCAGTTCTTGTATACAACTTGCGGTCATCCATGTAGTGGAGGTAGACTATGGTTCCCCCCACTTTGGAACAGGTATCCAGAGCCATTCTCTGTTAGGATCAGACTAAGAACATCCAGGCCTATGCTGAACAGAACATCTCTCAAAGTTGCCTTAAGCTTGGCCTCCAACCATGTTCTCCAGGGGGGGGGGCTCTTTGTGTCTCTTTGTGTTGCCCATCCTGTACCCGGGCATCTCTACGATCCCTGCTGCTGTATTTTACAGCAACCTATTGGGACCATTGGTCTCTGTGTTCCAGGATGTTTAGTATTTAGTACTGAATTCACATCTCAAGGAAGACTTTTAAAAGGGAATCTTTGTCTCTTGGTAAAAAGACGCTTTGGTAGAGGGACACCCAGTCTACTTATATCAATTGCGTTCATGCTCTTCAATCTCAGTTCAATCTCCCTTGTCTAAAGGTTGTAGGGGCTTTCTAACCATTCTCAGATGGTGCCCCCCCGCCTTGCTGAAGCATCTTTGTTGCACATCATCACCTCTGGTTGTAATAGCAGACTCCGTCTCCAAACATCAAAACACTGGATTAAAAATTCTTTATTTTTCAGTGTTTTAAGCCTTGGGTTTCAAAGTCTCTAGTGGTCTCACATCCTCCTTTTACTAGGATTGCTGGTATAGTAGCATGGATGGATGGATTTTGTGACTTTTTAGCCACTGTATGTATGTATGTATATACTGTATATATATTTATGTTGCACCTAGCAAAAAGCCAAGCAGTCTTTTGCACAGACCTTAGCAAATCTGTTGGAAACCAATGCCTTGTTGCTGTAGGCACAGAGCTTGGTGCATTAACTCTACTAGCACAATAAAAAACAAGTAGCAGCACAATAGCTGATAAGGACATGAATAAGAATGGTGCTTCTAATGTAATTGGACTGAAAAAAAAAATTACATGAATCTGTGGGGAAACATTGCAGCAAGAATTTTAGAGGGAAATCAAACAGCATGCCCCCAATAAAGTCAAATCTTATCAAAAACAAACTCCATTAACAGTTTCATCTCAAAAGATGTGCGCCCAAATAGCATCATTAGCTAAAAAGGTATAGATTTAGTTAATATTCTAATTACTACTTTCTAACTTTATCCAGAATCAAGTGCCAATTAAATTACGACATCTTAAGATTCACAGCCCTAATATTTACATGTTCTATAAATGTGGCTGTTAGGTTCTGATACCAAAATAGGTGATAAGATGCCAAAAAAGATACTCATGGAATATCATGATCTAAGTTCAAACTATGACATTTCTTTCTAAATCATCACCGTGGTTAAAATTTCAGTCTGGATTTATAGTTTAAAACTCAAATGGTGTCCAAAGAAGAATAGTAGGAAGCAGCAGAAAGGGTGAGTAGGATTCGGAGGCCAAAACTATTTGAACATCTTCCTGTCAAACACAACACT
This sequence comes from Odontesthes bonariensis, assembly GCF_027942865.1. NCBI lineage: Eukaryota > Metazoa > Chordata > Actinopteri > Atheriniformes > Atherinopsidae > Odontesthes > Odontesthes bonariensis. Next base: position 22,139,536 of record NC_134524.1, read on the forward strand.
CAACACAAATCTGATCCAATTCCGTGTTGTGTCAGAGAGAGATAAACCCAGCAGCTGGGTTTCTCTGGAGCCGTTCCACCAACACACGTCCAGTGGTTGTAATAACATCAGTGTGTTCTTAGGTGTGTCACTCTGGCTGTGTGGGCGTGAAGTATTTTGGCAACACATCTCAAATGAGAGCATTTGTCTTCTTTGCCAAACATCTCCTCACAAACCGAGACTTTAGACGAGCTGCAATCACTTTGGTTCCAGATCAGAGCAGATGGTCTCGTGGATTATATCATCATGAACACATTACACCGCGTAACGTTTATTTCTCAATACTGTTCAGATTACTGATAGCATAAACCCTACTCCGTGTAAATTTCCTACTTTTTTTTTTTTACTTTGTCTTTCATTTTTATCACAGATGCAGGAAATAGAGGTGCGGTGATGCCATTCAGGAAACTGAGTTTTACACAAAGGGCCAGGGAAATCATTCTAAAATTATCTTTACAAATTAGATGACTACAAGGCCCACCCTGATCCATTTCACCCAGCGATGAGGAAGTGCCACTTTAAGGCTCCAAATATTTAAAAAAATTAGTGATAACTGCGACATTATAATGTCCCTTCGGAATGAATAAAGTATGTAAAACGTCATCAGCTTACAAAGCTCTTCATACATTTGTAGAGGACTTTTATGAACAAAGTTACAGCTGTAAGCTAAATATGTTGGTTGTCTGGTATGTCCCCCCCACCCCCCCTCTCTCTCTGTCTTTTGAAAAGAGATTTGAAATTGGCTTTTATTAATTTTATGTATCAACTTACGTAATTTAAGTCAATTTAGATGCTTGGAAGGAAAAAAATTAAACATATACAGGAAAAAAAAATAAGAAAAGCCTCAAGGACTGAACTGTCCCACACACAATGATTCATCTGAATTTTTATACACAAGCATATTGCATCTGGAATGTGGACCGATATTAGGCACATCTCTATCAATAACCATTCTAAATGTATATATTCCAGGCTTAGTTATCAGGGGAAATGATCAGCCAACAGAGAGCATGCTTGAGGCATGTTTTTGCTCGTTAGGATACTTTTGGCACATAATGAGTCTTAGTTTGGACTGTAATTTATCAATGGGATTTTTTTTTTTTTTAATTGCACTGAAGCTTTGGCAAATAATGCAGAGGCACTTGTGTTCTTTACATTTCCAATTGAAGCATTACTTTTACAGCAGTCTGTCCGGATCTTTAGTGTTTGCCTATCACCCTCTTTCCAGCAATTTTTCCCCAATACATCTCCAAAAATAGATCAAATAAGGACAGAAAGTGGTAATATACTTTGGCCAGGTGTCACTCCAGACTGATGACATTAAAAGTGACGGTCTAGGAATGCATTTGGATTAGATTAAAAAGAAAAAGGACGGAGAGCAGGCATGTTTTCCCCGTTTGCAAAGTGAATACGCACATGCTGGACATTAAACATATCAATCAAATAAACACTCTGGCACCCAGTAAACACATGCTGCCTATACATCATCGGTTTATATGACCCACCCAGGAACTTACATTTCACGGGTGTAAAAAGTCAAGTGCGGCCGTTAAAATAACTTATGGGCAACTGAGAGAAAACACTAGATGAAACTGTTTACTCCCTCCTTTTCATTTCCTGTCAGTTTCACTGTGGAAGCATGACGAGTGTCAGTGCCGAGAACAGTTGTGTTGACACTTCTAAGGCTTCTCAGTTCAACCCCAGACTCGCATTCAGTTTGCATGAACCCCATCTTTACTGAATATGAAACCGATGAAACTTTGCAAACATAAGCCATGCTGTCGTGTTCTTTTTCGAGAGAAGAGACTTTTTCCCTGGCAAGCCTTCCGTACTAGTCATACGTGCTCGGTCTTTTTCTAACTCTGTCATGAGCTTGGACGTTTAACATGCCAAGATAATAAGGCCCGTAGTGTCTGAGATGTAGCTCTTGGGTGTTTTTGCAGTTTCCCTGATCATTGCACAGTCCTTGGGGGTGAACTTGCTGAGACGTCCACTCCAACTCGTTTGGAAATTGCCTTTCAACCCTTCCCAGATTATTTGCCTCTTTACAGTTCGTGCTGATTTCTATCCTCCTTGACATTATATCATCACACAACTTCTGCTTTTACAGAGGTGCTCACGCCTGCTGATAATAAAGAAGCCCTATGGATGAGTTTGTTTGTTTTAAACTATGCGCTGCATGAAGTTCTAGATTTTTTTTAAAGACACCGCAGCTGGTCTTTTGTACTTCCGTCTGATAAATAAAGGTTCGGAGAAAGTTTAGATCCAAGTTTAGCCACCTATTAAAAAGCTTACCCACTTTTCTAGAAATTAGGTAAACAGATTTTGAGGTTACTAAACAGAGCCGCTTCCCCAGATGTCACATTAAAACTGACATAGTGATGTGGTTTGTCTGTTCATTCAGGCGCTAGTTAGCAACAAAAAACCAAAAGAAACGTGAGAATCGATTGGTCCTGGAATATTTTTACACTGCAGTGTCCTGATTGAACTGCGCAGGGAATGTTTGAGTGTTTTGTTTTTTTTCCCCCACCACAGACATAATAAAAAACTTTATCACTCATTTTACTGCACAGCAGGTGAGCATAGTAGTGAAAGAACCCCTTTCCTAGTGCTGCATCTCCTGGGCCCAGACTAACTCCTGATTAATAGTAAACAATCAATCATATTTAACACTGCTCCACTTTTCTCTGACCCGCTGTGTTTTTAGAGGAGTGTTAACAAAAGACCTATTGGTTTGTTTAACCTGCCCTCCTTCCATATAGTAGCACCCTTCCCGAAACACTCATACACATTCACAACGAGTCGTACGTACAATTACAATTGGCATCCATCAGCATTCTCTTTACACTCTTTACTTCAATCTCAGTCTTTACACACACACACACACACACACATCACAGCGCAGCCGCACACCCTTCACATCAACAGGACTTCTGTTCTCTCCACATCATTCTTATTACCCATCGTACTCTGTTTCCCTAAGAGCCAGCCAGGAAATGAGTTCTATAAAGCTGGAAAGCAAGCGCACGCACACATTTATGCATGCGAACAGACACACACAGCAAAACCCAAAACTTCCTGAAGAGACTAAGTGGGGCCAGACAAGCGCTCAACCTGACACACACACACTTTTTTAGAAGAACAATACGACTGTTTCAACCCCGCTGCCTCGACTACCGGCTATTGGAAACGGGAATTTCGGAATCAGTGGGAGTGGTGCGATCGGAGTACCTTGCAGGGCACCTAAACAATGCGGTTATTCCTGCGGTAAAGCAACAAACATCAGTAAGCCTTTGATAAGGTCTTTAAAGCAGCCCTCCTTGGCATATCAGGAGTTTGTTAAAAACCGAAGGAAGCCGCCTGCAAAGCATGAGAAAAATAAAAAAAGGCTGCGTGGCTCCAACTCACTCGCACAGGGTTTGAAATGGATTCGAATGGCCCAGTCACTCTAATCACTGGAAGGAAAGACAATGAGCCAGTTATCGGTGGCACTTATTTTATTTGGATGAAGTTGAGGAAGGAAGAGGGACAACACACACACACTACACACACAAATCATTGGGACAATGAAAATGAAGCCGAGGAGGAAAGACTGAGGTGACTTAACAACTAGAGTTACACTAATAAATGAGTCCATATTAGCTTCTTACAGATATGTCTGTGTTGGTGTGTGAGTGGTGCACATTAGCAACAAGGCATAGTAGCACATTCAAAGGTAAAGATGATAAAGAGAGAGGTAAGGAAACACTGTCAAAGACTTCATTTTATAATGTAATGAGTAATGTTTCACTTTTTTTCTCAAAAAAAAAAAAAGTCTATAATGCATCAAAAACTTCATTGGTCTAATTTATCAAAGGACTGTGGGACATGTGGAAAGTGCTGCTGGTAGTTACACATCCACAAACAACCTTCTCACTGCTTTTTGACGATCTTTCAGTTCAATGTTCTTATTTGATGACTCTCAGTTTCATAAAAAAAAATAAAAATAATAAAATCAAATAAAAAATAAATAAATAATAAATAAAATAAATAAAATAAATAAAATAAATAAAATAAATAAAAATAAAGATCATTAGCAAAATCAATTGCATGTGACCAGTGAAAATATGTCCATGGTTAAGTGGATAAATATGAAATTGTGTTGAAGTACAGATTTTCAGCTGTAACTATACAAAACTGCAGATAAAATAATAAAAAGAAAAGATAGAAAGAAAAAAAAAATAGACAATACAATACAGGCCCTCTAAATCTATGACAGATTTAATAATCATTCATATAACACCTGGATTTTAGGTTACTAAGACACACATCTGCAGCACAGTTTGGAACAGCATGGGAATGAGAATGGGTTCAGTATGTGGGGAGAGCGTCAAGCCTCTGTAGCACGCCTTGTGTATGGCACATGAACTTGATTGGAGGTTACTGTAATCGAGATCTGGACCACCATATGGAAAGTTTGGGGAAAATTGTATCGAAAATATGAAAAATATGTAATGCAAAGAAAATTGCTGCAGTGTACATTTCCAGTCACATTGGAGCAAATCAAGTGTGATTAAAATTCTTGTCGGCGCTCTGACAGACAGTCATTATAATGTGAATGTATCATGGGTTTTAGGCCGTGACCTGTGCATCGCCCCACTAATCCACAGTGGTCGAGTGGATTGGTCACGGTGGCATTGTTCATTAAGTCAGTGACAGGCAAGACGGAATCTGGCACTAATAAAGTCTGGCACTTCCAGGGAAAATTCGAAACAGCGAAAAAGGAGATCAGAGGTGGAAAGAGTTGGCCAGTTTTTATAACAACATTATTTCCTGTCTGAATTCCAATGCATGAGATTTTACAGTAAAAACCGTTTGCTGAGAAAGCTTTTTTTTTTAATTTTTTTTGGCATGTGGAGACGATAACGCCTTAGTTTAGACATGATCCACTATAACACTAAAGTAGAGTGAGTGTATGTGCACAACTCCTGGCTGAGATCATCACATTTCAAGTCATCCGGCACGCACCCGTTCATGTTCGCACCTCCACCAAGATGGTGAACGTTTTGCACAGAATTGTGGATGGAGTGTGACGTCATTATTGGTAAAACAAGAAGTTCTTTGGCAAGGTTTGCTAAATTAAAAGTCAAGCAAATAGACACAAACCTGATTCGGTTGTAACAGCTGTGCTCAGGATCAGACGGTGTCCATTTTTAATCAAACCTTGGAGTGGAAAACGGGAAAGTAGTAAACATGGTGTAGCCTAGCCCATGAAGTTTATGTCAATCCGTACCTTTTAGTTCAGCCAAACATAGTTTTGGTCACTTTCAGTTGTGTCTACATTTCTTAGCCATAAATGCTAATTATTGTCAAAGTAACAACTTCAAAACAAAGTTAATTTTTGCCATTACTGCTCTCAGTAATGTCATCTGCTATCAGTTCACACAACCACCTTTCCAATAAAACCTCTTTAGTCCTCTTAGCTAACTGTTAGCAGCTAACTGTAAACTGCTAACTGTGAGCTGGTGGCTACCGCTAACAATATTAGCCTCCAAAGCCAAAATTTTGAAGGTAACACAAGATCAGCGCCTCCATTAGGCGCGCAAGTTGGATAGTTTTTTGATGTTCTATGTAAAAGTTTATTTATGTGCTGACACAAGACAGAGTTTAGACCATATGATGTTTGTATTTTCAGTAACATAAATTCCTTACAATACAGTGAAGTTAATGGGGCCAGGAAAATGACAGGTTTCTAAATAGGCAAATGTGTTCATTTTCCTTTGTTCTTGCTAGCTGTTCACTGTGAACATAAGTAAAAGAAGGTGGGTTGTTAATGTCATTGGTTGCAGCTGGGAGGCTTGCTACAAGGACTCAAGGAAAGAAAAGAAAAATCCAATCATTCTATGCCAACATTTATTGTTGAGTAGCTTCAGACGCAGAACTGTCTTCTCATTTTTCAACTTGAAAAAGTCACTAAAGTCAGTGAAGAAGTCACTAAAGTCAGTGAAGAAGTCACTAAAGTCAGTGAAGAAGTTTAGGATTCTTTATACGTGGCCTTTATTTCACAAAGGACTTTCGTGTGAGGCATAATGTGTACCAAATGTGACCATCTTTACGCATCACAAGCCGTTTACTAAAATTCCGACGGCTCTTTCGGTCACAGTGACAAACTGACAAATGTTCATTGGATTTTAAACAGTGTGTTGCAACAGATGATGTCAATACAGAATTTAAAAAAAAAAAAAAAAAAAAGTACAAAGAACAAAGAACAAAAACAAAATAACCACATTTTTCATCATATTGAAAGTGGTCGACTCGAAAAACACGATGATTGGCACCCGTGTCGGGATAAGATGGCATTTTCTGCAGGAGAATAAATGTAGTTGAGTGACTTACATGTTTGGCATGGGTTTCATGAGGTTACTTAAAAGGGCTGGTTTTGTTCAGAAAAGGGATTATGTTGCAGCTTGGGGACATAAATTGCCTCCATCTCATTAAATCACATAGTTTTAAGGACCACAGAGGAAAATTCCAACAGTCAGTACCACAGCAGAACATGTCCCACGACTCTTGAAATGACTGCAACATTAGGTGTGTTTACAGTACTGAGGAGGTTGGTGATAGTCTTTACACCAAATGCCAACTCAACAAAAGCCCTGGACACTCAGGGGCTTGTGAGCGATTTCTTCTGTGTTAATGCTCTGGATTTAGTCACTTCTTTCCCCCTCTTTAAACTGTAATGTCGATGAGGAATTTATGCCCAGAGAGCCCTGTATGGTTGTGTCACCCTACTTATTTAGTTTGATTAAGTACTCGCGAAAGCCAGGAGGTTTGGAAATGACCCAATCAATCACCGCTAGAAAAAACCCTGAAGCACGAACTTCAGTGTATTAATACAATTTCATGGTTACAGTCTCAAAAGTAGTCGGTACAACTCGGGTTAAAAGTCAAAGTTGTGCTACAGTTACATGCCGTTTAAAATGTCCTCAGACAGGCTCATAATTTTGAGGTTTCACAGACCGCAAGCTTTCGTTTGAAGCTCCAAATAGGACACAGGCATAAATAGTTTGCCAACTTTTCTTGACTTTACCTGAACACTCGGACATAAAGTTCACGACCGGGTTCAGGCTATCCGTCCACTCGTTTTTGTGAGCCTACGGGGGGTATTCAGTTCTCCAGAATCCCTGGTTTAAATTTTTTGGATTACGTTCAGCCCTTTGAGTCTTGTGCCACAAACCACTTTTCAACAAATGTTAAAGCTCCTCAAACCCATGTTTTCATATAATGCACTGAGTGACAACAGAAGAAAGGTGATACTCTCCATTTCAGCTCTATGAAAAATTTCAGGGCCTTCAACACCTTTTCAAATTAAAACTGTGAAGAGCGGTTGGTCCAGAGTAGTTAGGCTTGTGAGGGCTTTTAATGTTATTTAAAAAAAAAAAAAAAAAAAAAAAAAAAAACTTGACGTACAAAGTGTTTTTATTAATCTGAAAGTCTGAACCAAGACTCAAACCAAGGTTAAAGCCAAGCACACAGAATTTATAAAGTGCTTTTCAAGTCTTGTGGACCACTCAAAGTCCTGTATAGTCGACCCACCTTTTCCCAGAAACACACACACCTGGTACGCCCCCCCCCCCCTCTCTCTCTTTGTTTGAGTAAGGTTGGTCTGCTCGGTCCAGATGTTGCGATGTTTCATAGTTTGGTTCTAAGCTAAAGGTGTCGTTTTGGGTTTTTTTTGGCTGCAAATTTTGGTTAACTTTGTTCACCTTCGCCAGCACAGCAACAAAGTTATTTGCCAATTGTGGAAGGAATCACAGTCATATAATAAGATACTTCCCCAAGGAGGAGATTGAAATGAAGACAAAAACTAAATAAAGTCCAGAAATATGGCTTCAAATGGATGCTAATGTTGCTTCAAGTCCACTGGATATGTAAATGGATACCATAACATCTGTGTATCATTATAGAGTGATAATATGCCTGTAATATGTTATCTTAATGTACTGACCACAAGTGGCCACAACATGAGCTAATGCAGATTTAGGCCATTTGAAATGATAAAAAAAAAATTTATAGCCTACTGCTGATTAGCTTGGCTTAGCATAAAAGCAGAAAATGCTTAGAAACCACTAGCTTTACTTTGAGGCTGTCAGAAGTGGCAAAAATAAACTAAAACACACCTTTAAAGGTCACTAGCAATCTTCATGTCTATTATACAGAGGAAATGCACAAGACTATTTAGGACTGGGTTAGCTTGTAGAGGAAGCTAAGCTAACAAGCTGCCGGCTAAAGCTACATATTTACAGCAGGGTAAATAGGCTACTTAGGCTAATAGGCTAAATAAATCACAACTTTTATCGTACAGTCACAGAATGTCTTCTTTCAGTTGAGGTTGAATCAATAATACATTTAGTTTTTCAAGCATTTTGGCTTAGTTTTTGTTCATCTGAGGGTGTAAATGGTAAATGGACTGTACTTGTACAGCGCTTTCCTAGTCTGCTTGACCACTCAAAGCGCTACATGCCACATTCACCCATACAGCCTACACAGTGCTTTGTTCTATCATTCATCATTCACACACATACACCCATGGCCCCATCGGTGGGCAGCGTGGGGTTCAGCGTCTTGCCCAAGGACACTTCGACATGTTGCCGGGAGTCAAACCATCACCCTTCCTCCTGAGCTACAGTGTGTTCACCATGAAAACCTGGTACAAACCAGATTGATTTATTTATTTATTTTTTCACATCCTGACAAAAGCGTGGAAATAAAAGACTGGGCTTTTTTTTTTATCTTTATGGCTACATATGTAGACAAGACATAGATTTCCTCATCTTAAAGGCAGCGGTTAAAGGTCAGTGCGATGTTCTTTCTGTTACATGAGCAGCAGAGACGGCATGCTGCGACTGAAGCTGTGGGAACCTCCGCTCCATAACCTCAGGTGAGCCTCAGATTGCATTCTCTCACTCTCACACTCACACACACACACACACACAACACTTGCTCCCAAATAGTTGCTCACTTTGTACAGGCCTCAGGAAAACTTACGTCATCTCCTCCCAGACTTTCTTGCTCCATCCACACACACACACACACACACACACACACACACACACAGAGAAACAAAGGTAGGGCTGGAGAAGTGATCTGACACTTTGAGGTGTAGGATGACACCTCGATGTGGCTTTTTAACCACATCCAAATGTTTGTGCTGCCTTGTAATGCGCACCGGGACAATGGCAGAGCCTGGGAATGGGGCGGCTGATATGGGAGAGAAGAAAATTCAAGAAAAAAAAGTAACAAAATTACAACGCGGGAGGGAAACTGAAAATCAGGTTATGAAAAGGAGGAAAGAGAAATAGCCTGAGTGTGTGTGTGAGAGAGAAAGAGAGTGTTTGACGTGTGAGAATGCAGAAGCCACGAGCGGGTCGGTAACTCGAGCCCCATGTGAAGTCTCAGGAGGCGAGCAGGAACTGCCATCAAGGATACACTGAGTCATTACGAGCACGATACAATGCACTCGCATTCCCAAAATCACATGCTCACCTCGCTGCTTTCCCAGCCTCACGCAGAAACATTTCATTCTGTAGACACACACAGCGATACAAACCGCCCACGTGCAAAAAAAAGTGAACCCATATGCAAGACACCCACACACATAAGCGCGCACTTCCTCTCCATCCTCAGCCCTCCGAAGGTTCTTTCTCACAGAGATTATGTGTGAGGAGTGCATCCCCATTCACGGGAGCGCGCACGTAAACCGTTTCAGGTGTGGATTATTACATTTACCCAATAAAGTTACAGTGATAATATTGAGCTGACAATGGTGTTTGATTCGTTCGTCAGTTTTCTCATTTCTTCATGTAGATGAATAATACACGTGCACTTATGATAATCTCACAATTGTACAGTTTATAGCATCTCTTTCACCTATATTGTACAACTACACCGAAGTAAGGGCTGTGACTAACACTTTTGTAGCAAACTCGAAAGCTGGTTGGAGACATTTTCTATGACTATCAACCTTTACTCAGTGTAGCCCAGATGAAATAATCTAAAAAATTAAAGTAAAACTATGAAATTTGATTATTTTAATTTTAGAATCAATTTTGGAATTGTTGAAATTCACATCTGTTTATTCAATCATGTAAACAAATTAGAACGTAGTTTCATAATTTAATTCCAGACTCTCTTTAAAGGGATAGTTTGCCTCTTTTGACATGAAGCTGTATGACATCCCATACTAGCAATATTATTCATGAATATTTTCTTACTCCCTGCTGCGTCCTGTGAGCCGAGTTCCTGCTGAGTTTTGACGTTGATGAAGGTAGTCCGGCTAGTTGGCTGGGGTCACAAAAATAAAGCGTTTTGCTTCTCAAAACAATATGCGTTCAAAAGAGTAATACATTTGCATCACAAAATCGTTCTCCAGGAAAAAGTCAGACCTCATAATCGCTTGGCGCTATTTTCTCTCCCTTCATATCACTGCGTGCTGCCACCTACCGACAGCCGCGCCTGTTTCACAGTGTTTACAGCTCGGAAGCAGGGGACTGCTCGGTCTGCACAGCATGCAGTGATACGAAGGAAGAGAAAATAGTGCCAAGCGATTGTGAGCTCTGACTTTTCCTGGAGGGACGCATATTTGAACGCATATTGTTTTGAGAAGCAAAATGCTTTATTTTTTGTGACCCCAGCCTTCATCAACGCCAAAACGAGGCCGGAACTCGGCTCAAAGGACGCAGCAGGGGGTAAGTCAAATTTAATAAATGATATTGCTAATATGGGATGTCATACAGCTTCATGTCAAAAGAGGCGAACTATCCCTTTAAAGCAGGGGATGCACTTTTCGGCATAACACCTGGACGCTCACTCTGACGAGTCAGAGCACGTGGGCTACTTTAACGCCAGAAGGGTGGTCCCCAACGTGGTCGAGGGAACCCCCCCTCCACACTCTGCACAGATCATACAGAAGAATACGTGCCACTTCCCGAACTGTTCCACAAGCAGAGCATTATTTCAGTTACTTTTGTACTAAAGGTGAACCATTTTGTGGAAAGAATGTCAGGAAAACAGTAAAGGAAACTCATCCCAAACCTACTCACCGGGCTCCTGTTGCGCCTACATCTACTCACGTGTGAGAGAACGAGAGCAACAAAAGTAGTCCTGATAAACACCCCCCTGTTAACAGTTGGGAACATTTTTCATTTCAGTGTAGCAAACTTAAAATAATCCTGGATGTTACAAAGTAGATATATAATCGTCAGAGCTGGGCAACTTCAGGTTTAAAGGAATAATGACAAAAAAAAGAAAAGAAAAAAAGGGTGAATATAGTGATGGCTCAGCATTGTGCAGCTGGATGTCTTTTGGTTTTGACAATATTGAAACTTGCAGCTATTATTTTTGAAAATGTGATGCAGATCAGCATCAGTTGGTGTTCTGCTGGTCCATCAGAGGATCACACATCACCTTCAGAGAAGCACTTACAGCCCAACGTGTGCGTTTGTTACGAGGAATCCGGACCGTGAAGAAACCGCTGAGAGTGATGGCCTGTGTGTTTGGAAACTCAAGCCAATCCAGAGTCCCTGACACTGATTTAATCCTCTTCAGATGGGTGTTTCTGTTGGGCAATCACCTGTTTATTTACTGGGAGCAAATGGAATTTCGCCACCAGTGACCACCGGGCCTGATTATCTGAATCAAGGCTGAGAGGCGTCGTTTCTCTGGCAGTGACAGAGGCGTAAATCAGAGATAGAGCCGAGACCAATTCCTGCTGCGGGTTTGGTCTCGCAACGCAGCTGGAAACAAGACGCGCTGATGAAGATGAGACAACGCGCTGGCAGCCACGTCGGGACGCGATCAGGAGAGGACTGATTGGACTCTTGGAGTCGAATCAGTTTTCATCCCGCTTCTTTTTTTTTTCTGGAGGTTTTGAGTTTAGCAGTTTGCAGCGTTGTAAGCACTCTTCCAGGTTCCAATGCGCAGCCGTTTTTTTTTTTTTGCCAGCTGCCGGTTCTCAGGACTCATGACCTATCCCGTGCCAAGATGGCTTTACGTCTTCAGAAAGAAAAAGAAGAAAAAAAAAAAAAAAAAAAAAAAGGTTGAAGGCTTTCTGAAATTAATAACGTCACCATCCTCTGAATGTTTTTACTGGCCGCGCAGAGCAGCGCCGAGCTGCGCGTGAAAAAACAAAATCAACCCCGTGGATAAATAATAATAATAAAAAAAAGACTCGGTAACCAGAGAGGGAACTTTACGAGTCCTAGGCTGCGAACATTTAAGATCAGCCCACGAAGTCCAGACAAACAAGACCCACTGGAACGTTTAAAGCGTTAAAAATACCCCAGGATAATATTTTCTTTTATCGGCGGGTACAGCAGGGGTGGGGATATAATGTCTGAGATAACAGGAGCAGGACACCATCCCCACTCATCTTCAGGGACTTAAAGCCCGAGTCAGAAAACCGCAGAGTTCCTCATTAAATCGGAGCAGTTATTGTGAATCACACAAACTGAGGAAAAGAGACACAATCCACTTGTTTAAGTCAGTGAAATAATTTAGTGAGAAACAATTTCACGATTACATAAATTAATGAATGCGTCATGATTCCGACATGGTTGGGTTTTTTTTTTGCAGCTGCTGCTATTGTGGGATTTCTGTTTTCGGAACATAACTGTCAGGCCGCCAATCAGAATCTGTGGCAGGTTCCCAGGCTATCACAATCTCAAGCGTCTATAAGACAACAAGACGTTTTTCCGGAGAGTTCCCAGGCTGTCAGGAAAGCCCTGGTGGAGTGTAAGTCTTTGCGGGAGCAGGAAGGTGTCGGAGCGTCTGCCGGCCGAGCTCAGAGTGTTCTGCCTGGGCTCGCCTGGACGGCTGCAGGGCACGAACGCAACTATGCAGACCTCTCTTTATCTCTCCCCCTCACCTCGTCTCCTCTTTCCAGCGCCTGTCACGGGGGGATTATCTCCTCCCAGCTCCCCTTTAGTCTCAGGTGCAGCAGAGGTGGAAGATGGGAAGTGTGGGAAGAGAGAGAAATTCCAAGGGGAGACGAGGATTTCTACGGAGATTCCGATCTCCTTCGAGTTCCTTTGAAAAAGGAGAGCAGAAACATCCAAAAGGAGCAGATGGGAAATATTCCGTTGGCCGCGCTCTGCCCCGCCCTCTTGGGGGTCAAACATGGCTTCGGGGGTCGAGTCATTGTTCCTGAGGGGCGCTTTCTTTTGGAGACCCACAGTCGACTCCCAGTCACAAGCAAAAAAAAAACAATCCACTGATCGCGTCGCTCGCGCAGATGAAGCCGATTTCCCTCAGCTTTTCGCACGAGTCGGAGAGGTAAAAGTCTATTTTGAGTGTACGAGCTGGTGTCTGCTGATGCCCTGCCCCACAGGAGGGGTGGAAGCGACAGGGGAGGGGGAAGAGGGGGGGCAGGAGTTCAGTTGAAGAGGATGGAGTCGGGGTCTCTGTTGGTTATCTGCGCCATGTGTTTGAGTATGTCCTTTTTAGTGATGATTCCCAGCAGCCTCCTGACAACAGACACAGAAAAAAGAGAAGAGAAGAGAAGAGAAGAGTCAGGGACAGATGACTTCACATCAAAGTCAGAGCACTGACAGAAAGCAGAAACGCACACATTGGGCTGAGGCCTGGCCTCACGCCACAGCGACTCGGCTTGCTTTAAGTCGGGGTCACTGAAGCCTCTAGCATGGTTGCTGCTTCTGCTGGCGCGAGCGGTGTTGATAACGTCACGATTTCGTGCCGGCTATATACGGTGGCGCAAGTCGATGCGCCAGTAGTTGCAATTTTCTCCGTCACAGAGGTGTCGCTGCTACGTGAAGGTTACCGCTACTCTACAACCACGTAAGTGGAGAAGAAAACAATGCCTCTGTCAAGAGCAGGAACACTGGCTGTGTTCGAAACCGCATACTTCTCCCACTACTCATACTAACTTTTTGAGTTAGTAAGCGAGTTTGAGTAAGTGAGAAGTTCCCGGATGCATACTAGATTCGCCGAAATGTTGGGTATGCATCATGAGGTTACTACTCGTACTCAAACTACCCAAGATGCAACGCAACGTGACGTCGCCGATCGTCATTTCCTGTCAAAACGGCAGTTTCAAGCTAGCTACCACGAGGGTAGGCTCACTTCCTGTTTTCAAAACAAAAGCACCAATTGTATCGTAATGGCTTTCCCTATGATAAAAGGCAACGGGTATTTTATTTTGTGAAAATAACCGGAAGTGCGTTGCTCACTGCGGCTAGCTTTATTAGCGCCGAATTCGTCGGAACAAAATTGTAAATAGCCGGTATTTTGTCAGATTTTCAACACATTGGGGATCTACTTTCTCGCCTGAAAATGTTTCAAATGTTGCTAAAGTTTACAGAGTTTAGGGCTTAAGCGAAATCAGCTTCAGGCCGGCTGATTTCGGCTCAGGCAGGAGCGAAATGCATTGTGGGTAAACGCTCTGCATACTGTTGGATCGATCAGAATGCAGAATGGAAGTATGTAGTTTGCAAGTATGTACTATGTAGTATGCAGTTTCGAACACAGCCACTGTCATCAAGGATACTCCTGCAGTATCTGAGAGATGAAATGCTTCGTGTGTTTCTGTGTTTCACGAAGTTCGTGAGCCAAGACAATTCAGTCAATAGAGGTGAAGGTCTGAAGCCCCCGGCATCACCACTTCAAGTCTTCACGTATCTGTCCCGTAGCTTCTTCCACACATTCTTACAGAACTCTCCCTCTTTCCCCAAAGTTCTGCCAATCTCTGTCCACCAGTTTTGGGAGTTTACGTGGTCCCTGTGCGGTTTCACTGCAGTTTCGTACAGCTGCCTGTACAAACGCACCTCCTGACTGAGCCTGGTCTTTAATTGGTTCATCCGGTTTGTTGTTCTCGTCGTCTTTTCAAGGCAAGCGCCAGGCCTGAAACGTCATTTTGACGTCACGGGTCGGCTGTGCCGTGAGCGACGCGTCAACTGTAAATCCAGCTCGAGGAGGAATGCTTACAAACCACTGTCCGCTTATTGCAGACCGTCACCTGTCACGCACGCTTTCTGGTACCGTGCAGGAGGAGGAGAAACGGGGCTTCCGGGTCTTGCACATGCACACAAGGACGGGAGGAAATTGGGATCAAACTATAAGCCCTGACGTTAGTGAATGAAATGCCCCACAACCTCAGGCACTGCAACACATATATAGAGTATATATATACACGTGTTATTTTTTCCCCCCCTCAACCTAAGTTTTAGATTGTTATCTCAACAGTCGGATCCACCACGCTCAGATCTGAAATCTGTACAGATGAATGAAAACAAAGAACATTCGCAGCCTCTGACAGAACTCCGATGAAACACGCAGCCTCTGAAAGTTTCCCCTCGGCGCTCCGCAGCGAGCCGTCCGTCACTAAACAAACGATCTGACGGGACGAGCGGGATCAAAGAAGTCAGACGGAAAACACAGAACAAGAAGCAGGGATTTTTGTGGCTGTGGAGGGGGGGGGTTGTTTTTTTTTTTTTTTAAATAAAGATTGTTCAGGAAAAAGAAATCTCCATTTAAATTCGAGCTGACAGACAGCAGCTACGCTGCCAACGAGGCAGCCTTGAACTAAAGATAGTCTGGGAAAACACCGCCGCTGCCAGTCAGCGAGACGAGCAACTGCATCCATCTCCGATCGCAGGCTGCATCCAACACATCTCCAAGGTCTCTCTCATTTGTCTTGAGTCAAACTGCTTTCAGTTCCTGACAATGAGTCGCTTTTTTTTTAAACCCTCAGATCCGACCCACTGCTTCCTCCCCACCTGGGGCTCATCCTTCCACTCGCCGTCCCCTGCATGTGTTCTTTATGCTCCCATTCACCCAAACCCAGAAAAAAGGAATAAATTCCAGCCCCCCCCCCACCCCCCCACCCCCCCTTCACATGTGGATCCACTCTGACAACACCTCAGCCCATCTGAGGCGAATATGCGCGAGTCCTGCGGGAGTCAGCGGCCGCATGCTGTGTCGAAGACCGCCGAGGGGAGCGGAAGAGCGTCGACCTTAAACTGTTCATTTATGATCAAACGTGGTGGTGAACTCCTGAAGCGGGGAGCAGCCCCCCCGCCCCCGAGTTCCATTTGTTCTGCCCTGAGATTTGGTTTGAATTATTGCCGACTCGACGAGGTGAAGTGGAGGTTAAAGCTGCAGGAGGTGGCGCTTTAAAACATCCCCAAGGGATGCGGGCATGCGTGCGGGTGGTAGGTAGAAAATGTTGAACTTATGTGGAAAAAAAAATGGAAGTGGAAGCCTGAAATCCACTAACACGGAAATAAAAAGAAAAAAAGAAGTTCTAAAAAGAGGAAAATATAGAAATCTGCATTTTTTTGGAAACCGATCCAAAGCGCGAGCTAAAAGTAAGCGTCTGACAGCGTACCGACACTCTTAAAAACAAAAATAAATGGCGGAAATTCCCCTTCGACCTCAATAAGAAGCCCAAGGTCAAACACAGGGCCCATCCAATAAGCTCAAGGGCCGTGTGGTTGTTTACAGAGACAGCAGCGGGGGCGTCGGAGTGAAGAGCTCATCGGGAGGTGACGGATCTTTGCCCCCGCTAGCTCAAGCGGTTTCACTTTCCAATGCTGCTTTGAGCCTTTGGGAGATTCCCAGAAGTTAGTTAGGTTTACGTTCTGGCCTTTAAGCTCATCCTTTCATTTCTCAACACAGCACAGACTGAATCTTCCACTTGCTTCAGCCATTTTCCTGCTTTGCTTCTTCCCTCCCAGCTGTTCTCTGTAACTGCTCGAGACAAAGTGGCTGCTCGGGCCAAGGCTGAACGCAAACAATTACGGCCGAGGCTTTGAAAGTCGACGTCTCGATGGCAGCGATCCTCCCGACGGATTGACGCGGTGCGCCAAGAAAAAAACAAAACAAAATGATTACATGCGTATGTGCAAGTTGTTTGACAGGAAACTCATGAGAATACACACGATTCCAGTTCCCAAATCCCCGAAAGCTGTGTTTTTTGGGCTCCCCCCCCCCCTCAAACATATCAGAGCTCCATCAGAACAAGAAGGCAGCCTGAGCCCGAGACGCAGCAGGGAGGAGAAAAACCAAGAAAACGCTGATTGGGGTTTATTCTCGGAGGGATGGTTCTGCGTTAGGGTCTGACTGAAAGACGGAAAGTCTTGACAGGCGGCCGCGCTGCGAGTGAAATGTTCAGCTACGCCGGCCTCAGTGAAGCGGGGGAGGGTGGAGCGTTTGACTGTAACAACTTCAGACAAAGTGAGAAGAAACTTTGGCGAGATAAGAGTGGTTCCATTTTGGATAGACGACAAGACGCAGCCAGTTTACCCCGCTTTACTCTCCCACTGGGCAGAGCTCGGTCCTGATACTCGGACACAAGGAGGGCAACGCAGAAAGAAACACAAACGTATGAATCAATAAGCCCCGAATCCCACCGTCCAAACAGCTGTGCGTCCATCAGGTTCCACGGACGGCTCGATTAATAAAAAATAAAAATAAAATGGGCTGGGCGAGTTAACTCATCGATTATTTAACATTGATAAGTATTTTATCGCGCATTAGCGCAGGTTTGATTATTTATTTTACTATTGTAAAAGTCTGTTGCTCACAGGCTTTTATTTTGTAAAAGTCTGTTGCTCACAGGCTTTTATTTTGTAAAAGTCTGCTGCTGCGGAACCGGAAAAGAAAGTAATCGGTGGATCCACCAAACATGGAGAAGGGTACGGAACTTTTACTCGGCCATTTTCATTTTAAAGTTCTTCCAGACGGCGGAGTCGACAGAACCAAAGTCATCTGTAAACTCTGCCAAGTTGAATTGTCTTCTCAGCGTAGTAGTTCCAGTCTAAAATATCACTTAAAGGCAAAACACACAACTGATAGCAGCAAGTCATTCAAGGAAACAGACAGTGGAGCGAGGCTTCTACATAAAAACTACAGAAAGATGCTGATGTTAAAAGTGTGTTTGCACAACAAATGTTATGGCACTTTCATTCATATGGCAGCACATTTAAAATAAAACTAAATGCTAAAAGCTATACACTACTTTTGAATTCAGTTTTTGGATTTTGCGTACAAATGCGATTAATCGTGATTAATCAGGGAAATCATGTGATTAATTAGATTAAACATTTTAATCGTTGCCCAGCCCTAAAAAAAAAAGAAATAAAACACCACTTTGAACATTCTGTACGTGCCTTCACTTCATCTTTTTTTAGTGGATTTAATTCCGTTTGCGTCAACGTGATTTTTGAGACAGTTTAATGGTGAAGCTCATCTATAAGCCACGAGGCTCACAGAGAATTCAAAGGCACGTGATACGTCTTCTTCTTTTTTTTTTCCCCCTGTGGTTCTCAGTGTGTCGGATGAAGAGAACGAGAGACAGACGATAAAACCTCCAGGACATCTGAGCTGGAATGCGTGCAGCCGGGTGAGGCGAAGGACAAATGTGTGTGCCGACCTTCAAGATGGTCAAACGTGCGATGTGAACGAGTGACGGGTGGACGTGCGGAGATCCTGGAGCTACCTCACCGCCGAGTGGAAACATGCGCAGACACTAGACGGTGTACAGACGAGTGCGTTTTTCTCCTGTACAACTTTCTTGATGTTTTGGCTGCCTGCATTTCGCGGCGGCGGCCCGTTCTTATTGGTTGAAATGTTGAAATGAACACGCTGCTTCCTGTTGACAAGCTAGTTAGCAGCAGGTCAGCATCACTCAGGGAATAACGGACGAGGAGAAGCTGATCTTTACCGTGGAACAGCAGCCAATGGTTTATGACCCCAAACACCCGTACCACAAAGATCTGAACCGAAGGGAGCCAGAGAACTCAGCGTTTCAAGTGATTACTTTCTGAATCAATAGAATCAATCCCGAAAAAAAAAAAAAATCAGGCCGCTGCAGATCAGGACACCCTCGTGAAATTTCGTAATGCGTCAGTTTCGCTCACTCGCTTTCAGTCAGGATGAGGTGTCAGAATGTAAAAGCTGTCGGAGATGCAACCACGACGCAGTCCGGAGGGGAAAGGAGAGCAGTTACGCTCCTGGTGTGGAGCCAAGTCCAGTGTTGGTCAAGTTACTTAATTAAAAAGTAATTAGTTACAGTTACTAGTTACTGCTCCCAAAAAGTAATTGAGTTAGTAACTCAGTTACCACATTGTAAAAGTAATTAGTTACTCAGCAAAGTAACTGTGGCGTTATTTTTTGTGTTCTATAACGCTGTTATGTTCTATAACATCTTTAACATCAAATATGTTTATATTAACTGATTGAATTCATTCAAGGTAAACACAAGAAACTTATGCTAAAAGGAAAAAAAAAAAATTAACCAGACTCAGTGAATATTTCCCTATATAAAAGATATAAAAACACTAAATATAGTAATTTAGAACATTCTGTATTTA
Source organism: Odontesthes bonariensis (assembly GCF_027942865.1). Taxonomy (NCBI): domain Eukaryota; kingdom Metazoa; phylum Chordata; class Actinopteri; order Atheriniformes; family Atherinopsidae; genus Odontesthes; species Odontesthes bonariensis. Next base: position 22,158,942 of record NC_134524.1, read on the forward strand.
TTTGAACTCAATAGATTGCAGCCTGCCATATGATGCATAGAAATAAATTAATAAATAAATTCTGACCCGAAAAATCGAGTGTTTGTTTTCGAGTGGCTCCGCCTCCTTCGCTGGGGCTCATGCTAGCTGCATTTGGGCTTGGGGTTGGGTTAGCAGCTGCAGAAGCAACAAGTGCTTCTCATTCGCATGGGTTGATGTGAGGTGCTTCATTAGATTTGAGTTACTTGAGGCAGACGTGGATAAAGTTTTTTTCCCTGGGCATAGCGTGCATGTTACATACACATTATTGCCTTTTATCTCCACGGGTGAGAAGTAGTGCCGGTACTTCCAGTTAGAGAACGCTACCTTTGAACTTCCCTGGCTCGTCGCCGCTGTCTTGTGTGTGTTTAGCGCGTGCAGTGAGACGCCGTGAGCAGGGCTTCCGCCCACACAGCCAATCATCATCGCATTTGCAACGGTGTCATCACCCCCACCCCTGCTCTCTCCAGGCAGCTGATGTGTAGCCAAAAGCCTACAACCAAATTGATAGTAACGCGCCGCTTTATATTCTCAGTAACGATAACGGCGTTGTAACGATGGGGAAAGTAATTAATTAGATTACTCCGTTACCGGAAAAATAACGCCGTTATGCTTAAACGCCGTTACTCCCAACACTGGCCACATCCCTGCTATTTTCTTTGTGGGGCTCGTAAAATTCCTCAAAGTGGCCTCTGCGATAAAGAGGCATTTGTTGGATTTGGTAAAGGGAAAAGAAACAGAAACAGAGAAACAGTAAAGCAGGGACGAGAAGGGACGCAGCTGTTTAGATGGCACTAAAGTGGGAGCAACGGCTCAATATGATCTAATTAAACTTTTTTAGCAACAGCGTGAATCGTGTGTTGTTGGGATGTTTCACTCGGCAGCAGTCAAAGATATTTAGCAGACTGGGACAGAAGAAGAAGAAAAAAAAAAAGACTGTCTCTGAACGGCAGGACTGAGCTCTGCCCTGTGGGAAAGAGCCACTTATTCCAAAATGTAGCCACTCGCAGAGTCACCAAAATGTTCTACATCGGAACGCTACGCCACCCCCGGCTCCACCGAGGCCCACGTCTCCCCCACAGCAGCCGCCTTTGTAATGACACCGTCGTGTTGCTTCAGCAGAACTCCGTTCACACGGACCACTTAGAGGAAGAAAAAAACAAAAAGGAAAGAAAGAAATAATCTAGTCGGACTTTTGCACGTTTGTTCTCACCCGTTGTGTGTAACCAGACACTGGCGCAGGCCCAGTTTTCTGAAAATATCCACGGTGATGTCCATGGGCGTGTGGTCGGTGACCGTGAAGGGGCTCAGGTCCATGATGCCTCTGAGGCGGAGCTGGGGCGGAGCTTCGGGGGGCTGGGGGAGGGTGTGCTCTGTGAAGACCACCTGGGATGCGCTCACGATGCCTTCCTGACGCTTCCGGGCGTTATCTGAAAGACGAAAGAGGGGGAAGAAAAATAAAAATAGTGAAACATTTCCTCATCTTTTATTTATTTATTTTTTGCTTTTTTTTTTTGCCACTATGGGGCTGCTGTAATTCAGCCATGATGTAAAGTGATAACGCAACAGGTGCCGTTAAGTCCTTCATTTTTAGTTCCCAAACGCTGACCAATGGCAAAACAACAATAAAAAAAAGGTGTCATTTCAACTTTTCAAAGTAGATGTTCACTCGCGCACGAGGCCAGTTCAGACCTATTGATATAAGCAGGTCTCTTCTAAGTACAAATCCCACGAGTCTCTGGGACTCATTGGATACGACCACCGGGAAGCCGCTGTAGTGGGTGCTTTCCACCAAAGTCTGGAGGAGACAAACACAAAAAAGAAAAAAGAAGACGGCGTTAGGATCTAATATGCAGAAACCAAGCTCGGATTGTAGTTTTACTCCGTCGTGTGTCCATACCTCCACCTCCCCTACGGTCATGCCCTCCTGCGTGAGCACGGCCAGAGTGGGCTCCCCCCTCCTCGGCCTCATCACGTCCACAGCCAGGCTGCTGTGGTGAAACTCTTCCTTCGGCTCCAGGAACGGGTAGCCATTCAGCCGTATGTGAGCCTGCGGAATGCCAGCGCGAGTAGAAAAACAAGGAAAACGTGGTACCTGTTTACAGAGTGCAAGCAAAACTGGGAACCGACAACGAACAACTGGCCCCTGACTCGGGGGCCAGTTGTTCGTTGTTAGCGCAAATCCTTTGAGACGTTATCGGTTATGTCTGGGAAAACAAACTCGCCTCATAAATTCCCTCTCGTCCGAAGGCGTCCGCCACCCATTTGCTGGTCATGGTCGCGGCCATGAGGGGAACGATGTACTCCAGTCCGCCGGTCAGCTCGAACATGATGACGACCAGCGACACCGTCATGCGGGTCACTCCGCCTGAAAGGAGAAAAACAGGAGGCTGAATGCTAAAGCTCCAAAAGTGATTCGCTCGCTGAACTGAGCTCAGCGGTTCCGGTCTGAATCCAATTACGATGGTCTTTGCTCGGGCCAGAAAACCGAGGCTCCGTGTTCAGCTGGATGCCGCAGCCCTCTCCGGCGGGCCTCCTTCCTCTAAACAAAAGGCTCCGAGGCAGCTGAATGTGAAAGAGATTCATTGTGAAAGCTGCGTACAGGGATGGCAACGTTCCCCCCTTTAGATGCTCAGCGTCGCAGAAACACAAAACAGATGATTAGATGCTCTGAGAAGTGCTCCGAGCTATCATTAGGGAAACGCTACAAGATCTCTGGGTTTTTCAACGTAGGGGGTACGAATATCAAGTCCAGAATGGAATAACCTGCAGAATCAGCCTCGTACGGCACAGGTGCCCCGTGGAGAAGAAAGCCACAACCCATCACGGATAAACAGGGTAAGGATGACCCTGCTATCTGAGACCCTGAGCAGTTTAAGCCGATTCCACGCGGCCCAAATTAAAAACCCATCCGTTTTCTGATGTCGAACGCCGACCGCTTCCAGTGATCTGTTCTCCGCGCCGCGTTCGCTTTGGCTCGGAAGAGAGAAAACAGACGAAAAAAAGTTACTTGTTTACCAAGTAACATCCACGCTTGATCTTTACCGTTTTACTTTGAACGCTTTTTCTTTTCCCCGGATAAAGATCACCTCTTTAAAGGATAAGACCGGTTTTTTGACATTGGGCCCTTGATTTCACATTATAGCATGATGTTCTACTCACCCCTGCTTGTTGTTGGTCATTTGGAGCTGTTCCGAAGATATTCGCGAGGCGTCTGGCTGCTCTCTTGAGATATTCGGCCATGAAACGGTTTCCTATGGGCAAGCTTATACAGGCACAAACTATGCTGTTTATAATTTATTAATTACTGTACACTAGCACTGATAACGTGGAGGTGCGTCGCTTACTTAAAAAAATCCGGGTTATTGTAATTTTGATTTTTTTTGTCGTAAAGTGGGTGTTACTGACGTCCTCGTCGTGCTACTGCCACAGACAGCCCACAGACCTGCTGCCTATTTATTCATTCGGCTAAAATTCAAAATTAGTAACCCGGATTTTTTTAAGTAAGCGACGCACCTCCACGTTATCAGTGCTAGTGTACAGTAATTAATAAATTATAAACAGCATAGTTTGTGCCTGTATAAGCTTGCCCATAGGAAACCGTTTCATGGCCGAATATCTCAAGAGAGCAGCCAGACGCCTCTCGAATATCTTCGGAACAGCTCCAAATGTTCAACAACAAGCAGGGGTGAGTAGAACATCATGTTATAATGTGAAATCAAGGGCCCAATGTCAAAAAAACGGTCTTATCCTTTAACGCAGGACCGCATCTGAGGAAAAGCAGACTTATTCCATCATCAAACAGGAAAAAAACGACAAGCTCTTAAAGCAAAAGTCTGCTTTAAATGTAAATGTTGGAGCTTACACAAAAAGGCAATTGAGGGTTTAAGGCTTACTTTTCTTGTTCCATTTTGTTTCACATAAGTCAATGAGGAAAAAAAAAAAAAAAAAGACTGACTCCATGCGAAGTAAAAGAGGAAAAACACTGTAAAGTCAGCCTCCATCAACCCCTTTGACACCCCGCACTATAGCCTGGCAAATATAGGTTTAACAGCAGGCCAGGCATTCTTCCTCCACCCACATCCAGCTGCACGTCCCAAATCATTTCCAAGATCGGGCTGAACGTGTAATCTTAATCCCTCTGGCATGTCCTGAGCCGTGCATGCTCAGAATACCACCACACTGAGGCATGCTCCAAACCTCCCGACGCAGTTCCCAAACAGCTGTCTGCTTCCTTTCATCTGTTCCGGGCTGCTTCGGGACACTCGGAGGGCAAAAACCCCAACACCACAGACATCTGTGTCGTCCATTCCCGCCTCACCTAAACAAGCAGCAGCTCCGACCATGGCGTAAAGCCCCGGCGTGATGCAGTCAGCTCCCGGGGTGCACCACCCTTTAAAGAGGAGCCATTCGTGGTTGTAGTAGGCCAGCTGCTCCATGCCAACTCCCAACAGTCTGCCGGCAATGGCTCCGACCGCCATACTGGGGATGAAGAGACCAGAAGGAACCTGCACGGACGGAGAGGAGAGCCGGGTGACGATGAGGAATTTGTAAAAAAAAATATATATATATGGAATTTTGCTAACACAACAACGATAAGCGGCAAAAAAACAAACAAAAAAAACAAATCAACCCAATACTGCGGGTTAAGAAGCATGAATGGCCTGTTCAAAAATTAATGCTTTGCTATGAGGAGCGGTTCTTTTCCTCCCCAAAACAAATGTGAACCTATGAACAAATGTGAAAATATTTGGTTTTGGAGAAGAGGAGGCTCCATTTCAGGACTCTTCTCACGTGCCAAACTTCTTCCCCATTGTTGCTCCGCTGAAGAGGACGAAGACTGCTCACCCGTCTTGACCCCGGACACCATTCGAGCAGTTTTTCTAGAAAAGCGTCGCCCTTCGTTCATCCTCTTACGGCAATAACTCGATCTCCCAGCGACTTACTGAGCGAGGTGACGAGAGCTCGAGTCACTTCATCTGAAGTGTGTTACGAATGAAGGCGGGACGCTGGTTCAAATGTTCAAAAGTGCCTGCAGATATATTGAAGGCAGCTGTCTCTGTGTTGTAACAATGCGTGTGAAATGCTTTCCACAGAAAGTGGTGCTTTTTCACAAAAAAATAAAAAACAAAAACCCAAAGCCAACATCAGGATTTATGAAAAACAACTCCAAAGGAGAGCGGTGACACTTTTCCAAGCGAATAAATGGAAAATGGGCTCAATCTGGCCACTTAAAAGCACTAGATGTCACGTACACATACAGTGCGACTGCGCGGTGCTTCTTGTTCTAATCATTCACACATCGCCAATGTGGGGTTCAGTGTCTTGCCTGTGGACACTTCCACATGTGGCCCTGCAGTCGACCCGCCAACCTTCCGATTGGTAGGCGACCGTTGTTCCTCCTCAGCTACAGCCGCCCCGATAACAGTCACACAGTTGGTTTGTCTCAGAGGCAGTGCACCCACCTTCATGCCAAAGGTAATGACAGTGATCATCATCTTAAAGATGAGGGCCAGAGCCAGCTGCCACAGAGCCGTGTAGAGGCCTTCCCCCGCCGGCCGGTCTGCCAGGCTGTTACCTGCTCCCGTTTCCGACACGTTGGCCGGCTGCAAGTGTGCGTGAGGGACAGAAATAGTTCAGATGTTACGAGCTCAACATTTGCTTCATTTTACACACCAACACGGACCCTCATTGAACACAACGAGTTGCCCCCCTCTGACCTGTTTGTAGCCGCAAAGCTGCGAGGAGTCGAGCAGCGAGCAGTCGTTGAAGAGCTCTGAAATGAGCTCCGCGCCGCTCATCCTGGTGTAGCTGTTCGGGAAAGCGATCAAAGCGGTCACTGCGGCTACCACCAGCACCTCGATGATGGGGTAGTGACCGAGGCGAGTGGATTTGCCTGCGACGTGCAGAGAGAAACCGATCAACACAACACAGACGAAGGAAAGGAAAGGAAAGGAAAGGAAAGGAAAGGAAAGGAAAGGAAAGGTCGGCCTGCTTAGCTGTTGGACTTTGACCTTTAACATTAATACTCACGTATCCTGCACCAGGCAATGTTGGCCTTGATAAACAGCGCCCCCCAGAGGCCTCCAAATATCCCCAACAGGATGAAAGGGGCCAGCTCCACCAGGTGCCACGGGGCATGAAACTCCACGTAGAACAGCACCAAGCGGCTGTTTCCAAACGGGTTGATGGAGCGCAGAGTGAAGGCCGCCACCAGAGCCGCAAAGAAGGAGCGCCACAGGGTCTTCAGGGGGAAGTAGTAACTCACCTGGAGGAGGGGGCAAAACAAGTTGCATTTCAAATCCGTTTCTTAAGCGTTTCTTTGTGAATTTATCTGGAAATATTAACACAGCTTTGCATCGTCAGCTCGGCTCCAAAGTAGAATCTGAGAATGATTTTTCAACTAAATCAACCCGCTGATAAAAGAGCAAATAACCCTGAAAGCTGCTAAGACCCATTCAATGCCCAAACTAGGAGCTTTTTCACTGTTTATTACATCCCAGTAAGTTGCCAGCGTTCTGCTCATTCCAGAATAAACTCACGAGTTTAGTTTCACTGTGTTGCAGTGATGGTACGACTTATAGTACAAAAAAAAATCTGAGATCCATGTCTGCAGGCCTCACTTTGCAGATAATACTTCCAAGTTTATGTTTAAATAATTTGTAATACATTCCAGGTGTGCCGCGTGTCCACATCCTGCAACACGTCTGAGACTTTAACGTCAGCATGGTCAGATGGAGGTCGAGGATTACCGGAGAAATTCCTGGAAATGATTCATTTCTCGGCAAACTAATAATGTGATCTGACTCACCTCCTCCAGACTGAACAGGACCCCTCCGATGGGCGCGCCGAAAGCCACCGACACTCCCACCGCTGCCGCCGCCGATAAAACCTGCGTGAAAAAAAAGGTTTAAATGGTAACAAAAGGTGAGAAAGTATCATTTTACACTGTTTGAACGGGTCGCCCAAACTTTTAGACAAGTGAAAGTAGCGATGCCATAAATGTCCATTCCAATTCTTCCCGAAAGATTAACGCAACCGTCTCAGAGAAAGTGAGAAAAAGCACTCATCACACACCAAGAAATCTCTTCTTTTTTTTCATAAAGTATTTTTTGGGGCTTTTTGTGCCTTTATTGGATAGGACAGTGGAGAGAGACAGGAAGCAGGGGACAGAGAGAGGGGGAACAACACGCAGCAAAGGGCCGTCCGATGCGGGACTCTAACTGGGGCCAGCTGCAGCGAGGACTATAGCTTCTTGTACATGGGGCGCCTGCTGTACCCACTACGCCACAGACCGCCCCAGAAATCTCTTTTTAGTCTTCTACTCGTTCGGTTTACAGCTGGACTATTATTTGTAACGGACACACGTGTACCGTTAGATGCTGCGACGCCACAACAGTCTGATGCATTTCATTATTTAAAGCGACGTTTCTGTTGGTTATTTATCACTCTGTCCATCAGACGCTTTGTCAAACCAACAGGCGCAAGAAAAGCCATTACTCTGCAAGTGGAAGAGCAGTGAGGTCATCGGTTGCTCGAGTCGTCTTTGGTTGTGGGAGTTAGCCTGAGAGTATGATCCTAAACACACACTAAAAATCCCTCCATACCCCAGCCCGCCTCAGAGCTTACCTCTCGCCGCTTGGCCTCGTTTTTGCGGTACTTGGTGAACAGGTGACAGAGGATGTTGGCACAGCAACAGGCCACGTGGACCAGAGGGCCCTCCTTCCCCAGACTGAGCCCAGAGGAGACGGCTAAAACCAGGGTGATGGTCTTGATGATCAGGGTCCACTTCCCCAGGTAGCCACGGATGATGAACCCGCTGAGGATAGTTTTAATCTTAAGAAAAGAAAGAAAAAAAAGAGAGAGATGAGGGAAAGAAAAGGGGGGCTGTTTGGTTGGACCATGGATTTGCAACTCTGCAGAGCACGAGGATATGTTCGGGCTTATGTGTCTGTTTGTGTTAGACAGAGGAGCTCACTCTAGCTGTTGTGTTTGAGCGTATGGCTGAGAGAGAGGGAGGGAGAGAAATTAAAGTTGGGTTTAGGATAATTCGCTCTCAAAGGCCCGTTGACCAGCGTCTGACCTCAGAGATGAGACTTTGAGAAGAAAGCGACTCCAGTTCTGTGAAACTAAGGCCGGAGTGAACGGGGTCACGCTTCTGCCCTTTTTCCCTGAGACGGATGAATCCGTGAAGATGAGTGCTCCGTTTGGAAAATACAAGTGCAAACGTTGGTAAGTAAATCTTCAGGGTTTTTTTTTCCACTTCCTCAAGAAATGAAGGAAGAAACAAACGGAGAAAACAGGGAACTAAACACTGGCAGAGCGGATCTACACTGAATTGGCTCTATTTGAATGAATTGGATTATTTTGTGAATAATTATGATTACAATTAATTGAATTCCAATTGTCTTGAATTGGACTTTATTACTTAAGTGCCTTGAGATGACATTTGTTGTATTTGGCGCTATATAAATAAAAATGAATTGAAAATTGCCAAAAGTAAATTCAGGTGTTCCGATCACTTCCATGTCCACAGGTGAATTCAAGCACCTCGGCATGCAGACTGCTTCTACAAAGATTTGTGAAAGAATGGGTCGGTCCAGTCCAGTGGGAAAATTTCTGAAGAGTCAGTCACTACAGATCCTCCAGACGTCATGTGGCCTTCAGATTAGCTCAACAACAGTGCATAAAGAGCTTCATGGAATGGGTTTCCATGGCCGAGCAGCTGCATCCAGGCAATACATCACCACATGCAATGCAAAGCGTCGGATGCAGATGTGTAAAGCACGCCGCCACCGGACTCTAGAGCAGTGGAGACGCGTTCTCTGGAGTGACAAATCACGCTTCTCCATCTGGCAATCTGATGGACGAGTCTGGGTTTGGTGGTTGCCAGGGGAACGGTACTTGTCTGACTGCATTGTGCCAAGTGTAAAGTTTGGTCAAAGTCAAATTTATTTGTATAGCACATTTCATTTACAAAACAATTCAAAGTGCTTTACATAAAATAAAAGCATTGCAGTAGGGAGTGGAAGAAGCATTAAAATACATAAAGGAATATAAAGAGATACAAATAAAATAATTTAAATTAATTTAAAAACAAGCAACAGTCTAGATTAGTTCAAAATCTAGACTTGGTGGAGGGGGGATCATGGTGTGGGGTTGTCTTTCAGGAGCTGGGCCTGGCCCCTTAGTTCCAGTGAAAGGATCTTTGAATACTTCAGCATACCAAGAGATTTTGGACCATTTCATGCTCCCAACTTTGTGGAAACAGTTTGGGGACGGACCCTTCCTGTTCCAACATGACATGCTGCACCAGTGCTCAAAGAAGGGTCCATAAAGACATGGATGAGCGAGTTTGGTGTGGAAGAAGTTGACTGGCCTGACCCCAACCCAATAGAACACCTTTTGGGATGAATCAGAGTAGAGACTGCGAGCCACGCCTTCTGTCCAACATCAGTGTCTGACCTCACAAATGCGCTTCTGGAAGAATGGTCAACAGTTCCCATAAAAACTCCTAAACCTTGTGGAAAGCTTGCTCAGAAGAGTTGAAGCCGTTATAGATGCAAAGGGTGGGCAAACGTTATATTAAACCCTCTGGATGCAAGGCAGATGAGCGAATACTTTTGGCAACATAGTGCATCTGATATCTAGCCTTTCTATTCATTTAAAGGGAATTATAGCTGAAGCCAAAAATGTGGGAGTCGATGTCGTACAGCTGTGCTGCCCACACGTTTTGATGTTCAGACGTTCCGCTAATCATCCCAAACAAAGTCGGCGATAAAAAGCAGAAAGTGGGCAAATCATACTTGTGTATGATTGTTTTATGGCTTTGAGTGCAGAGTCTCACCTCTGGGATTCCTGAGCCACACGCGTACGGAGCGAAGGCCCTGACCAGCGTGACAGCCAGGAAAGAGAAGAGCAGAGCCCAAAATATGTACATCAGGTAGTTCACGATGTAAGCGAACGGGCCCTGCAGGGAACACACACACAGATGCACACAGGAAGTAAGGATGGGGTTTCTCAGTAAGAACTTTTAAGCTAGATATAAAATTGTAAAAAAATAAACACATGTAGAAAAACACACGTCTGTTTATAGTGTTTCACTTTGCTGGTATCCTGCATCAGCAGTGGTGTTATTTTTTAATGGCGGCTTATAGCCAGTAGGTGGCAGCAAAGCACCAGCTGGTGACACCTTTCAGAGAACAGGGCTGCATCTAAAATGTTTTTAACCGTGTAGACAGATCGTGCATCACAAACGAGCATTGAAAAACAGCACTGGGGATCAAACAGAGTTTGTGCTTGACTCACACGGTCAGAACAAAAAGAGTCTGCAGAAGCCTTATTCTCATTTTGAAACCTTTAAGTTCTCCGACAGCCTCCTACCTCTGACGTTCCCGTGATGAGTTCCGCCCAGCTCTGCCACTGTGGACACCGGTCCCTCTCCTGGAACGTGGTCTCGTTCGACGTCCAGCAGCAGTGCTCGTGGTTGAACCAGAATCCTATGAGACACACCCCACCTTTCAAGTCGGTCAGCCAATGAGCCGCAATGTCGATGCCACCGGCCAGAGCGCCTGGAGGAGAGAGAAGCAAGAGCTCAGGGCGAAGAGAAGTTCATCCACACCCGTCGCTGCTTTTGATGGTGCAGCGGCCTCCGTAATGTTTGGGACACGTGTGTCTTTGTCGGAGACAACTTTCCGCAGAAAATTAGCAGAAACACAGAGGCTACACTGCGAGATGCCAACCACAAAAACAGGATGGCCAGATTACAGTGTGTGAAAAAGTGCTTAAAGGAGCCTGCAGAATTCTAGAAAAAAGGTGTTCTGGGCAGATGGGACCTAGATAAACCTGTATCAGAGTGATGGCAAGAAGAAGGTGTGTGAGCGCCCACTATCCAAAGATTAGCAGCTCATCTGTTAAACAAGGTGGTGGGGGGATTATGGCTTGGGCATGTATGGCTGCCACAGGGACCGACGCGCTCATCCTCACCGACGATGGAGCTGCTGATGGCATCAATGAATTCTGAGGTGGATAAAAAAATATATATATCTGATCTGCTCAAGCTGGTGTTGCCTTGTTCAATGAGTTTGGAGTTTTTCAAGAGCTAAAAAAAAAAAAAAAAAAAAAAAAAAAAAAAAAAAAAAAAGGAATTGTTCGATTTAGAGTCCTGCACTGAGGAGCAGAAGGGGGGGGGGGCTTAAAAGAAAAATGTGACCGTGTCCCAAACATTATGGAGGGGCCACTGCATGCACTTTTCAGCTCACCTTGTGAAGATAACCAAAATAACCTGCCTGGCTTCCTGGCAACGTAATAAATATTAATTTTCTTGACAAATATGTCACGCCGGCTATTTTCAGTAGAGCTAAAGCCATTTTGTGGCTCTGCACCTGCCGTTTGTCACCTCATGGGAATTAACCCTCAGCAGCAGCAGCAGGCAGTACAAACAGGTCCACCTTGGTGTGTTCAGAAAGCCTCGCGGGCAAGTTCTGATATTTAGCTCGCTGTCCGAACTGAAACTCTGCGGTGTGTTGTTTGCTGTGGGCACCCGTCAGTTTTAATACTTGGAACAACACACTGCAGAAAGCATCGTTTTGATAAGGTTTTAAAACATCAAACTTCCCTTTTTGAGCTCAAATTTGATAAAAAAAAAAAAACCAAAACATGGTCCTTTAAGTACCAGTTGCATCTAGCTTGGATTTTTAGATACCTGCAGCTGAGATAAAGTGAGAGAAGTGTGGTTTGTGTATGTGTGTGTATATGTGTGTGAGCTACCTGACATGAGTCCCACCAGCAGCATGAGCAGCCATCCGGAGAAGGCGTCGCTGACACTGTGCAGCAGCGCCACAGTCGACTGTCGGCTCTTATTGGTGATCTGGACCGATAACACAATTATTGCTCTGTCGTCGTTTTTTGTCACACTTTAGCTTATTTTGTGCTAGTTTCTGTAATATCGGTTACTTCAGTGCTAACAGATTGCATTTTCAGTGCTATTTATATGCTTTATTTGGCGTCATTCTCAGGTAACAATACAGTAAAACGTGAGAAAAGAAGAAAAAACAATTATTAAGTAAACTGCATGCATCAAATGGTACGATACAAAAAACAACTGAATATCCACAGTAGATTTCCATGCTTTCCTCCATGTTTTGGTTCTATTGTTCTGTTCCCGAAGCTATACCTGCACCACTTTACGAGCCAAAGATCTGTGAGCAAAATAACTGCCCTATTTGAGAGACTTTACACCTCATCCCTTTCATTTAAAAACAAAACTGTACCTCTCTGTGTCTGTCTCGGTCTTTGCTCTTCTCTCTGACCCAGTCAATGGTGTTGAAGTCTTCATAGGTGCCCACTCCCGGCAGCAGGTCCTCCAGCGGGTCCACGAGCTTAGACGGGCCGCTGCTGCTCATCCCGGCTGCTCTGCTGCTGCCGCTGCCGCTGCTGCTGCTGTCCTCGTAGACTCCTGGGAGGGAGAGCCGGAGTGGGAAGAGGAGGAGTGGGAAGAGGAGGAGAAGAAGAAAAGGAAAGTCACATCTAAGGATCAGCACGGTGCTTACATGTTTGGCTTTTTAGCTTTTGCTTCTGTTGTGTTGATTTCTGTATTCTTGTCTGTAACACTTAATTTTGTGTATTTAAGAAAAAAAAGAGTTTTTGAGTACATTAAGGAATACATTACTGTGTGTTTGAACTCTACACACACACACACACACACACACACACAGTATTTGTTAAGATCTATTAATAAAAGACAGGCACCACTTGGGCACATGTTTCAGAAACACCAACATCTGGTCCGATACTGGCTGGAGGCAAATTTCCGAGCTCACTGCGTTTCATGAGACCAACTACATGGTTGGATATTTCACTAAAACTTGTTACAGGACGACAATTCCACTTTAAATTGAATCCTTACAGGAAATACAAAACAACTTCATCCCGACGAACTTGAGGGTGTTGGGGGGGGGGGGGACGTCTGGAGCAAGATTTTCAGCACATCTGCAGTCAATCAGAAGACAAAGTGGAAACTTTTGTCTACAATCCTTCAGAAAAATCGCCTCCTCCGAGGACCCCCCAGCATATCATCCAAATCCAAAAAGAGTAGCGACTTTATAGGAAGAACCAGCCTAAAAAAGTAAAACAAAATCAATCCGAAACAAAAATAAACAGTGTGGATTGTCAGGAAAGTTGACCAAAAGCGAGAGCAACCAGTTCAGCTTTCTAATTCCCAACTAATGCCGAGAAGAAGACACCAAATCCAGACGAGGGAGACGAGGAGATAATAGCGATGTGCGGCTGGAGCAAAGAAGAGAGCAAGGATGTTTAAACCATTTCATCCCTTGATCCTCACGGGGAATGTGAGATCTGCGGCAGATCAAACGGGCGACTTTAGAGCGCTGACAACCATGTTCCTATGGATTACGTAAGTTGTCCAGCTAGTTGGCTGGGGTTGCAAAAACAAAGCGTGATACGAAGGTAGAGAGAAAATAGCACCAAGCGATTGTGAGGGCTGACTTTTTCCTGGACAACAATTTTGTGATGCAAATGTATTACTCTTTTGAATGCATATTGTTTTGAGAAGCAAAACCCTTTATTTTTTAAACCCCAGCCAACTAGCCGGACTAACTTCGTCAACGCCAAAACGAGGCCGGAACTCGGCTCACAGGGCGCCGCAGGGGGTAAGTCAATGTTCATAAATAATATTGCTAATATGGGATGTCATTCAGCCTCATGTCAAAAGAGGCGAACTATCCCTTTAATAACAACAGACGGTGTCACCCTGGACATGCCACCTCTGTTGGCTGTGGGTTTCCATCTGTGTTCTCTACAGACCGAGTTTAGCTTTGTATTCCTTAAAGCCTTTATTTTATTCTGGGTTTCTTATATTTTCCCAGTGCCTTTTCTATTTCATCTCCTTTATTTGAGCGCTTACAGTAAAATTGAAGAACAAGGTCTTGATTTTCACATGGAAAAGTTTAGGAATGGAGGCAGTGTGGATTCCCCCTCATCTCTAAAATCCCCCGTGTTTGATAAGTGAGTGTTGCTGAAATCAACAGAGCAAATAACACTGTAATCTTACTGTTGTAATAATGATAACACTATTCATGACAATACTGTATTCATACGATTCTGTTGCACACAAAGCTGAGACCAATTTCAGCTGCTCTCTCTCAGGAGGCCTGTAACAGAACAGCCTGAGCTACAGTCACCAATCGTTAACAGACACCCGCGACCAATCACAAACAGTCCCCGATGGAAACAGGAAACAGCACAGGAAGTGGAATTATGGCACTAAAACAATGGGTCTGTGGTGAAATAAAAGGGTGTTTTCATTTTTAGTATTAATGGAAGTCACAAAATAAATGTGAATGGAGGTTGAGGTGGGGTCTGCAGCCTGTCTGAATAGAGAATCCTTCACATTTTCCCAACACAAACCCCTGAAGCCTGCGCTGTTTCCTCAGCCCATTTCCAGCCTTGTTACAGAGTGTTACAAGGCAGTAACAAAATGAGAAGCCATTGTCCATCACCTGAGCTGACAGGTTAGACCGGTTTTAAAGTAAACCTGGCAGGAATTTGTCCCGGGGCAAGTTCCTTGCTCAAAAAGCACCTTAACAACATCCAATGCAGCTAGAGGGATACCAAACTGGTTTACTTTTTGGGTCAGGTCGTTTACTCTGTTACGAAAGCGTCTCACCTAATGCAGCGCACTGCAAGGTTAGAAGGCAGATACCCCATATACTCCGGCTTTCAGAGCTTTATTTTTTGTACAATTTTGATTAGTAGACTAATATATTTACATGTATTTTAACACCAAAATTCTAGTTTTCTTATATCGTAATTAGGGCTGGGCAACGATTAAAATGTTTAATCTAATTAATCACATGATTTCCCTGATAAATCACAATTAATCGCATTTGTACGCAAAATCCAAAAATGAATTCAAAAGTAGTGTATAGCTTTTAGCATTTAGTTTTATTTTAAATGTGCTGCCATATGAATGAAAGTGCCATAACATTTGTTGTGCAAACACACTTTTAACATCAGCATCTTTATGTAGTTTTTATGTAGAAGCCTCGCTCCACTGTCTGTTTCCTTGAATGACTTGCTGGTATCAGTTGTGTGTTTTGATTTAAGTGATATTTTAGACTGGAACTACTACGGTGAGAAGACAATTCAACTTGGCAGTGTTTACAGATGACTTTGGTTCTGTCGACTCTGCCGTCTGGAAGAGCTTTAAAATGAAAATGGCCGAGTAAAAGTTCCGTACCCTTCTCCATGTTTGGTGGATCCGCCCATTACTTTCTTTTCTGGTTCCGCAGCAGACAGCAAAAGACCTTTACAAAATAAAAGCCCGTGAGCAACAGACTTTTACAATAATAAAATAAATTAAAAAAAAATATATATATATAAACTGCGTTAATGCACGATAAAATATTTATCGGCATTAAATAATTAACGCATTAACGCAATAATAACGAGTAATAATTAAATCGCCCAGCCTTAAACGTAATAGTTTCTTTCTCCGTCACCTCACAGCAAGTATTTTCAGACCGTCACTCTGCTGCTTGAATAAAATTCTGATTTTAGAACCGCTGCATCATCTGACAAAAAAAACAAAACTATTTAAGTCACTTAAAGACGACGCGTGTGCTGAACTCCGCCACACTTCTAAGCCCGATGATCGTCAGAACGCATTAAACGTTTTATCGCACAGTCTGCAGCCTCATATCTCGAGTCCCCTCCTGTGCATGTAAACAATCACAAGGACGTCGGCCTAATTAGATGGTCAAGTCCAGCTATAACCAGAGCTCGTGTCCTCCTCTATACGAGTTGAAATCGAGCCATTACAAGCCCAGCTGTCACTGCCCTTTGGACCCACTTCAAGAGAGTCAAATCACAGACTCGGTGAAGCCTTGAGAGACTAGAAAATCAAATATACTAATCCAACAATTCCACCGTTTGGACTTCACCATTTTCAAAGCTTCCAAGGATACAGGACGCAGAAACTTACGTATTTAGTCTAACTTACAAGGAGGAGAAAACCCAAAGATACGCTGCTTCAGATTAGCTGATGCAGAAGACAAAAAGATCTCACTGAATGGGGAAATACACACGGCGAGATAAGAGTGTTTGGATTTTATTTTTATTTTTTTTCCCCATTCGTCTGCTCACATTGTCCTCTGTAAAATACAGCAGCTTATACAGCTGTATACACACACAAACCCAGCATTAAAAAAGGAAGAAAAAATAATAATAAAAAAAAAAAAAAAAAAAAAAAAAAAAGGTCAGTTTTTCTTGTGCAAGCTCAAGCAGCTCAGAAACAACAAGCACATGACTCAGGGCCTGGCTGGTCATAAATGGTCTTAATGATTAATCTCGGCTGTGGTGAAAGTTAAAGGCATCAGCAAAAAAACACAACGAGGCCACCACAAAGGTTCCACCACATTGAAGGCGACTGCAGATGAAATCCAACGAGACGAACAGACCTCAGGTGACAGAGGCACACCTTGCTGCTCCGCATGCGGTCAGACGAGATGACGGCAGGCTCTCAAACCTCAGCAGCTCGCGGAACTCGCATTTAGTTTATGAGCAAACAGCCATAAACTCACCATTCGCGACCAATTCCTCCTCGTCCACTTTCTTTCTCCAGAATTCCCAGACCATCTCTCATTCGCCGGCCACAAACACTCAGCATCCACGATCAGCGGGGAAAACTCAAACTCTCTTCCCTCCACTGAACTCCTCGAAGAAGTAGACTCCCGCAGATCCCTCCCTCATCAGCCAGAGCTCTCAAAGTGAGTAACCATTGGCTAATCTGTCTGGGAAGAAGAAGATTTGCTGAACTGCTGTTTTTTTTTTATTATTTTTTTTTTTTTTTTTTTTTATAGCTACTGAGTGTTAATGCGCTTTAGCTGATAGGCGGAGGTGGGTCACTGCGTAAAAATGAGATCACGCGTGTTTATATGTTTATAAGGTCTTTCACCTTTTGAGTCCTGCAGGACCCAGACAGCCAACAGGAAGAAACCATGTGTCGTAAACAAAGCTTTGAATTTACTTTCCATTCAGCCTATTCTGGGAATGAAAGTCCTTTGAATATCAAACAGAAAAGCTTCCCTTCCTGATAAGAACAGGCCTGTGTGTTTGTGTAAAAATAAGCAATGGGGGAAAATACTGAAAAGCTTCGTTCTAACACATGCACCACACAATACATGAAATACTCAAAAAAAAAAAAAAAGTGACACATAGTTGAGAAAATAAATAACTGTATCGTGTAAAACAAGTTCAAGTTGTTGGGTGAAACTGTAAAAAAAAAAACAAAAAAAAAAAAAAAAAGATGCTGAGTGATTAACAGCTTTGGAATTAAAACGCACAGAGAAGCTGACCCTACTGTGACCTCAGGAAAACTCAGAATAAAAAAGAAAAAAAAAGTTAAACCCAGAGTCACAGAGCTGTGTATCTAGAGCAAATAGTGCTGCGACGGCTCCAACTGAAAGGATGGACTGGACATTTTTCCAGAGAGCACCGCCACCCTAAAAGAGAAGGTGCCAAACGCCATTTCTGCGAGGAAAACAACCGATGCGATTTACCGGTCAGGACCGAACAGAAACGCCAGCCTGCTTTGGCCTCGACATACAAAGAAAAGAATCAGAATCAAAGTAGGTACAAAGTACAGATTCTAGTCTCGGTTGTGTCTTATCTTCCGGATACTGGCCCGTTTTGGCACGTTGGCTTTTTATGATGCTTGCAAAAAGCAGCCGTCATGGGGAATGTGAGATCTACGGCAGATCAAACACAGTCAGAGGGATTTTTTTTTACTCAGTCCTGACTAGATATAGAAGAACTCCTAACAAATACCAGTACTTTCACATGCCAGCATTAAATATTAAATTCATTTCCATCTATTTACATTGGGCATGTTGAAATTGATGGCCTTACATCTACAGGTGCCCAAATAAAAAAAATAAAAAAAAGCTTGTATTTCAGCATGTCCACTCAGCCTGTTAGCAAAGCATTGCTCAACATTCGATGTTCACTGCTGGCAGAATGAGGAACCGTGAGCTGAAACCCAGCGTATGGTTCATGTTCCTGTTCCTGTAAGTTAACGGTTTTGTGCTCGGTCATTTTTCACCAAATAGTACGAGCAGTGCAGCGCTGCCCGAGTGTGATCTTTCAGCTCAATTCAAACAAATACAGGTAACAGATTCCTTGAGAAGACTACGCCAACCACTGAGCCCCTTCAGGCACTTTAAGAGTCAAGAGCAGCCGCAAGAATCCACCAAAGTAGATTTCTACATGCTCTCTGAAACATGATCGAGTACCAGCAGATGTCAGAAAATGGCTCAGAATCCTGACAGGCCGCAGAGCAGCACTGTTTTGTTTCCAGCGAGGGACGTCATGCCGAGCTCAGCGACGACTCTGTGAGCGAGCGTGCGTCCCGAGAGGACACCGCAGGCTAGAATTTCACTTTTTCACGGAATATCAGCACACACCCATTCCAAATACTTTACAGAAACCTCTGGAAATTTTGATCCACTGCCTCCGTCATGCGACCCGAGGTGCTGTTTGCCAGAACACACAGAGCACCGTCACCCACCAAGTGACCCGAAAACAGGAAGATCTACGCAAGCACACACAGTCTCCGGTGAGTTTGAACTTTGAGCTCTTAGGGGTCTTGGTCACCATGGGAACTGGCATCTCATTTGATCCCTGTGACGCTCGCAGACAACATGCGAGAGTTTCTGGAACACGTCAATGTCGTGGACAGCGATGCCTCAGCCGAGCTGGAGATTTGGAATCATTTAGCAGGTCAGAGGGAATTGAATGGCACATGCGTTTGCAGATGATTTCATTCATTTCCACGTGCAAGAAGGAGCTTTAATCACTGGGAATATTGTGCAACATTCCTGCTGTCCTGACTCAAGATGTTAGCGGAGAGAAATTTATTGTTGGCCTAACCCACACAGCCGAAACCACACAGTCCTTCATCTTTACTGCTCCATTGGGAGCAGAAACTGGCACTCAGAGCTCGATGGGATTTTCATTGTCTTGTTCTTTCGACATACTTATCCTAAAACAGAACGTTTTCGATTGACATCTTATCTGGGCTACACACTTCAACGCCGGGGGTTAAATCCAAGAGTTTAAACATGTACACATCAATCAGACTGAGGCTTCGGTCGGCCTGTAAAATAATGCTGTAAGAAGATCGAATGGCTTTTTTTCAGCAAAACTGATGAAGATTTGCTGATTTCTCAAGTCTCAAAAGTGGGGATTACTTGAGTGGTTAACAGTTACATTAACTGGGTTTATTCATACAGAAAACAATTAGTCAAGAAAATAATGAATATGGTGTTATTAGGTGCAGCCTAATATTAACAATACGCAGCCACGCGTAAACATCATTTATAGATAAAAATGACAGTCAGGCTTCGACCTCAACAACTCTTCATTGAGTTTTTAGCTCCACAAGTGATCTGAGTAACTAACTGTTGGGTATGCTGGTCCGTCTGCATTACAAGGCCTCAGACAGGCCCGATTCGAACGCATTTGTGTGCGTTCGCTTATTTTGTCGAGTTTCGGTGGAGAGTTAAGAGTTGTCCCCCTCTGAGTCCATTCGGATCTGGTGCCAACATCCGCCAAGGGGCGATTCTGATTCCAAGTGAACCGCTGTGAATTCGTTCCAGACAGATCAAGCCCGCACTGGGATCCGATCACGGTCAGAGGTGGTCCGCGGGAGCACTTCTGTCGCCGTTCTCGTGATAATCTGAGTGCAGTCGGTCTAGGGAACACCTATGATTACCAACAGGAGGTTTTATTGCGCCACTTCTGTTTCCATTGTGCAAAAAAAGAAGAAGAAGAAAAAAAAAAACACGTCAAAAGAGATGAGGCACAGGCCGTCTGTCCCAATATGACGAAGAACGGGCTAAAGGTTTTACGGAACTGGATCATCAGAATCATTGCCAGTAAAAGGAGACGGTTTTGGGAAACATTGATCAGTGGATTGCAAAGAATTAAGGGTACGGAATTAAACATTCACCAAGCACCAAATGTTCATATATTTTTCTCTCTGGCGCACTCTTGATGTTTCACTTTAGTGAGTGAATCCTTCCCCACCGTATGAATCTCCAGCGGGGCTTGGCAGTAAAAGGAGTCGATGGAGGCCAAACAACTGCAGGCCAAGCTGGGACAGATTTGCAGTGTGACCTTTAGCCGACCGACCCTCTTCGGAGACCATTGTTGTTAAAAATTTAAAATGCAACATAAATGTTAGAATAAGCTCATAATTTCAGTTTACAACATGCTCGTCTTCTGTCCACAGCTCTGTTCAACACGCTCCAGGTCAATCATTACAACCGTTGCTTTTAATCACGAGTTACAGAGTAAATAACATGACTAAGCAAATCCACTGCCTACCGCAGCAGTACAGATGATCTAAAGCCAATATAACTACCAATAAACACATTACGGGCAATAAAGATAAGCCTGATCTGCACACCGGCAGTGATAAATCTGAGAAGTAGATTCATGCATGTTCAACTGTCAGTAAAAGGGCCAATGCAGGCAGAACGAGACATCATAAAAGCAGCAAATCAAGAAACAAACTCTTTATTTACTTGTATACAAGTACATATAACAAGTTTATTTACTCTTGCAGTCCCAAACGATGCCTCAAAAAGCTCAAAATGTTTCCAACACAATCCAAATGAACTCTCAGACGAAAGGCAACAAACCTTTGATCTGATGGAGCGAGGACGCAATTCAAAAAGGTGGGCCAGGCATCACCTCGTTAAAACGCGGTGATGGCAGCATCATCCTGTGGGGACGCATTTCTAAAAGTCCATTCTGACCAAAAAAAAAAAAAAAAGCACCTGGAACCCAAGGCTCAAGACATTTTTCAAGGAGCTAAAAGATTACTTCAAGGGTTCGACTGACAGGGTCCAGGTTGTACGAGTTGCCGCAGGGCAGCCACACCAGAGGTAAATGTTGCACAACCGTCGTTTTTCCTGTCGGCGCTCAATTCCTCATTCGCCCCTCGAGTTCCACATGCAGCTTTTTATAGCCCTGCACGTTTGCTTTCACCCAGTTCATCTGGGGAGAGCGTGAGCAGCCTGTGACGCCGTAGTTCAATTCATTTATTTATTTTTTTGTAACTTTCTCTTCATGTAATTACAATGATTGACGATAAAACAATGTCGTATGTTAGTACAGGATAAATTTAAGAACGTGCGACAGTTCCTGCCCGGGTCGAAAAAAAGAGCTTTGTTTGTTTTTTTCTTGCCAAAAAGAAAACAGGAAAACCCAGTAGAGCATCTTTGGACAGACCAGTACTTTCCGTGCCCCGTCGCTCTCCATCTGTCTGGCAGAGCCTGAACATCTCTGCCTAGAAGAGGGAAGAACCCTGAAGGAAACTAGAAAGGGCCTGAAAACTTCTCTACGGCCCCAGAAAATACCAGGAACTACAACAAGACGAACAAATGCTTTCCAGCTCAGGGATGCGGTTCGTCAGCCATCTTTCCTCTTGCTTCATCTCGTTAAAATGGTGCTCCTCGGGCAGAGGTTAAGTAGAGTCAACAGTTAACACTTGTGGATGCTGTAAAGTTCAGGAACACGCGGGCAATGGTGAGTATCATCATGATGTCTACGAGGGAGAAATATACATCTTTGCCTGCATGGCCCAGAGCCTCATCCGAATGGATTCTTACTCTTATCAATCGTATTGCTCCCTATGCAAATAATAAAATAAAAAAAAGAACAAGAAAAAGAAAAGGAACTCACTAAACAAAGCCCGGCAGCAGAGGTGTGTTGCAACAGGTTTGCTTTCTCTAGGAATGAAGGGATTTGACGGGGAAAAGGGATCTTTCTATGGATGATGCTTGACACAGTAACGTGAAAGACAATATTTGACCTGGCAGCCCCTCTCGGGGCCGAAAAACACACACACTGGAGGTTAATGAGTACCTGGAGCCACAGGTTACACCAGTGTAAGCCATTACAACTGCACCACAGACGGCTTCAAAGCAAATCTGGAAAAAAAAAAACAACAACATGGCAGTCAGTTTGAAAACAAGGCCACGTTGCTTCATTTCCATTGAGCTGACACAGTGGAAACGGCAGCCCATTGAGAAACAAAAAAAAAAAAGGTCCCGTCTCCACACTTCCTTCTTTTTGTGACACCATTTACAGACAGTGACATCACCAGTAACCGGGCAACAGATATTTTTTTCCTTTTCTCATTATCTGAGTACCTCCTGTATCCGACCTACAGGAGGTCATACAGCCCGGCAGAGACTGAGTTTTGACTCGACTGAAGGAAGCCGACTTTATTCCTGCGCGTCCAGAAGCAATCAGGAATGATCGGCCAACAAAAAATGAATGAAAATGAACAAAACGAGACCACAGTTATGGTTTACAGCTGAAGCTTCGTCTTCGAAAAGAATTTAAACTCTCGAAATGCTGGTATCAAAATGAGGAAATAAGTACCAAGCATAAGGTATGAGTGAAGGCCTTTTTCCTGTTTAAGACATCAGGATTGGCTTTGACTGCAGTCGTGTTTTCATGTCTCCTTACATCCCGCTTTGTTGAGGTAAGCGTGACCGAGGTAGATTTACTTTTCCACGGCATAAATTCACATAATCCCGTCTGTGACGGGCTGACAGGATTGTCAATCAATAAAAGCGAGCGACTCAGCGAGGAATGTGGCCAGAAGCTCCACTAAGTAGAGCCGACGGGCGAATACAACGAAACCACGATTGCATAAGAAACAGGAGCCATCTATTGTGGTTAAAACATTGCAAGAGCTTGTTGTACCAGTGTGTTAGACCCGGTGGCCGACATTCCCTGGTGATGACATCATCAGTAACCAGGCAGCCTTTGGGAGGGAACCGCTGGAGCAGATGTCACAGATGAGAGGAAGGCACTGCTCTGTTCTCCAGATGAAATGCATTACGGGCTCTAATGTGAGGTCAGACTGCAGTGAATCTGGCAGAATATTCTCACTGAAGCCTGGTGGCGCGCACACTGAGCAATGCAGCTGCTGCAGATAACTTATCAGCACTTCAGAGTGAAAGACACACAAAGGAGAGGAGTAAATCAGCTCCTCTCAGACGCCGTCGGCCTTTTGTTTCTGGAAGTAACACATAGGCTTTTCTTTTTTTTACGGTGAACACAAAAAGGGGAAAGTCTGAAAAAAAAAATGAAAAAAGGAGTGCTTTGCATACTCTGTACTCAGCAACAACTCATTTCCAGTGCCAGGGGCTGCAGATCAGCCACACACACACACACACACACACACACACACACACAATCCAAAAAGTGCCCGTTAAATTGGTGCTATGCAACGCTACCAAACACTGAATTTAAAAGCAGGACTCAAGCAAATAACCGAGAGCTCTTGGAATTTTAAATACCCATCCTAAGAAAATACAGCCTGAGGTATGATGTTACCTGACCAGCAAAAAGAGACACATGGTCATAGCCATGCTGTAACTGTACTGTACACTCAGATGGAGACACGTTGAATGCACCTGAAAACATGTCGTTAGGTGATTTGTAAGAGGAGACAGAGTGCAGACAAACCTACTGCAAAGGTCAGAATTTACAAAGGATTCGTTAATTCAGTTCGAACATGAAGTAAAAGACACCAACAGCTTCCTGCTTCGTTTATAATGCATCCAGTAGATTCTTATATGTGTGTCTGCATGCAGTGCTAAATCAAAACAGAGCACGCTCCCCCCTACAGAAGTGAATAAAGTTGAACCTTTTTTTTTTTTTTTTTTTTTAAATCGGGCTCGAACCCCGGCGCCTGTCGCCCACCCGTGCCGGGAGCCAAGTTACCTGAGCTGAGAGGGGGGACGTCGTCCGCCGTGGAGAAGTCCAGCGTGGCTCCCGCAATGTCCACCAGCTCGTCATCGTCGTCGTCGCTGGGGTGGTGGAGGCCGTCGAAGCTCCCCGTGCTGTAGCCGGGGTTTTCCATTCCTCCGGATCCTGCTGTACAACACGACACAAGGACACATTTTGAACTCCCTCACTGGCACGTACGATGAACGTCCGCCACGGCTAATTACCTCTGACACCGCCGCGTGCGAATTTCCGACGCAAGTTCGCCCAAACCTGAAACATTGTCCCCGAAAGTTGTAGACTTTAGTATTTTTTTCTCCCCCTCTTAAACTCCCTCTTATTTCCCCGCGAAATATTGGGAAGCGCGAGGGGTTTGCTGGCCGGTTTGCTGGCCGCCCGCGGCTGGTCCTATCACCTGGTTTAACAGCGAGGACTGCACATCTTCAGTTGAGGGGAAGTTTTCGCAACCATTTCCGCCCGTGTTTACCTCTTCTGTGCTACAGCTCAGCGGTTTCACCGCGAAAGCCACCAGAGCAAACAAACCTCTCACGGTGAACGACGCATTGCCACAGACGGAAAGCTGATTATTAGCCGAGCTTAAGCTTTCGCCCTCTGTTCCTGCGACGAGCTGTCAAACTGACTGAATGTAACTATTTGGCTAACTTGGCTTAACAACGTCACGTTTAACCGTGTTCCGTTAAGTATGCGGTTCAAAGTCCAATTAAGTGAAATTTAAAAAAAAAAATCCAGCTTAGGGCCTTACATTACCTTCGGGAAGTGGAACAGTCGTGCAGCTCAGTGAAGAAGTCTTGTGACTCGGATTTGCCCCGCCGCCGTCTTCTTCAGCTGGAGCCGCTTATGTCAACAGAAAGCCTGGGTAAACTTAAACGCTCCGTGAAAACCCTGCGTCATTGTCTGCAATGAAACAAAAAAGAGTTTTACATCAAAGTATACACGCGAAAGAATGATAAACTACACAGCTGCCGTATCTGGATAAACACGATTTGAAAACTACCCAAAAAAAGGAAAAAATTCTCCACTGGATTTACAGGTTTTTTTTTTCTTTTCTTCCCTTTAAACGGCGGTCGCTAAGCTAGCGTCAACGTAGCTAGCCTCAGCCGCAACTTCCGCTTGGTGTGCTAATAAAGTTGTATGATACAAAATAAATATTTCGGTTAACCTCTGTTACCACATGACATAGCGCACGTGACGGTTTTATATCAAACATAATTTGTGTTTATTTAAAAAAAACTTCATATTATCAGCTTTGTGTTTTGTCTGTGGCGCAAAAACCGTTTTTGTTTTCGAGACTCGCTTAGGCGGTTTAATTTGAAGCCAGAAAGCATTTGGTTTCCGGTTTAAACTGTCTTACGTGAGCGGTTTTGACGTATGCATCTGAACGCCAGTACAAATAATCGAGTGAAGAGCTGCCGCTTTTTCAACTGGGTCAGTGGAGCAGTTCGACTAATCGGCTATCAACCTTCTTTCTTTTCTTTTTTTTTTGTGAACATTTTTTTTTTTTTGGTAGAAATGTGTACAGTCACTGAATAAAACTTAAATTTGAATTTCATATTTGAATTTTTGTAATTATTAATTTATTCTACTGGATTACAAAAAAAAGTCATCTAATTTGAGTACCTAATACTTTTGGCTTACTTCACAGCAACTTATTAAAAATCCACTGTCTTCTGATTACAGACCTTTCTATTTTAAACTCTCAACAAGCATTTCCAAGGCTGTTTATCGTCGCCAGAAGTTGGACTTAAGATGTAGTAAAAAAAATTCCATGACCCAACCATTAAGCCGTTACAATTTGGGCCTTTATCAAATTTGCTCATATCCTCTTGCTTGCCCATTTTTTATTATTTTTTTAAATTCTGCTTCCAAATCATCAACTTCAAGGCCAAGGTCAAGCTACATTTTTTTCTCCATCTGTTTTCGCTCCCGCCACCACGACTACCCTTCTTTGCTAAATGCTAAATGAAGGTAAAATAAAAGCAAATGCAATTGTGTTCTTTGTAGTGATGAATGGGCCATTTTAATGTAACTAAAGGGCGACACCTTGTGGTCACTTATGGAAATGAAGGGGGGATGCAGAAAAGACCAGCAAGTTTGCTGTTGCTGTCTTTCTGAGTACCTCCCACTCATTCATCTCTCACCTCTTTTCTGTCTGACATAAAAACTTGTGTCTCTAACTGTTTCTCTTTATTTCCCCACTTTTATCTAAAGTCAGTGATCCAGTATCTCTTTGTTTTTGTTAAAAGGATGCAACAATAACTAAATCCTTCTATCCTACATCAACTTCTTTTCTTCTGTCTGAGATCTTTCACATCCTTCAGATTCTTTAATCGGTCCTCTGTTTTTCAGTCAGAACGATGTTTCATTTAATTTCTTCTTTAAAACGCCTCCTAGTTTTTCACTCCTGCAGCAGTTTTCTTCATCATTTCCACAGAGAAACAGCCACTTCGTCCACCACCTCCCTCTCAATGTGGCCGCTTTCAACTAACTACGCACCGGCTTAAAGATGGACACACGCTATCGGCCAAAAATCGGATTATCCTCGCTGCCTCTTCCGTCCCAGGGGTAAGGCTCTGGTTCAAGGCCCCTGTTCTTCCCCATCATAAGAATCAAAACCGCATCACGGGGCATGAGATGTGGCTGAAGCGCACACCTGGCAACATTTCCTCTCTGCTCTCCATCTTGCGAGGGGTCACGGTGCTTACTGCAGCATAAAGGGATAGTTCGCCTCTTTTGACATGAAGCTGTATGACATCCCATACTAGCAATATTATTTCTGAACATTTTCTTCCCCCCTGCTGCGTACTGTGAGCCGAGTTCCGGCCTCGTTTTGGCGTTGATGAAGGTAGTCCGGCTAGTTGGCTGGGGTTTAAAAAATAAAGCGTTTTGCTTCTCAAAACAACATGCTTTCAAAAGAGTAATACATTTGCATCACAAAATTGTCCCTCCAGAAAAAGTTAGACCTCACAATCGCTTGGCGCTACTTTCTCTACCTTAGTATCACTGCATGCTGTGTAGACCGTGCAGACCGAAGTGCAGACCAAGCAGCCCCCTGCTTCCGAGCAGTAAACACCGTAACAGGTGCGGCTGTCGGCAGGTGGCAGCACGCAGTGATATGAAGGTAAAGAGAAAATAGGGCCAAGCGATTGTGAGGTCTGACTTTTTCTGTTGAACGATTTTGTGATGCAAATGTATTACTCTATTGAACACATATTGTTTTGAGAAGCAAAACGCTTTATTTTTGTGGCCCCAGCCAACTAGCCGGACTACCTTCGTCAACGCCAAAACGAGGCTGGAACTCGGCTCACAGGACGCAGCGGGGGGTAAGAAAATGTTCATGAATAATATTTCTAATATGGGATATCATACAGCTTCATGTCAAAAGAGGCGAACTATCCCTTTAACGAGTGAACTGACTTATCACATGGTTCACACATGCACAGATAAGGAGACATTGGGCCCCTGGGCGCAGACAGGGCTCCACCCAGAGGAGCAAGATTAATCGACTAAAACAGGAGAGCTGTGCGTGGTTCAGTTGTAGTTTCGGTTGTTCTGTGCCTCTCTTTGATGTTGTTTTGTGTATTTCTTGTCTTCTTTTGGTTGTTTGGCATCTTTTTGTGGTTGTTTAGTAAAATCTTGAAGGTTATCTTGCTCTGTTGTGTGTCTTGCTGTGGTTACTTTGTACATCTTTGATGGTGTTTTGATCGTCTTTGTAGTTATATGTGTTACTTTGAGTCTCCGTGGCTGTTTTGCGTCCATGTGGTTATTTGTTGCGTCTGTGGTCGTTTTGTATATCAAACAAGCCGATGGGTTGATTTAACTCCTGGTCGGGCACGTTAGGAACTGAAAAGAATGACAAGCAGCTGGAGAAGCAGCTGAAGAAGCAGCCAGCGGTCGCTTTGGGTGATACGAAACAACCCACATGCTAGTATGTTGGTGTGTCTTACTTTTTTTTTAATCATATAAAAGGTATTTTAAGTGTTCAGATTTATCATCAAGTGTTTTTAGTTCTCACCAATGTTTCGCCATCGACACTTTTTTTGCACGATTGCATGATTTTACCTTCAATGTCACGGCCTTTCTTTAAAGAGACTTTCATTTGAACTCTATGCTCTTTGCTATTGGGGCCACACGTATGATTTTCACAAGCACGCCCACCAAAAATCAGGCATTTCCTCGTTGACCCCCGCTGTTCCGTGCCTCCACCATCAAAATGTTTTAATGCGTCCTGCTCTCAGGAGCCCGAATTTGACGGAACATCAGTATCAATAACACAGGCAACAACTTCCCTTCAGTCTGTCTCTTAAATAAAACCCTCTAGCTCCCGGAGAGCGGCTAAATGATTCCCAGCGCTGCACTTGTCATCTGTCAACCTCCATTTACCCTTGGCCATGTTTACTCAACCGCTCCACCACATTCAAACACCAGCCCCCCCCCCCCCCCCCCCCCCCGGGAGGGCCTGCATGTCAGCACCCAGACATTGAGGAGACCCACAAGGACATTAATCACAACGGGAGACATTAGGCTTGTTTAAATACTATTATTATTTATGGTACTTTTCTCACGCAAGTGTTTTTGCAGTTACAAAAAACAAAAACAAAAAGTTTTTGGAATAGAAGAAAAATTACACAGGAAAACATGAACAGAAGAAATATACTCTCTTACTGGTCCAACAAGCAACTCTGTCCTCTCAAATCAATACGTTTCCAGACATTTCAGAGGATGGCTGTTATGGTACAAGAATACGTACAGATATGTACAGGGAAAGCAAAAAAAAAAAAAAAAAAAACGAACAGATTTAAGTGAACGTCTTAAGTCTTGGGTTGTTTGGTATTCAAAGACAGCAAGAATCATTTGCACACAACGAAGTGAGAAAAAAAAAAATCAAGTGTAGTTTTTAATAAAGCCTTCAGCTGGCTTCTAACAAGGAAACAGCCGCTTCATAAACGGCTAAACAGTGAGAGCAAACGTCACAACGGCGATTCCAGAAATGGTGCCATTTTCTCTCGACCTCAGCGATCCTCCTACATATCTTGGTTGAGTTGTAGTTTTTCTGTTGTGTTAACCTTGATTTACTCAAACGGGCAGTTCTGACTTTTTCAACCTTTCCTGTCAGTGGTTTAAGATAAAGCTCGGGAGACTTTGGCAAGATCACAAATCACAAGATGGCCGTTATTCAAAGGCTAGTGGAGGGGGTGCGATGGTGGATAATTAACTAGAATAACAGGATTCTACCCTTCTAGGAATTCAGTACAATCAATGGGGGGGGCGGGTCAGCATACGTCCCAAAGACTGAAAGTCGTTTTCTTTTTTGTAAAGAAATACTTTAAAACATTGGGAAACACAGGCTTGCTCTGATCATAAAAGCTAACAGAAATAAATCTTTTATTGAGAGCAAACCAAATAAAATGGACTGACCAGTTGAATGGCAAACTGGGGACAGAATCTGCAGTTCTACTTCAAGTATCAGGAAGTTTCAGTCCTAGTAACTTTTTTTTTTTTCCATCAGGTTGGGGGTAATTTTCACCTCTGTCGAAAAACTTGAAAAGATTAGCCAAAAGAAAAAGCACCAGCTGCTTTTACACCCAACTTTTGCATGCAGCATCTCCCCTGAACTTTCAGGAAGTATTGACCCCTCAAGCAAGTTCTTTTTCAACCAAAGACTTAAATTAGATCCTGGTCCCTCTGGTATATAGGGTTACCGGATACTCTTTCCCAAAAAAGCTTATTGGCTTGGTTTCGTGAACAGACTGGAAACGAGGGAAAACCAGTAGCTTTGCACCCCGAACTACAAACAAATTCCATCCACCTGTAACTTCACGGTATGATATGTGGTTATTCATAGAGACTAGCTTCCTTTTTACACTTGCACTGCTACTTTAATGTGAACTGTTAGCAATGCAAAAACATTTGATAATGACTCGTTTTGTTAACTGACACAAGCGCATAGAAAAAAAGAAAATGATAGAAGACTAGCAAGACAGGCCAGCTGAACAGAGGTGGCTAGTCCTCGTTTGTGTTGCGTTTGTGTTCTAAATTTCTATGTGGATGAAACAAATGCAATTTTACTTGAGTGAGTTTTGCTGGTAGAAGACAGTTAAGTTTTGATATGTTTTGTTTTCCACTGATTCTAGCATTTGCGCTTCGCTAAATGAACAAGCTGCTCTTTTTTTTTTTTAAATCTACTTTAGAAATGTTTGAGTGGTAAGGTAGCCCTGAGGTGGAAAACATACGAAAAACAGACAAAACATAACAACAAAACCATACATACGTCAAAAAAGACAACCATCTCAAAAAAGAGAAAACACAAAGTAGCACAAAACGCAGGTGTAGACACGAAGAGAAAACACAATGTCTCAACATTTAGTAAAACATCCCATGAAACAAAACATAACACAAAATAGATGAACCACAAACTAAAGCACAACACATTTCAGGATACAACAAAGAAAATATCTGTGAAATGTCGTTTTCTGTGTTTTCTTTGTTGTGTTTTCTAAACTAATGAACGAAGCGATCTGCACCTGCATAAATGCCAGGTGTGTCACAGAAAGGCCGAACTTAAAAGTCTCATTTACTGCAGAATCTCCTCATAAAGATTGAGCAGTGACCATGTGCAGGAGCTCG
Organism: Odontesthes bonariensis; assembly: GCF_027942865.1. Classification (NCBI taxonomy): domain Eukaryota; kingdom Metazoa; phylum Chordata; class Actinopteri; order Atheriniformes; family Atherinopsidae; genus Odontesthes; species Odontesthes bonariensis. The sequence goes on from NC_134524.1 coordinate 22,189,434, forward strand.
CTCTTAATTGTTCTTCGGTTTAATAAAATTTAGATTTTCTGAAATGCCATTGTGTTCAATAAAATGTGGTTTCATTTAGCTAACTTTTTTTTTTTTTTGGTTATTGGGTTTTCCCGAAATGTGTCCGTTAAAAATGCGAAATGCGTGTTTTTCTGTGAAGCGTTATTAAACGGTCCGTTTTGTGTCTTTTTGCTGTTCTGTTTTGCACCTCAGAGCCACCTGGGAGTAGTTACTCCACGTAAACAGTAAACGATCACCCGTTACCAGTATGAAATGTACAAGCTAGCTGAAGACGAAGCTCGTGATGACAAAAAGGCAGAACATTTCTCCACACGCTTCAACACAAACCGACCGTTTCTCTGGATGAATTCAGCGTCAACATACACCGTAAACTTGGGACTCTTCCAGGTCTTCTCATTCATCTTTTACAACCAATTCCAGTAAAACCACTATATACACACCGTATACACCATAAAAACAAGTGTCTTCTGTACACAATGGTTATTATGTGACAATAAGTCAGTGGAATGTCGAACTCCACACATGTACAGCCACATACATTAAAGTCATAAGAATACAAATGATACAATAGTATTATGTGAGATAAGATGTGAGGGTAAAAAAAAAAAAAAAAAAAAAAAAAAACAGTTAACAGTTAGTAAAGTTGTAAGTGGCATTTCACAATGTTGGCTTTAGTGTAGTTAACAGAAGCCCGCCCCTGCCCCCCCCCCCTCCTTTGGTTCTCTGAACCAGGAAGTTTAAATACAGGCGGAAAAAAAAAAAAAGAAAAAAGTGAGTGACACAGTCATCACATAAAAACATCTTTGGCAACGGAGTGTGAAACTTTTTAGACTAGAGAAAATATCGTGTCAGTATACAGTTGTACAGTACATGTTTCAGGCACAATGTGAAGCATTTTTAGTCCTTACGGTGGCCTCCGAAGCTGAAATACATCAAAATTTATTTATTCTTAATTTGCGTTGGTTAACTAAAGCCCTTGGTGTGAATCATCTGACTGCTGTGAGTCCATGCTGGACTTTCATCCTCTTTGTCAGTTTTGGTCTCAATTTTTTTGAGTCCATTTCTTTCTCTCCACCTAAACCTTTCAGACGTTTGCATTAATGCCTGCTGGTCCTCACAGGATTAATTAGATGTTTTGGAATGCTACATCTGAAGCTTTATGTGGCAACTGCATCAAACTAAGGAATAAACTGGATTATTGCCACCGCAGAACAAGATGCCATTTGTTAAACTGAGTTGGCGGGAAAATTTTGTCACCCTTACATAGAGCCACACTAGCTTTTTCTGTTTTCCATCTTCATGCCAAGCCAGGCTGACTGCCTTCAAGCAGTAGTTCCGTATTTAGTGTTTTCAGACTACTGTCAAGAAAGTGAATGAGCATACGTCCCAAAAAGCCCAACAACGCTTCTAACAAACTGTGCAAATCAATGTCTTTAACTGCATTTTTTTACTTGTTTTCCTAATTTTCTTTCAGGTTTTGAACTTTGCACTCAACTAGAACTGAATTCGACAGTAGGTCCTGCTTCTCCTTCATATCTTCAGCTTCTTTTTTTGTTGTTGTTGTTTTGTCAAAAATGTCCGTATCCTAACGACATTCCCATGCCAATTCCCAGGCCCAGTCCCAGGCTTTCCCTGAGCCCCCTGAGCTGCTCCTCTCCCAGCCGGATCTTGTCCTCCAGCTGCCTCTGCTCCACCAGCAAGGCAGCCTTCATCTTCACAAAGTGGCTGCGAAAGACCAAAAAACCATAAATACACAGGCTGGATACATCCTTTAAGTTTGGAGTGAGTAACTACACATATGTTGGGCAGTGAAGCTGCACCTGTAGTCTCTGTGCTGTTCTGGGGTGAGACAGCGGGCCAGCACCCGGCTGACGGCCTGCTCTCTGCGGTCGACGTGGTCCTTCAGGTCCTGAGCTTCGGACAGTTGCCTCATGAGCTGACGCTTCTTCTCCAGCAGGGGGAGCTACAGGGCAGAAAGAGAAAGGATGGATTGGATTGCCCCACTGGGAAAGGTGTGCTCCCCCTTACCCGTGGTTTACAAAGATAACCTTGTGGATTAATCTTTAACTCGAGTAAAATCTTCCCCAATTTACTCAAATTTCTCACTTTAAAAGCAAAAGATTACATCTGTGCGCAGTTTCTTTGCTTTAAAAACAGGCTGCGCCACACCGTGAAGCTCTTAAATTAAAAGTGTGAATTCCCTTCTTTTCCCCGTTCACCCCCCCCCCCCCCCCCCGGTCTCCTCCGTCCCCTCGTCCTTACCCTCTCGTGGTGCTCCGTGTCGGGGTCCAGTGTGTCCAGCGTGGTCTCCACCCTCAGCAGCCTCCCGGACAGCGACAGCAGCAGGCTGACCACCTTGTCCAGATCGCCGATGAACATGCGGAACTTGTCCACCTCGTTGGGCTTACACACCGACACCACCATGCTCTCCACCTGAATTCAACAAAGAGATGGAGTGGCTGATGACGTCCCATCTTGATGTGGAGCATGTCCTTAGATCGGATGCGGTCCTTTCATAGAGTAAAACCACCAGAGAAGATATGTACCCTTCCTTATAGGAACACCCTGCTTTCTCCTAATGACACTGTGGTGATTTTGCATCAATCTGTACTTTAAAGTCTTCCATGTTCCCCTATTTTTGTCTCATAATTAGGGCTGGGCAACGATTAAAATTTTTAATCTAATTAATCACATGATTTCCCTGATTAATCGCGATTAATCGCATTTGTACGCAAAATCCAAAAATGAATTCAAAAGTAGTGTATAGCATTTAGCATTTAGTTTTATTTTAAATGTGCTGCCATATGAATGAAAGTGCCATAACATTTGTTGTGCAAACACACTTTTAACATCGGCATCTTTCTGTAGTTTTTATGTAGAAGCCTCGCTCCACTGTCTGCTTCCTTGAATGACTTGCTGCTATCAGTTGTGTGTTTTGATTTAAGTGATATTTTAGACTGGAACTACTACGCTGAGAAGACAATTCAACTTGGCAGTGTTTACAGATGACTTTGGTTCTGTCGACTCCGCCGTCTGGAAGAACTTTAAAATGAAAATGGCCGAGTAAAAGTTCCGTACCCTTCTCCATGTTTGGTGGATCCGCCGTAAATTTCTTTTCCGTTTCCGCAGCGGACAGCAACAGACTTTTACAAAATAAAAAAATAAATAAAATGGGTGGTTTGTGGCGTAGTGGGTTGAGCAGGCGCCCCATGTACAAGAGGCCATAGTCCTCACTGCAGCCGGTTCGAGTCCCGTATTGGACGGCCTTGTGCTGCGTGTCGTTCCCCCTCTCTCTGCCCCCTGCTTCCTGTCTCTCTGAACTTTCCTATCCATTAAAAGGCACAAAAGCCAAAAAAAAAAAAAAACACATTTTTTTTAAATAAAAAATAAATCTTTACGAGTTAACTCGCCCAGCCCTACTTATAATGCATCAATTTTTCCTCAGTGGGAGACAGTAATGCCTCCTTAGCCAGCATCCATACCATCATCCTCGGTGTCTGGCTTCTGAGCTGTGCACCGATAAGGAGTTCAGCCCCGGAGAGGGCAGAGTGCCTTTGTCTGCATTAGTGGCTGAAGTGAGGAGCCGTGTTCGCTGGCACTCGTTTTCACAAAAAATGTTCCAGAGCCTCTACGGTGATTCACATGACAGAATCACATCTGCTTTTAATGCAGTGCCACCCGAGGGCCTGAAGATAACCGACATTCAATATTGGTTTTCGTACAAAGATTTCTCTGGATTCTATCAATCTTTGAAAATATAAAGAAAAACCATGAGCAACTGCTGATAATCAGAGGTGGGTAGAGTAGCCAAAAATTGTACTCAAGTAAAAGTACTGTTACTTTAGAATAATATGACTCAAGTAAAAGTAGTCCAAATAATTACTTGAATAAGAGTAAAAAAGTGCTTGGTGAAAAAACTACTCAGGTACTGAGTAAATGTTGAGTAACGTCTGATTTATTTGTTAACACAAGCATTAAATCAGACAAAAATACTAAATAATCATCTTTAGGGAAATTAGAGTTCATCCAGTTGATAAAATAAATTAAAACGAATAAATTAATTACAAAATAGCTTAAATTAAAATAATCCAGGTAAATTCAAGTACTTCAATAGAAAATTAAAGGGACTTAGGAATCATAAACAATATGGAGCGCAGTAAGTAACTGAAGTAAAAGTAAAAAGTATAGGGATTTAAAACTACTCCTAGAAGTATAATTTTTTCAAAAACTTACTCAAGTAAATGTAACTCGTTACTACCCACCTCTGCTGATAATGAACTTCACCCCCCAAAGTCTTCACTTCTGACAGACTCATCCAGTCTGCAAGCTTCCTTTTTATACCCAATCACGTCTCTCACCTGTTGCCAGTTAAGCTGATTGGTAGTAAAACATTCCAGCTGGTGCAGCTTGTCAACTCCCAACCTTTTTTCTTTATTTGTATTTTTTTGCACACAGTATCAGGCGGAATTGTTTAATAAAAAATTTTTTTTTTTTTTAAAAAAAAGCTCTGAATAAAACCTGGCTTTAATATACTGAAACAAGCTGTTTCCAAGGACCCTGCAAATAATAATAATAATAATGAGCTGCTCCCACCTCGTCTCCCAGCTGCGAGTTGGCTCTGATGTCCTCCTGCAGTCCCCTCTGAGCCTCCCTCAACACTCCCAGCTTCTTGCGGAGGCTCTCCATCAGCTGTTTCTGCTCAGCGAGGCGAGGGGAGGGGGGGGGGGGGGCAGAGGGAACAGAGGTCTCAGTGAAAACACGAAGCAGCGCACACCTCTGACAACACTGCGTGGTCATTTTGTCAAGACGGCGGCGCGATACCTTGTAGGTCAGCTCGTCGTCCTCGTCCCTCTCCCTGCTGTCGCTGAAGTCCTTCATCTGCGACAGCAGCTGAGCTTTGGCCGCTGATGTGCTGTAATAGGATGAACAGCTGGAGCTCGCGCCGGACCTCCTGCGTGGGGGAAGCACCGGGAGGACATTTTATTTATGCGCGTGATGAAACACAAAGGAGCTAAAGGTAGAAAACAGACGCGCATTAATACAATTTCCAATCAATTACGTGGGCTGAGTGTGACAAAAAGGAAAAACCAGGGGGGCATGTGGAGAACGGCTCGTCTCTAACTGATGTAACAGAACAGCAACAACAGGACGGAGAGCCAAAATGAAACCGCAGGTAACAGTGAGGTGCTTTGGATGGCTTGCAGGAAACAGGGAGGGAGCTTAGTGACAGCAACAGTTACTCTTGTACAACTTAAATGGTCTGTGTCATTAATGTGCACACACACACACACACACACACACACACACACACACACACAGTCACATTCCAGCACTCGGGCTCAGCCTCCCTCTCATTACCTATCCAGGCTGTCAGTGTTGTGCTCCACAGTTTGGAAGACTCCTCTCCAGCTCTCCGTGCCCGACTCTCCCTCGCTGCTGTGGGGGAACAGCTCCTCCAGGCTCAGCCTCTCTCCGCTGACCTCCAGCTCCTCCTCCAGAGAGCTGCTCTCCGCCCGCGTCCGGCCCGGCGGCGAGGCTTCGGGATCCGGCAGCGTGTCGATGTCGGTCTCCAGGACTGTGACTGGCAGGGCGAAGCACGGGACCTCGCTGGTGATCGGTAGGTCGGCCGCCGGGAGCTCCTCCTCCTGGAAGTCGTCGATGTCGGTTTCTATGGGAACATCCAGCTCGGCCTCCAGGCTGTGCGCAGGGCTCGGGCTGAGAGTAGCTTCAGATTCCGTCCCTGGCTCTGGGATTCTCTGCTGCTCTTCGTCCTGGAAGCCTCTGGTCAGACGTAGCCGCTGCCGCTCGTAATCCATTTGACTCAGATAAGTTTCAGAGGAACAAACAGCCCCGTTTTCTAAGACAGCGTTGCTGTGAACTCTGGGAGATGGGGTCCTCTCCCACTCTGCCCCAGGTCTGGCCCTGGGCTGCGGTTTGTGAGGCTTCACTGTTACCCTGTCCTGACCTGGACTGTGGTTCACATCCATCGCCGGTGAACTGCAGACACACAAATCAAATATCAGACGCTTCAGATTAGCTCCGACACTGCCGTCAGGTCTAGACTACCTACTGTGTTGGGTCGAGTCTGCTCAACAAAATTCGATCAAGAACTCGAGAACTAAAGGCGCAAAAGACTAACAAATCAGCCAGTAACGATCCGTCATCAGTTGAACTGCACAGGATTCATATTTTGTGTAAATTAGGGCTGGGCAACGAGTCAAATTTTAATCTAATTAATCACATGATTTCCCTGATTAATCACGATTAATCGCATTTCTACGCAAAATCCAAAAATTCAAAAGTAGTGTGTAGCATTTAGCATTTAGTTTTATTGAATGAAAGTGCCATAACATTTGTTGTGCAAACACACTTTTAACATCAGCATCTTTCTGTAGTTTTTATGTAGAAGCCTCGCTCCACTGTCTGTTTCCTTGAATGACTTGCTGCTATCAGTTGTGTGTTTTGCCTTTAAGTGATATTTTAGACTGGAACTACTACGCTGAGAAGACAATTCAACTTGGCAGTGTTTACAGATGACTTCTGTATCCTCAGCAGACAGCAACAGACTTTTACAAAATAAAAGCCTGTGAGCAACAGACTTTTACAATAATAAAAAAAAATAATAAAACAGGGGTGGTCCGTGGTGTGGTGGGTTGAGCAGGCGCCCCATGTACAAGAGGCTATAGTCCTCGCTGCAGCTGGTTCAAGTCCCGTATTGGACGGCCCTGTGCTGCGTGTTGTTCCCCCTCTCTCTGCCCCCTGCTTCCTGTCTCTCTGAACTTTCCTATCCATTAAAGGCACAAAAGCTCCCCCCCAAAAAATAAATATCTATATATATTTTTTAAATAAAAGAAAATAAATAAAAAAATAAAACCTGCCTTAATGCGCGATAAAATATTTATCGGCGTTAAGTAATTAAGTAATTAACTAATTAACGCGATAATAACGAGTTAACTCGCCCAGCCCTAGTGTAAATATCACAATCTGCAGCTTTAACGACCTGAAGCTGAAACACACAGTGAGCACACAGGCAAGGTTTTTTTGACCAAAGCGTTGGGGGCTGAGGGCGGAGTTACGGAAACCAGCCACACCAAGTAAAAAATATGTTTAAACATCCGTAGCCAGCGTGGTATCGAGTCAGCTTCATTTCAAGCAGAAACCCTTTATTGTTGCCTGGGTGAAGGAGTTGGACGGACCAATTCCAAATTTAAAAAGTAACAGCCAGTAGAAATGCGGGTTTGTCTCACCTGCTCGTTGGCCTCTCTGGTGGCAGTAGCGTCGGGGGTGGAGGTAGAGATGCTGCTGCTTCTGACCTCAGGGGGACCTCCCTCTCACTCTGGGGCAGAGCCACCGGTCTGAAGGCCTTCCTGGAGAACATAGGACTAGGCGGAGCGACTGTGAAGGAGCAGTCCTGAAACTGAGCTGGATTCTGATTGGACGGGGCGTGGGCAAAGGCGCGCTCCTGGGTTTGAGCTTGACTGCAGCTGCACCGCGGGCAGCTCTCCGCCAATTCTTGCCTCTCCGGAGGAAGACTGTAGGACCTCTGCCGGGATGTGTCGGATGGAGGAACGTAGGAGGAGGAGTGAGCCGAGTAGTGTCGCTCGGCGGTGTCGAAGGAGGCGGGGACGGCGTGAGGAGCAGCAGAAGAAGAACAGGAAGAGGAGAGGAGGGCGTGGTGAGACGCTCGGCGGCGGTGGAACTGCTCCCACTTCGGGGGCGGCGGCCTCGGAGGAGGCGGCGTCCGCTTCCTGTTTTGTCTGCCGCTGCTCGCTGCGTCTCCTCTCGTGGTGCCGTCTGCGCCCTCTTCCACTTCGTTCAGGATCTGGCTGGTTGCCGCGGAAATCGACGGGGACCAACGTTGGCTGCTGTCAAAGCGGAGGTCGTTTTCGGACATGGCTCGTCCCCGGAGGGAAAGAGGAGCCGGCGGGGGAGCGAAAGCGTGGCCGGCGCGGTCCACGCTGCTGTCGGCCCGCCTGGAGTCCCATCGAGCCTGGTGGGGGTGGGGCTGGTTGACACTCTGAGGGGGTCTGGACTCCCGCCTCCAGCTTGAGTAGTCTCTGATGTGGAGGGGAGAAAAAAAAGGAGTAATGAGAAAAACTGAGTTACTTTTAATATCTTCATTTATTCAATGACTGCAGAGCTTAAAGGGATAGTTCGCCTCTTTTGACATGAAGCTGTATGACATACTAGCAATATCGTTTATGAACATTTTCTTACCCCCTGCTGCGTCCTGTGAGCAGAGTTCCAGCCTCGTTTTGGCATTGACGAATGTAGTCCGGCTAGTTGGCTGGGGCCACAAAAATAAAGCTTTCAAAAGAGTAATACATTTGCGTCACAAAATCGTTCTCCAGGAAAAAGTCAGACCTCACAATCGCTTGGCGCTATTTTCTCTCCCTTCGTATCACTGCGTGCTGCCACCTGCCGACAGCCGCACCTGTTACGGTGTTTACTGCTCGGTCTGCACTTCGGTCTGCACGGTTTACACAGCACACAGTGATATGAAGGGAGAGAAAATAGCGCCAAGTGATTGTGAGGTCTGACTTTTTCCTGGAGAACGATTTTGTGATGCAAATGTATTACTCTTTTGAACGCATATTGTCTTGAGAAGCAAAACGCTTTATTTTTCAAACCCCAGCCAACTAGCCGGACTACCTTCATCAACGCCAAAACGAGGCTGGAACTCGGCTCACAGTACGCAGTGGGGGTAAGAAAATGTTCATAAATGATATTGCTAGTATGGGATGTCATACAGCTTCATGTCAAAAGTGGCGAACTATCCCTTTAATCCCACCCCTTTAATCCCTTTCATAAGGCAGAGTGGCTGAGTTAAGAGTATTTAAGACTGAGTGCGAGTGCTGTTTATTAATTTTCCTTTGAATATTCCTGAGAAAATAAGAAACAAAGATATTAAACTTGTAAATCGGGACGGACATTCCCTGAGAAACGCATGCTACAAACAAGAACGAGGTTGAATTACAGCAGAAAGTTTCCTTTTCCAGGTTCACCGAACCGCCACCCCCCCCTCCCTTTACATGCTAACATACATCCTAACATACATCCCACCACATTTTCAGCATGGGCGACCGCTCCGCACACTTAGATCTCATTAAAGTCAAATCCCAGCCAGGCATGACTGAGTGGGATTTCCGCCCCACTTTTTTTTTTCTCCCCCTCCCGAGGCTCAGTCAGAAACAATCCGACAGAAACGGTATGAGCGCGTGTCAGAAAGGCCCCAAATGAGAGAGAAAAGCCGGTGGAAATATGTTGTGTTTTATTCCCGTTTGGCTGCCAAAGGGAAGTGGCTCACCTCTCGGTCAGGCTGGACTTCCTGTCCAGTTTGCTCGTTTCCTGTTGCCGGGCGTGATACGTCTGTGAAGAGAATTTAATGTCCGTTAATAACACCAAAAGGAGGGCTTCAATCTGCTGCTAAGTGCTGGTCAGCACGAGACTCTGCTGAAGGGAAGCAGGCGTCTTCCCTGCGACATTCACCGGTAACGAGGTTAATTGAGGGGGAGGTAATTTGCTGCTGAATTCGGATTCCGTGCAATTTCCACTTGTTTTCTAATCTGGATCGTTATCTCTATTTCTTTTAGAACACAATTTCCTTTTCAACATAATCCAGTACACTTGAACAGAATTGGCTAAACAGCATGCTTGTTTTTAATCCAGTTTTAAGAAATCTGGAGTTTCTCGATCAGATCGTTCAAAGCCCAATGTATCCAATCCAATCCAATTTTATTTATAAAGCACTTTACAACAACCTCAACAACAATGTAGCCCGTTCCATTCCATTTTTTTCCCCCCCTTCTGGACTCTTGGACTGTAACTTCTACATGCACCGTCTCTCTGGGCTTTCGCCTGAAGGCCCTCTTCAGAGAGTTTTTAGAATGGCCTCGTCAAACCGAATCAGCTCGGTCACAGGTGAACTCGTCAAGACTGTTGGTCGTTTTTTTTTTTTGTTTGTTTTTTTTTTCAAATTATAAATTTCGGGAAAAGTTGAAAAATTTCAGCAAGCAACATTTCTCACACACACACAATATAATTTTTCATTCATGAAATAAATATGAGCTCATCTTGAATTCGAAGGCACCGACGTGTCTTGCGAACGTTGGGACGGTGCAACGTTTGCATGCTGGGTAGCATTGCCTTATGGTCCATAAACGTGTGGGAACTGCGGAGACCAGTTGCTGGACCTTTAGAAAAGGAATGTTGTCCCGCTCTTGTCCGATAGAGGATTACAGGTGCTCAACAGTCCTGGCTCTTCTGTTGTTGTAGTGTGCGTTTGATGACGAGCCAGACGGTCTGGACTGCAGGCACGTCAGTCCACCACCTGGACCCTTCTACTACAAAGCCGCGCTGTTGTAATAAATGCAGTATGTGGTTCAGCATCGTCCTGCCGAATTATACAAGGGTTCCCTAAAAAAAGCCGTCATCTGGATGGGAGCGTATATTGCTCTGAGACCTGTATATGCCTTTCTGGATCGTGTTCACTTATGGCTTCTTCTTTGAATGATAGAGCTTTAACCTGTGTTTGTAGATGGCACAGATGCCCGTCTGTGTTCACAGACAATTATTTACTGGAAGTGTTCCTAAGCCCACGAGAGAATCACGTCTGTTGCTAATGCGGTGCCGCCTGAAGGCCGAAAGATTAGAGACGTCACCGGATTCTCTGAATCTTATGGTAATATTCGAAGTCTTCGCAATTTTACGTAGATGAACATTATTCGGAAATTGCTCAACAATTTGTAGATTTTTTTTTTGCAGATCGCTGAACTTTTGCCCATCTTTACCGCTGAGAGACTCTGCCTCTCTAAGGTGCTCTCTAAACCCAATCCTCTTTAATGGTAATGGCAGTCCACACTTTAAGAGCAACTTTTTGCCCTCGTCTAGGTGCTCCTATAAAGTGTTGTTTCTAGACTTGCTATTACAGTTATTTTTTCTCAATACCACTTACTCTTCCAGCCACTTGTTGCCCCCATCTCAACTTTTTTGAGACATGGTGCTCGACATCGAATTAAAAATGAGACAATATCTTTCCAGAAAAAGTAAAATGTCTCACTTTCAAGGTAGACGTTTCCTTATGTTCTGTTGTTCATAAAATATCAGTTTATGGGATCTTACAAATCGTCACGTGCATTCTTAAATTTAGATTTTACACATCGTCCCCAACGTTTCTGGAACTGGGGTTGCATACCGACATCATTATGAATACAGAACCCAATTCATTCGTCTCTTTCACGTCTTCAACCACTCTGCAGACACAGAAACCAGTCAATAGTCCTGCTCACGTCTAGGTTGCAGCTTCTTGGCAGAAAAAAGATGTAATTGTCAGCCCTGCATCAATGTGTGCATCACATCAAGCTGACATCGTGGAATCAGGTAAGTGATCACAGCATTCTTGGCAAAGAACTGTGTTCCGAGATGCTGGCCCCTGTACTTTCGCACGTGACACCGATGTGCAATCAAGGTTCATCCGTGACGGTTTGAAAGACACATCCTTATAAAAAAGGAATTATTCCACTCACAGGGTCTGATAGCTTTCTGTGAACATTGCAAGCATGTTAGCTCTGTGAGCAAAGCTGAGTCGTTTTAGTTGATTTATTAAAAGTCAATCAACTGCCAACGAATTAAAATATATATATATATATATAGTTTTGATTTAAGTGAAATAGCTACAAATGATCTGGCTTCTGTTTCTTCAGTGTGAGAATTTGTTGTTTTCTCCGTTTTTCGATCACGGCATCTGAATATCTCTGAAGTCTGTCTCATTGATTTGACAAAGACGGACCTGACGACACGCTGGAGACATTTTTTTTATCATCTTTCCGAAGATTGTGTGGGCCATTACAAGATTAGAGAGAAAATGACTGGCAAAAACAAGGAAAATAATCATTAGAAGCAGCCGTCTAAAGCTCTTTTCACGACAGTAACTTGAAAGAACATGCTTGTGAAAAGAATTTACACACACATACATTCCAGAGAGATATTTTCTGACTGTCTGAGATGCAAATCTGAACATCCAGATGATATATTAGATAATCTGAGACTGCCGTATCACATATCCAAACCCAAAATGTTGAACTACAGCAGTGATCATAGGATAATGTTTCAATCAGGTAATAAATATACAATTATTTGAGAAATAATTGTATATTCTATTGATTATATGAGTTCAGTGTTCATGATAAAGGGACTAAAAGAAGAGTCAATGCAGACATCTCCTTGGAAAATCACTGTTATTTCCGGGATTTAACTAAGTAATTGATTTGGAGTTGCTTCATTTGGTCCAATTATACCAAAATATTAGGTCAGCTGACCACTTGATTACACAGAATGACTGGGTTTTTTCCATCGAAAGATTTGCACAGGCAGTGTGCATTCGAATCCATCTCCAGTGTCACCATTTGTGTCTGGGCACTTAAGACTGTTGGCAGCCGAGGATTCCACTGAAATCCTACGCTTTCTTGTCCATGTACAACATATAAAACCAAAGCCGAGTTCCTTTTGTGTCGGAAGTCCGAGCTTGGAGCCAGGAATGACGGCACAACCCGCGTCGAACCGGAGCGACGTTCCTCTGGCTTAACGAGTCGGAAAGTTCCGACTTCCTACTTTGGGAAAATTTCCCATTTTTTGAGCTCAAATGCAACAGCTGTGGTAGAAGTAATCCGACTGGCAAAACATACACCGCGAATTCCAGTTTTTCTAACTGGGAACGTGTTTTCATTTTAAACCTTAAAAGAATGCTGTTCGTGAAACAATCATTCCGTCTGAGTCTGATTTTTGCCAAAAACAATTTAAGTGAACCGTCTGAAAACAAAGCCGGGCATTGAGCAACAGACCTTCCAACAATAACATCAGATTCTGATTAATAGCAATGTCCAAAAAAACACACACACACACACACACAAAAAGGAAGCCTCAACTCCCCGTGTGCTTTGCAGTGGCACCGTGTGAACATGTGTCTATGCATTCCAGGCAGAGGTGCGTTCACATGCCTGTGCCTCCGTGACTCTGCAGAAGCGCACGCTCGGCACATCTGTTCCCATTAAAATTACTGGACGTTGTCGGCGGCAGATTTCAACACATGAGGTTATCGCCGTGGCATCGGAGCAGCAGCCTTTGATTTGAAAAAAAGGGATCCCACTATGTAAGGGGTCCAGGGTTCGAGACGAGACACAACCCCCCCACCCCCCCCCCAGGCCTCTACATGGCAATGTCACACGAACACAACAAAACTTTATCAGCTTGGGGCCAAATATTTGCTAACCTTAAGATGCATTTAGTCCAAAGCAAATGTCACTTTGCATTACTCAATGTCAAATGATGAGGGTACTGAAAGTTCACGTGAGTTGTAAAAGTTCAAACTAAGGGGCTGCCCCCCCTCCAATCCTCCTCGCGGCCCAGAATCAATTTGCGGCGAAGTTGCAACCCAACACTGCTATTATCGCGGACGCAAGTCGAGCGCCGCCGTTGCCAAATCTCCCTAAATGCCATGAACTATCAAAAAGGATACGCTGTATTTTCTAGGAGAATTTCAAGACTTTTACCACAGGCTCAACTTCAAACCGACCGTTCGGGCCACAGAGCACTTGGACAGAGTGGTGACTCAGCTTCATCGTCAGAGTGCGGCCACTCCATCTCTTATAGGTGCTGGTTGACGAAACAGAGTCAGCTTTTGCTCTTGGATAGTCATTTCAGTCCACTCCAAAAAAAAAAAAAAAAAAACACACACGGCCTGATTTCAGCGAGCCTGAACGTTTATCCTTCGCTCTGAAAGTCGTCGAGAGCTTTCGATGTCGCTGAGACTCGGGCCTGCTGCTAAAAACCTGTTCTGAGGCGAGTCTCATTACGCTGCAAGTAGAGTACTAACATATTCTTAACTTTTTTTTTTATATGATTATTTTTTGGGCTTTTATGCCTGTAATGGACAGTACAGTTGAAGAGAGACAGGAAGCAGGGGGCAGAGAAAGGGGGAATGACATGCAGCAAAGGGCCGTCCGGTGCCGGACTTGAACCGGGGCCAGCTGCAGTGAGGACTATAGCCTCTGTACATGGGGCGCCTGCTCAACCCACTACGCCACATATTCTTAACTTTAATAGAATTGGTGAAATCTATGGACAAATGACTTCAAAGACGACAAAGTAGAGTTAAGAGTTAAAAGCAACTCTTTTTTGCTTCGACGTTCAGCTAAAACTCAGATCCCAGGACAGCGGCCTCCTACTGAGCCTTCAAAATGCAGGGTTTTCTTCAATGGTGAAAACATGCAGAGGGTACTCTTACCTCTGTGGGTGTGTGGCTCCTCGCCGTGTATCCCTGATGCAGAGGTTGTTGGTTGTCTAGCAGCTGGGCAGAGGGGCTGACCGGGTAAAAAGCCGACCGGGGAACCTGATTCTGGGTCGGGCCGTAAGAGGACATCTGAGGCTTGGCCTGGAAGCCGTCCTCGTGTTGGAAGTTTTTCTCTTTGATGCTGTAACACTCCTGATAACAGATGAGCTCCCTTTCCTTCTCCCCTTCTCTCTTAAGCTCCCTCTCTCTTTCCTTTTTGAGACTTTCCTTCTCTCTGGCTCTCTCCATCTCCTTTTCTCTTTCCAGCTCCCTCTCTCTTTCCCTCTCCCACTGTCTCACCCTCTCCTCCCGCTCCCTCTCCCGCTGAATCTCCCTCAGCTTCTCCATTTCCGATTCCCTCGCTTTTCTTTCCATTTCCTGCTGCCTCTCCTCTTTCAACCTCTCTTCCCTCTCCTCCCTTTCTCTGGCTTCTTCCCTCTCTTTTTCTTTCTGCCTCTCCCTGGTGGTGCTCACAGACTGCCTCCTGGCCTCCACAGTGGTTGAAAGTTGGACATTTTCTTGCTGTAGTCCACCCTGGTAGGAGTATCTCCTATGACTTGGATGCCGACCGAGTTCTCTGGCCTGTTGCTCCGGATGGCACGCAGGTTTTCTCTGCCTGTAACTTGCCATATTCGAGACGTTTGAAACAGACGTGGCTTTGCACGTCTCCTCGAAAAACTTCATTCGGTCTGCAAATGGAAGGATATCCGACTCCTCCATTCGCGAACACGAAGAGGAGCGACTGTAGGAGGAGGTGGAGGAGGCGGTGAAGGCGCAAACCCCGTGACGCGACCCTATGACCCCCAACACTCTCTGACCCAAGACTCTACACCGCCGGTCTGCATCTGGCTCCGGCTGGAGTTTATGCTCGGGGGTCCAACGCCAGCGCCGGGCTTTGCCCGCAGGTGCCATCTCCTCCACAACTCTGATGCCGACACCGAAACTAGGGACGCCTGGGTCTACAATCTGAACAGACCTGGATCTGCTGGTGTTCTGAGTGTAAGCTGTGGACTGAGTCTCCGAGACATCGCAGTTGGAGTCACTCGAGGTGTTTGATGTCTTCACTTCAGCTGAGGTCTGAGATTCTCGAGGGGTTGCGGGTGAGGCAAATACAGCTTTGGCTCCCTTTTTCTGCTCTGGGTCTGTCCCGTCTTCGCAGAAGTCTGAACCCTCCTCCTCCTGGACAGTTTCTCCACTGCAGAGCAGCCCTCCTGGGCCACGACTGCACTGTAGCTGCGCCTTTTTCCTCTGAATCTCATTGCGGAGGTTGGTAGCAAATCGCTCGCTGCGCCGCCGGTTCCGTCTATGGTTCCTGGACGAGTCCGACCTCTTCTTGTTTTCCTCTCCTTGCACACCGTCCTCCTTTTTACCCGCACTTCTACCCCTGTCCGATGCCGTCTGCTCCTCAAGTAAAGTATCCATACTAGCAGCGGTGCTAAGAGGCTGAAAATCACCCACCGCTAGCTGGTCAGAGCTTAATATGTCCTGGATTGCTCCCGTGGGTTCACCTGGTACGCTCACAGAGCGACCCCAAGGTATGTGATGGTGAACTGGCGTGAGGGACCTGCCATTTACGCTCATCCCTTCCAGCCTTTCACTTGAATCTCCGTCCTCAGCGTCCCCTTCCAAGAACACGGATCCTGGCGTCGAGCATCGGCTGCCGCCCCATTTAGCAGGAGGAGGAGGATGGCCGTTTAAAGCTTCTTGGACCTCTGTTGTGGGGTGGAGAGATGAAGACTGGGAGCAGTGGCTGCTACAGGAGGACGAAGAGGGATCAGAGGGCTCGAGAGAAGAGTCGTTACTATCGAACTGCAATAGCTGAAGTTGTGTGGCCAGAAGCTTCTCGGGGGCACTGTGCCGATGCAGCACTGCAGAGGAATGCTTGATCTGGGAATCGGTGGTGTTGGACTGCCCTGAACCTTCCATGGAGGATTCAGCGGATAAGGAATCAGGAGCAGGGTTGATATTGACTTCAGGGACTGTCACAGACTCCGAGGCGGTCTCTAGTTTGTAGTCTTTGTTCGCACTGCCATCACATCTGATATGTCTAAATTCTTCACTCTGTCTTTGGATAAAGTTCGAGTCGTCTGCATCAGTTCGATCGCCCTTCTCTGGAGCAGGAAAGCCATTCGGAATTCCCGACTCAGCAGTCTTACGGGATTTGTTTTCCTCATTATGAGAAACACTGGAATTCTCAATCGGAGCAGATGTGCAACGTTTGCTGGCAGCATTAGTGCGACTTCGGGTCGCCCTAAAGCTGTCCTTCCTCGTTGGGGGCTGCGGGGGGTTAATCTTCTTCCCCTCTCCAGAATCTCCATTTCTTACAATCTGAAAGTCTCCTCCCCTCCGCTCCTGCTCGTAACAGCAGGACGAGGGCCTCTCTTTCACCCGACTGGGCCTCGATCTCGGCCTGGTCAGCGATCGGGACTTATACTCAATCATCTGCGCCTCATCCGGGGCTCGGCCACACGCCTTCCCCCGCGCCGAGGCGTCCCCGGGGAAGCTTTGAGAAGCCGGCCCAAGGCTCTGGAGGAGGTTATCCATGGAGCACGCTTCCCCGGGCCTTAGCGGCACGGTCGCGTAGTCAGACGTGTTGGAACTGGCGGAAAAGGAGCTGTAGGCCGAGTCGCGCTTGTTGTTGAAGAGGGTGGGGTCAACGGGCGAACTGTGGGAGTCGGAGTAGGGCTGTGCAGTGGGTGTCGGCGTGTCCAAGCTCTCCATGGAGCCCAGGGAGCTGCTTCGGTCAGTGGAGGAGTGCGGCCTGGGCAGCTGAGCCCACTGCATGGACAAGTCACTGCAGAGAGACAAGAGATAAAGACGATCAACTCAATAATACTTCAGTGTTCAGTTTCATCATACTTCATTATACTTCTTGACCGAAATAAAAGTTGATACTTTTGTAAACTACACAGACATAATCATCTTTAAATTTCTGAACATACACAGCGTCTTCTCGAGGATAAAAAAAAAAAATTTCAACTGCATTGCCGGGAGGGGGGGGGGGGGTCTGCTTTCTATTAGTGCTGAGCCGTAGATCCACGGCAGCCTCGCATCTTTTTGAAGCCCACCGGAGAAAAGCCTCTTTAGGCGGAGAGGGATTTCCTCCTCATCAACTCCCACTGCCAGGAGTCAAAAATCACTTGATTCCTCTCATCCTCCTTCCACCTTTACCAGTCGTTCCCTTTTTCCACTTTTAGATTCTCCCCGTCATTCCAGAATGATATCCGATTCAGGAACATTATAATAGCTCATTGTCATAGGTCGTTTAAGTCTTCCGTTTATTACATGGCAAAGATTTCAGTGGAACCTTTTCGTGTTTTACTTTTGAATAAACATGGAAAAAGCATTGCACAAAGTAATGAAATTCACTTTCATGTCTTCTAAAATGCACAGACTAAAGTACCTTCTCTTGTAAGCTTCATTTAGAAAGTTTACAAGCTTAAACAAACTGGCTCTGTGATGGCAAAAGTCCAGCTGGCCAGAAGAAGTGACTCAGATCAACTAAGACACGAGTGACCCCACATAACTGGCGCACTGACTCAACGGTTTGAGTCAGGGTGCCCGAAACTTAGAAGTTTCTACCGCCGTCCTGCTCAAATTTAGCTCGCCACATGCGGTCCCCGCCATCGGTCCGACAACGTTTTCCAATTCACAGCCTCAACTGGCCGCACGCTGAAAGAAAACGTCAAAGCTGACAGTCGACATGCGGCCGAGTGCGTTGACAAGTAGCTTCCATTAGCCCAATTCAGAAGCAATCCACCTGGATCATCTTCCATTGGATTAAAAAGCTCCTACACAGCCTCGTCCGTTTAAACCCAACTGGTGGCATCTTTCTGTTCAATCGAACTTGCAAATGTTTTTGTCCCCGAATGTTGCAACTAAAAGGAAGTGAGGACTTCCAAACTAACTTACTTTCTCGATGAGTGACAGGCAGCACAAGGAGAGCTGACGGAATCGGCTTACACAAAACACCTTGGACACATGCTGGCTCTAAGTGTTGACGCTGTGGGGTGGAGGCACGCAGTGTTCTTGTGCTTGGTTCCAATCCAACCCGTAAAGACCCCCACAAAACCTGCAGACATTTTATTGTGGTATTTGTTTTTCCAATAAAAAAAAAGAAAAGGAGTGAACGGTCACTTGCCCTCGCTATTTCTTTTGGTGTCTTATTCAAACAAAAGGGAAAGTTTCCAAGGAGACAGAGGACGGGGGGGGGGTAACTGGAGAGAGAAATTTCTAACGAGCTTTGATCTGAAACCAGCACAGAGGGGTAAACCAGCTGGACTACCTCCAGGCTGTTTCTGTGGTATTTATGGTTTTACAGTTCAGGCTTTAAGAATATCAAAACTGATGCGTTTCGTTCTCATCTTTAAACAATCAAACCCTTTGACTTGCATCAAAATCCTGACATTTGTACTTGTGCAGTTTAGCGGTTCAGAGTCTGTAGAACTTGTAACCCTTCACATTCTTACCACGATGGGCTCTGTATACACAAAGCTCTTTTTACTTTGAACATACTTCTGCAAGCTCTCTGTTGGGGCTCCGCAAATGTAGGTCTACGTGTTCTTGCGTTTTTGAGGCAGTCTCAAATACGAGGAACAATCTGAGGTGTGGGCTCCTCTAGGTTGTATCGGTGCTGTTGCTGGTCCTCTAGCTTTGCTCTGCTTTGGAAAAGACTTAAGACATGATGCAGTGCAATTACGTGAGAAATCGTGAAGATTATCCGGTGTAACTGCTGTCTGAGCTTTTCACCTTTGCTTCTTTGTTGTTTTTCATGTTTGGTACTTTGTCCTCTTTGTGATAAAATCTTGTATCTGTTGGCCTATCCTAGCTCCAGCTAACGTTCAATAAGAAATTTCCACTCTAAACAAACAATAGCGCCCAATTTACCAAAAAGAATGAAATAAGAGGAGATTATCGCAGTTCAAGATTGGCATTTCAACTCGAAAAAGGTTGTTTCTACTGAAACTGTATGCCCAAAAGGCCTGATGCATCAGCTTTACTGTATTTCAATGGTTTCGACAATTTGTACCAAAGTACAACTGATAAATATCTTGTGGAGCTGCCCTTTGTCATAATCTACTTTTAGAACCTATATTTTTTTCAATTGACATTGCGCTCTAATGAGCTTCATGTAACCCCATTACCATAAACTCCAGCAAATAGCTAGAGTCCTGAGGGTATAACAAAACTCACAGATGACAGAATGCGGGTGGATGAGAAGCAAAAGCTTTCCTCAGGTTAGTCCAGAAAGAATTCAACACATTAGTTCAACAGTTTCAAGAGGCAATATACAGAAACAAATGGAGACTGGCGAGTGGTAAAGAAAATCACAAAAATGTTCCCAGCGAGCATGGCAAAATGCTGGCTCCTTAATAAGTCATTGCAGGTTTAAAACAACGTAAGATAATACCCTGACTGGTGGGGGGAGAAAAAAAAAAAGCATCCCTATCTGCATGGGAAACTGTTTTTTGAAGGAAGTGAGCAATGAATGAGAAAGTAGAGGCTTCTGTGTAGTTTTGACCTGGCTGACAGAGAGAGAGGAAAGGAGGAAATAAGACGGGAGCCGGACAGGAAATGACAGTCACTCTTGCCCAATCACACGGCAATCTGGAACATGTGATGGGGTTTGACGCACTTACGCCGGCCCGAACGCACCGTGGGGCATTTGAGATGACTGGATCCATTATCGGTGTGCGTCGATTCTAACAAGCGCACGCTCACCCATGTCTATCAGCCAAGAGATAGAGAAACATATCTTCTTCAACACTCACATGGTGTGTGAGCGATTACGTGAAAACACACTCGCACGGTGTGGAAATGAACACAAACACTGTACAAAATGTCCCTCTCCGTCACGCAGAACTCAGTTTATTGAAGGTCTTCCTCTCTTTGTCACCATGTTCTGGGAGTCACATGCCATTGTCCAGAGTTAAGCCGGGAGCTGCCTCCTCATCAGATGTATGTGTGTGTGTGTGTGTGTGTGTGTGTGTGTGTAACGGGATCGGGCAGGAGCAACTGTGGGAATAAGAGACCCACACACACACACACACACACACACACACACTGCGATGTTATCCTCGTGGGACTATTAAATCTAACAGTGGTACATTATATCACCGATTCTTATCGAATGGAGAATAGTGCAAATCTCTATGATGCCACGGGGCTGACAAACAAGGACGGAGCGGCTATTTTTATTGTGAGTCAATATACAGACGGCGGGGACTTCCTCTTTAAGGGTTTCGAGTTTACTTTGGTGAGATCATACAGTAATACAAAGGCTCCTGCCTGCACAGTGTGCGACTTCTTTTTGTTCGACCTGTTGTGTCACCGTGACAAAAATATTGCCATTATTACATTTGGAGCCGAACTTATCACAGACACCGATAGACGTCGACCGTTTAGCTCGCTGACAGCAAGTTATTGCTCAAGCAGAAATGCCAGACATTCCTTCATCGCAGTCGGCTTGTTTTTCTGTATGCTACGTGGTCATTCATCAAATCTTTTTCACTTTCGGTCAAAGAAGCAACTTTGAAACTCTACGACTTGTTTTTTTTTTTTTTTACATTACCAGGAAACCAAATAATATATGCAGGGAAATACAGTAAAAAAAAACTTTGTACAATTCTAGCGAGTTTAAAAGTCAATATGTGGTATGCGCACCTTTATTCTCCATCACAGCTTGAACCCTGAGCTTTCTTTTAATTTCTTTCAGTAGTCTTCAGGAATAGTTCTCCAGGCTTCTTGAAGGACATCCCAAAGCTCTTCTTTGGATATTGGCTGCCTTTTGTTCCGTTTTCTGTCAGAATGATCCCACACTGCTTCAATAAAGTCGAGGTCCGGGCTCTGGGGAGCATTCATCCCTCCATGAGACCGGTCGCCTCTGATTTTCAGTCTGATTTTGTGTTATTTGGCATAGCTCAGCCTTTTTTTCCCTTCCTTAAGACAGCCACCCTTCCATGGAGACCATTTCAGATGAAGCGTCAGTGAAAACCAGAAGCATCTCTCAGGTCCTGTGTCATGTCTTTGCTGGATTTTTTTTTGCCCTCCGTTTCTTAAGGACATCACTTTCTGTCGCGGCCTTCTAAGTTTCCAAACTATATTTTCTAAGAAAGGCCGTGGGTAGCAACAGTTGGTTTGATTCTTGCACGCACTTCCGACTTGATTGACTAAAATTCTCTTACAACGAAAGTTATCTTAATCTGATTTTACAAGCTCAAAAAGTGGTCAAAAAATCATTTTACCAAAACCTCCCGTCTTCACACCGGACATTTGACAAACAAAAAGCTCTTCCAACACGCTCCCGGTGTGTTCTTAATCTCTCTAACTAATGGGAGGGTCTAAAAGTTACCAAAATAATCTAAACAATTTCAAATATAAAAATGAATTACAGATTTTGATTCCAAACTAACTAAAGTATATTCTAACTGCCCAAAGAAAACTAAATTGATAGAACTTATGATTTACAAACATAAATGGCCACAACACTTTCAGATACAGTTCATCTGCTCGAGATTTTTAGGTCACTTCTTCTTCTTTTTTAGTCCTCCACTTGTCCCGTTTCCTTTAAAACCTCCTTTTCTAAGCACACACTGCAAGTTTCTCCTACTAGCTTTTTGGAAATCACCTCGTTGGTGTAAAAAAATACTATTCCCCGTCTATCAAACTGTATCTTATACTTTTAACTCTTATTTTTTCTTATAGATGCAGCTAAAGAAACTGGGACAAACTGGTGTATTTTCTTCAAGGTGAATAAGCCATGGGTCAGCGTGAAGTGTGCTAATGAATGCAAACACATTCCTCTGAAATGGTCAGGTACAAGGACTGGACTGAAAATGAGCGGAAAAAGCAGCCAATGTCCCAAAGATAAGACCCGTTTTAGAAAGACTAAAAAAACTATTGCCCGAGGCCACTTTAAAAGATTTTCCGAGGAGGCTCAATATAAAGAAACGAATGATGGCTCAGGCTTTCACACAGAATAGTACGTCCAGCAGCATGTGATGAGACAACTAACCAAGAAGTGAACCGGCATGATGGCTGATGTCTCATGAACTGCTGACCTAATGGACTACCTCTAAGCAACATTGTTTTAAACCCTCGATATAATAAGAATGAGACATTTTCCATCTTTCCCGTCTCTCGTCAGCCGATTCGTCGTCGCTTTAGAATGTTTTAATGGGAGCCAAAAATAGGTCCCTGTGCTTCCTGTGTGGGCTGTGTTGACATTAAAGCGCAGTGATGTCACCGGTTTCCTGGCGATTTCCTGGACTTTGGGAGGCGCACCGGGCAAAAAAATTTCCTGCAATCTCGTCGGAGTAGCTCGCGGGACCACAACGTGTGACTCAAACCTACGGGAGGACACACTCGCCGTAAGACTGCTAGCAAAGGCAGCACCCGAAGCACTTTGGGACGATGACACAACTTTATCAGCTGCCATCAGAAAGAACCAGAGAAGAGGATTCTTTGTTCTTTGTCTGGCATCGGATTCAAGCTGCTCAACAGCCCCGTGGGCTTCATAAAATAATATTTTGATTATATCTTGTACTGTCTGGGATTCAGAGACAATTTATGTTGAGGAACACGAAATTGCTCCACAGTTATTTTGCCGGCCGCCCATCTTTACTTCTGAGAGACTCTGCCTCTCTTAGGGGCTCTTTCGATACGTTACCAACCCGTTGCCAATTAACCTGATTAGTTGCAACATGTCGCTTCCCGTCTTTTCTTTCTAGCACCGCTTACTTTTCCAGCTTTTAGTTCCACCTTTCACAGTTTTTGTTGGATGAGCTCATATTTCTAACGAACATAGTAAAATGCTTCGTATCTAATGTGTTTTCTGCAGCCAAATATTAGTTCCCGTGTATTATTGTACATTTAGTTCCTCTGGCTTTTAAAACCACAGCTCAGACAAAACAAGCGATCTGCAGACTGTGCCTTCGCCTTCGTGTATTTTCATGAATTATGCAATTTTCTTAGAATGAGGAAAAACACAAATATGACAGAATAAATCCCTCGTGAGAGAAATCTTGTGAGTGGTCCCTACTGAACAAGCAGTTTACTCCACTCCTTTAGTTCTTCTACAATGGACAGTGAAGATTCAATGTCACCGTCATTGGCATGGCTCAGTAGCACAAACTCAATAATCTGATGCTGGGTCCACAGATTTGGGAATCGCCTGTAACCAAACAAGACCCGACAGCCGCTTTTCATAGACAGTTCATTTACACATCGTCTCACCTGTTGTCGGTGGCGTGCCAGGGTAGTGTGTACGGGCCGGGGTGGAGCTGCATGGCAGATGGAGGAGGGGGTGGGGGGAGTGGAGGGGAGTCCGCAGAGGGGAGGCAGGGTGGCAGAGGTGGAGGGGATGGAGGAGGGGGAGGGGGGAGGAGGGGCAGCTCCGATAACTTTGCCAGGTGCCAGGAGTGAGGCCGGATGAGAGGAACGCTGCGCCTGTGTGGGACGAGAGGGGAAGACTCGGGTGAGGAAACATGGAAACGGCTGGAATTTATGGTCTAATGTAAAGAGGCTGCGGTGGTGTTGCATTTCCTATAGTTATTCTCCTTTGTTGCCTGCACTGGGGTCGTCTTTACCGTAAGTTTTTTTTTTCCCTATTGCCTTCATATGATTTACCACAGCTCAGACCGCTAAGACGACATCCTGACTTGCAGCAGCAGCTGGAACGTCGGGGATCACATAAAACGTGGACCAACAGCAGCAGCAGCACCGTGCCAACCCAAACTTTGTAGCGACGGCTTCCTCACAAGTCGTTTGGACTTTCACTGCACCGCCATTAAAAACTCATCTAACATGTACAGTAAGCTCTGCCGTCTGATCTAAGGCCGAACATTCCACTGCATCCCAAGATATTCTCTAATTCCCTGACACAGACTAATTCCCAGATTCGGCCGGACCCCCGCAGACTTGAGTGTGAATGTGAGACGGAAAAACAAAGAACAGAAAGAAGTGAAAAGAGCAGCGACAAAAAAAAAAAAAAAGAAGGACCAGACAGATATAAATGTTTCAATCTGGAGGTCTGAATGAACCTTTGTGACAGTAATCCTATCTTGTTATAAGCGGACACACTGCAGGGAATACTGCTGCTGGATGGAAGCGAGTCGACGAGAGAACGGAAACCACCATGGCTGCCGACTCGAGACGTTAGCTTGGACCGGACTTGCGTTAGAAATACGAGGTCGGACTGCTGGGAGACGCCGACTTCACAAAGAAAGTTTGGAAGCCGAAAACATTCAAGTATCAAGTTTGGAATTGGTCGAATCCCAGATGAATGAAAAGGAGAAGAAGAAGAAAAAAGGGTCCACAACATCAAAAGGGACTGGCTTAGCCAAAAATCTTCAACATAGAATTATTATCAAGCCTTCACGGTAATGCAACTTGATTCTTAGTCTTTGCAGAAAGCACGAATATGAAAAAAAAAATGAAGGCCAGTTCACATCAAAGCCAAAGAGACCCGTGTCTAGACTCAAGGACTCGAGACTGGGGGCTAAACTGATTTGGACGTGTCTTCTTTGGAGACATGATCTATGTGAATAAAATGACTTCATTTGGATTTTCCTGGTTCGACTTGAAATTGGACTTGTATCAAGTTGACTTGAGACTCATCAAACTCAAGATTTCTTGGTTAATCTGGGACTTGGACCTTTGAGCTCGTCTCATTTGACTAGAGACTTGACTTGGTCTCCTCTTGACTCGTCACGAATGAATTGATTTTGATTCAGTTGAGACTTGTGACGACTCGACCTTATCTCGGCCGTCTTAAGACTTGTCTTGAACAGGTCTAAACTGAAACTTCTCACGATTCAAACATGAACTGAACCCATCTCGGGTAACATAAGACTTAGCATTGTTCGGATATGTCACGTTGAATTTGTCTCGATGAATCCCTTCTTGGGAGTTGCTGCGACTGCCTCGAGTCAGTGAGACATCTGCAGTTACTTGAGGCTCGTCTCAACGGACTTTAAATTTGTCCGATTGTTTTCTCACCTGACGCAACACTTAGAAATGTCCCAAAAGACCTAAAAGTTTCTCAGAAAGACCCAGAAATAGCAGCTGGATGGCGCAAGGTTTATTTCCCAACAAACAGCTCTAACTGAAGACCATTAAGTTGTAAAGAAGGACACTATTCTGAGCACTTCAAAAAAAAAAACAATTGGAGGTACAATTTTGGAAGAAGAATGCAGATCCTGGCAACGCGAGGGGGAAAGGAAAAGGCCATTTCTGAGTGTTATTGTTTGTGATAAAGCAGGAGCAGGAGACCCACTTCCAAAATAAACACCAAAGTTTCCTGGTTCTGGCTCCTAAAGAAGGATTTCTATCTTAGCCCACTGATTGTCCGACTCCACTGACAATGTCCTTGAATTATCCCCTGAGAAAGTTTATGTAAAGCCAGTCTATGTGCGTCTATTATTTTGTGTATGTGTGTGTCTAAATATGTGTGGGAACCATCCAAACCCAACCAGACAAAATACCGTTATTGAACATAACACAAACATTAACAGACCCCCACCTCTCACACTCCCCTTCGAAGCCACCTCTCGTTTCTCAAAGTTGAACTTTTAAAGATTGATGACTGGGAAAAGTTAGACGGAGATTGTGTGATAAAGAAAGAGAAATGTCGACAAATATCTCTCCTTCGCGATCGTTTTGCAGCGATGCAGGGGAGGCGGGTCGGGTTCTTTGAAAAACCGCATAACCCATAAATGCTTTTCCCCCAAAAAAATTCCGAGAGGCCTGAGGAGGGGTCGCCGATCATGTATCCCACAACGGTGAGGATTTTTACACTTTTAGGAGCTTTACCTTCTGGAAGAGAGGAAGCCTGTGATCGCGTGAGGGTGGGGGGGGGTGAGAATGCGACAGCAGGTTGGAAAACATCAGTCGGCGGGTTTTTCTATTCCACCGTGGCAATTTGGTCATTTCAGTGGTTCACTAACAGGTTTTACCAAAGGAATGCGTAGGAAAAGCTTGACGGATGCATTTATTCATCCCAGTATGCATGATTTGTAAAAGATGTCAAAGCAGAGAGAGATTCCTGGAACCCTCAACGACATTATCCTCAATAGAGCTGCGGTGACTATAAATATCGAAATGCGCAGCCATTAAAACGGGTGTTTCCCACATTTACAAAAAGAAAATAATTCAAGCACTTGGTGTGAATTTAACCTAGATGTCTAACAGAGATGTTTCGGCCTCACATGTAGGTCTGGTTTTGGTTAAAATCGAAAAGGCGCTTCCTCAATTTGACGTTTTTTTTGGGGGTTCAACCTCAAGCGAGGACGAGCATTCATTCAACACGTCAGAATAACACACACACACAGAAGCTTTTTATTACTTTCGGTAATAAAAACATCTGCTGCGCGTGTAATTTGCATCTCCAAAAGCAAAGTGTTGGAATTGCCCCCGAAACTCGGGAGCGCTCAGGATCACATTCGGCTCCTACCGCGTCTTTTGCCCAGGGGGGGTTTAGGTATAACCTACAGAGACATGCAATCACTGTGCCAAAGAACTTGTACTTTCCCCGTTTCTGACACTCTAACCCACTTGGCAACCCTTTCGCTGCCAGAAACAGCAAGCAAAGAGGAATCACGTGAATCAGGTTTTTTCAAAAAATCCACTGAACGTATGGTGGACAACAGCATGTCTTTGACGTGGACACAGAGGTAATGAGATAATCCCACAACTTGTGTTGCTGTGTCTCCGCGACTGACCGAGAAACTCAATAAAGTTAGCAAGACAAGGGGAGAGTCTATTTATAAAAGTCCTCTCGGGATGTTGTGCAGAGGTTGGGCATCTGAAACTGAGAAACTGATGCATGTCATTAATGGAAGAAAAGGTCAAGCAACAGAAGAGCAGAGACGACAAAAACCGTCAATGCTGATTTGAATGGGCGTCTATGAAAGGCTCCGCTGGAATCTCCCACTTAATGGTCAGAAACAGCAACAGCTGACTGATACCGCAAAGGTCACCGCGCATAATCGCACACACACAGTCTCAATAAAGCACAGAACAAATGCCAGACAGAGTGACGGATTTGGACTGCTACATATTAGGACCCAAACGCATACGATGGGATCAACTTTAAACTCATTTCTATGTGTCAAAACTTGTCCGTTTAGAAAAGGCTCGGAAAAGAATGGGAGTTTTTGAACTCCCTATAGAGTTAAACACGTGAAGCTGTCGACCTACCTGACTCCACCGGCTGAAGCATCCACTCTTAAACCGATCCGCGCTCAGCCGTCAGCATCCCTGACAAAGAGTTCAAGTTCAACCAGCCGGGCCGTCTGCTTTCGGAAGCCTTCAATCGTGCCCGGACAGCAACGCGAACCTCTCTAATTAACCTTTCGCCGGGCTTTCGGAGTGACCTCAAGCCGGCCGAGTCGTGGGAGGAGAGCCGGGTTGTGCTGCGAAGGTGTGACGCCTGAAAATCTGAGCGCTGATGTCCGAGCGGAGAAGTAAAGTGGGTGGCAGGTCCTGACCAAAGAGGGAAAAACCAGCCGATCATCCTCACATCCCTTCTCCCTCCTTTTCCTCTCTTCCTCCTCCTTTACTCCTCTCACTGGAAGACAAAACATGGCTATGTCTCTCTCCTGCGCTCCGTATCGCTCCCCCCTCCCCTTCCCTTCCCTCCCCTTCTCTCCCCCCTCTCTCTCTCTCCACCATCTCATTCTTTCCCTGCCTCTCTCGCCTCCTCTTCTGCAGGATGTGTGAGTCAGGCAAGAGAGGAAGTATTGTGGAGGGCAGATAAAGTGGTGGACGGCTGCTAAAATAATACCAAGAGTTCCACACTGTTATTGTTTAACGGGTAGGGGAGGAATGCAGAGGTACTTCCTCCTAGTGTGTGTGTGTGTGTGTGTGTGTGTGTGTGTGTGAGAGCATGCACGTGTGTTTGTAGAGCATGAAAAAGAGATCGAAAAGGGTAAAGAAAGCAGAGAGTGCTGGACGGACGGACGGGGCCTTTTTCACTTTGGCAGAGAAAAACAAGATGTGGTGAGAGATCTGGAATTTAAGAGAGGATGGGAGGTCTGCGGGAGAATAAAAAAAGGGCCTGCGGAATAATTGTAGGCAAACACAATGAGCGAGGGTGATGGATGAACAGGAGACTTTTATCACCGTCCTTATCAATGAGAGAGATATTTCCCCTGACAAGCAGCTGTGTTACAGGAAAATAATGAAAGAGGAATGGCTTTGACCACTGCACCCTGTGCGACTGACATGGGACATTCCTGTTTCAATTAAAGCTTTAGATTGCAGCGTCAGCCTCAAAAATCCATGACATTCCCAAAACTTCCATCCTGTCAGGAATTTTGCAAAAGGGAACCAGAGGAGGGACGTAAAAGGGGAATAAAAGCGCTACAGCAACCCTTTATCAGCTTTGAAGTTTTGAGCATCAGGATCTAAGAGAATTTTATTATTATTTTTTTAAATCTTAAAAGTGGGCGAACGTAACCTCGGATGAACGCGACGTGGAGAGTTCCACCTGTGCTGTGCAGAAGCAGTGTGTATATGTGCACACCAACAGCTCGTAGCAGCGATCGCTGGAACTAATCAGTTTCTGTGAGATGTTATCAGTCTCTCACATCGTTGGGAAGGAATTTTGGCCCTTTCTTCTTTAAAAGCGTTTCTTTTCCATGTTTTTTTGGTCTTGCCCCCCACCCCCCATCCAGATTTTCTGGAGGGAAGTGGCAAATATCATTTCAAAGGTTCTATGTTTCAATATCTATGTATCATTCCTAACGCTCTATCTTGGAAATATTCCAGATGGATTGAGTAAAGCTGATAATTATCTTCTTAGGGTCTTGCTAGCAGCAAGTAAAAAGGCCATCACAAAATGTTGGCTCCAGAAAAATGCCCCCCACTGCAGACACTTTTGTTGATATTGTAAAACAATTGCATGTCCAAGAGCCAATTGCTTACTCGATCCGACTCCAGAAAGATCTGGGTGAAAAACGATGGCAGAAATGGCTTATTGGGCCAATGAGTGAGACCGTTTTAACGTGTTGCGTATGATATTCTGACTTTCGAAAATACTGACCACCCCAGGACCTTGAATGTGTAATTGTTCAATGTTTTGTACTATAAATAAAGAGTTTGAAACAAAAAAAAGCATCACTTTTTTTTTTTGTTTGTTTTTTTTAAATGCACAGCGCTCCTGGGGTCCCGCAACATGTCAGTCGGGTTGAGGTCCGGACTTCGACTGGACCGCTGCGACACCTTGATCCTACTTTTTGCTGCTCGGCTCGGGATCGTCGCCCCGCCGATGAGCCGGTTTACACTTCAGATTCACTTTGCGAGTCAGCGAGCATCACCGGACGACTGTCGCCGTTCCACAACACTGTGACCAGACCTGGGCCTCGCAGGCGAGAGGCGCGGGTGTCTGGTGCTAACGGTGTTAAAGTTTAACCAGCCACACAAACAGCGCATGCTTAATAACACGAGGCCCTCGGATGGGGGGCTTCAAAGGATTTCCTGGTGACTTATATCTCCTGCAGATTCCGTGAGAGTGTGTCTCTGTGTGTCGCGCACACACATGTGAGCAGATTCCTGACATTCCCCGTCTTCTCTTTAAGGTGAAGGGTTAACTATGCAAGAAAGCCTAAACAACCTCACCTCACCTCCTCCCCTCTACCCCTCTGTGTTCTCCTGATTAGGATCTATTTGTTTGCTTTATAGGTCTCTCTCCCTCTCTCGTGTGTGTGTATATATGTGTGTGTGTGTGCATCTGCATGCAATCAGACCCCTGTCTGCTTGCCTTGTAGGCCCTCATCACCCTTGATGATGGAGTTCTGAATGACAAACGCTCACTCAGACATACATTTACCGCTCCGACACACACAGACAGGCATCTGCGCTTGTACCGAGGTTTACACACACAAACTTTTGACATACCAGGCAATCAGTACAGTGAGACTAGGCCCATACCAGAGGTCGATGGCAGGAAGGGTGAAGTCCAGTTAGCCTCAGCAGCACAATGCATCGTTTGTTACTGCTTGGTCCCCCCAGACCGCGTCCATGTGTGTGTTTCTGTGCGTGCCTCTAATCAGCCGTCTACTGCTATTTACTACATCCAAGTGGCAGGTACATTTGAAGTGCTTTAAATGAAAAGTGCATCAGTGTTGGTGCACATGGGCTTAAAATGACACTGGTAATGGAAATCTAGGCTCTGACACTGAGCAGAGGTGTCAAAACCAATACTACCCCGCTCCATCAGCAGCATGCTTACTCTCATGTTAGATATTTGGGTTTGTAAATGTGTGTTACTTCAGGAAAAACCTAACTGGGCCCACTCTCAGCCCTGACTGCAGCACCCGCTTCAGTGAAAAATGTGGGTTTTGTTTTGTTTTTTTACTAAGCTAACTACTGATTTTATCTGATTTTATCCATTGTTCTTTTTTGTTTCAAATTTAAATCCTGCTTTTTATTTCTACTGTTTTAATGTATCTGTAAAGCACTTTAAATGGCCTTGTTGTTGAATTGTGCTATACAAATAAACTTGCCTTGCCTTGTCTTGCCTTACCAACACTGGAGCTAATATACCCGCTTCAACCGCGTTCACGTTCGATGTGCAACTAAACCCCCGACTGTAACGTATCACGCAGTGCGGTTACATGGCACGGAAAGGATCGAATTATTGGCTAAATTACAATAAGATTGAGTTTAGCAAGGGTAATTATCCTTGGATATATGGCGGTGAATGAATCGACTCATAGGCACAAAGCATGTCATACTCCGATACTATAGGTGGCGCTGTAGCTATTTCAACTATTGCTAATAGAGCCACTTCCGGTTGACCCCTTCACCACCAAAACCAACAACAAACTCAGGCGAACAAAAATGGCGAATGAAGAGCAAGATGAAGGTATGTCCCTCTACATTTCGTTTGTGATGAGCTGCTTAAAAATCTTGATCATGCGCAGAACGCAAAGTCTAATTCACCACGTGCTTCACCCGTCTGCAAACACCTTTAATTTGACTTTAAACCGAGTTATCTCGGGGTCTTAATCCGATCGCGAGTAATCCAATCCAATCTACTTCCTTGTCAGATTAAGGTGTCTACATGCACTTCGTAACTCAGTCTTATTGTAAATTTGCCAATTATCTGATCCTTTCAGTGCCATGTAACCCCACTGAGTGGCGAGAAAACAGCGGCATGAGCCGGCGTTAGTGGGCCTTTATTCGAGTGCAAAAGGCATCAGAGGAAGGGCAACTAGTGGACGGAACCACCGCTGTTGTCCGTGGAGCTACAGGTTTCACTTAACCAAAATAACAACTGGATTGAAGGAAACAAAAGAAAAAGAAAAAAAAAAAAACAGAAAACAAGTACGCGAACCATTTGCAAAGAATGGACAGTATGTCAGGTTTTCAAAGGTCTGCAGCAGCTGCTGACCGCACATCCTGCCGTTCAATGAAGTGTTTTCTCGTAAAGTGACAAAATGTTTTGATGCGAAACACAATGGCCGAGTCCAAACTTCCTGTGTGTGCATTCCCATTTCCTCCTGTTCCACAGCAGTGCCTTCTTATCATACAGTATTTGCTTTTGGTTTGTGAGCGATTCTTGAGCTTGAGCCGGCTTCAGAACAGCAACAACCTCTCCCGCTGTTAATGGACCTAACATGGAACCTAAAGAACCCCAAGAAAATGACCAAAATTTAAATTACAACCCGAGATCGAGGGTGCCCAACATCTTGATTCATGCGTTTCCCTCCAAACTGAGCTGTAGGTTCTTTTTTTCTTCTTGTATCAGAGACAACGGTGTCTGTTAATGCCTGTACATCTGCGAGAGTGTGTGTGTGTGTGTGTGTGGTGTCATGTATCATGGAGTCGCAGCTTAATGGTCCTGTTAATAAAAACCAGGCCACAGGAGACAGATAAACTGTAGAAGACCACACGCGTAGTGGAGAAACGCACTCATTCTCCTGCTGATGGGACACAGAGTTGGGGCTGGAAGTCGGCAGCATTTTAGTTATCTATTTAAACAATCAAAATACATTCGTTTTTCTCAATTGAAAAACAACGGGCAGCAATCTTCTCTGTGCTTCCAACTTGGCACAGCAGACAGCTACCGCAGACCCGGTTTTAGTAATGTGCGTTTATGTCACACTGATGAATTAGCGACTCTCATCGTAACACGAGGGTGTCCGGTAGCTGACCTCAGATCAGTTTTTGTTCCAGGGCCTACAAGTGTGTTAATCAAGCAATACGTCTTCTTCTGTAAGTGTTTTAATCTGACTGCGACTTTGATGGAGACCAGCCATATTAGGCATGATGTTCCCTCCAAACCCGTCAGTTCCATCTTTTCCCGTTTGTTGACATTCAGCACAGAAGCCGTCCCGCACAGATCAAGATCAGATTAAGCATCGTGGCGGAATTGAGAACCTTGCTTTTCGTCAGGATGGATGTTTTGCCGCCAAAACTGACTGAAAGTTCCCTGAATTCCCTACTCGGCCCCCCCCGGTTTCTATTCCGTTCACCTGACGTGTTGCGGCAGCACAGAAAAGCACATTCTTCCCTGTTCGGTGTCGTCGCCGCTCCCACGGCAACATCACTGCCAAAAGTGTTTACAGCTTTGGCCTCTAATCAGTCCGGGAAAAGGTGTACGCATGTGTGTGTGTGTGTGTGTGTGAGGAAGAAGTCTTGAAGAATGCCAAGAATGTCTATTGTTCGGCTTGGGAAGGAGCGATGTGGGGTGGGGGGGGGGGCAGACGATTGTGCTTCATAGTTCTTGGCACTGCAGACCTCAGTCTGCCCCGATCTCCAGGGACCATGTGGTACAAAACTCCAAACAACGGGATGTGTGTGTGTGTGTGTGTGTGTGTGTGTGTGTGTGTGTGTGTGTGTGTGTGTGTGTGTGTGTGTGTGTGTGTGTGTGTGTGTGTGTAGTTTTTCTACCCGTCCATCTGTCTGCGGTAAAATTCCAAACCACTGGATGAATGTGCGTTTGTGTGGCCTGCATGTGTGCCGTGCTG
This sequence comes from Odontesthes bonariensis, assembly GCF_027942865.1. Taxonomy (NCBI): domain Eukaryota; kingdom Metazoa; phylum Chordata; class Actinopteri; order Atheriniformes; family Atherinopsidae; genus Odontesthes; species Odontesthes bonariensis. The sequence goes on from NC_134524.1 coordinate 22,222,755, forward strand.
TCTCTCTGACCCTCTCTCCGGCGGTCTTGAAATAATTCTACTAAGAAGAAACACAAAAATGAAAAAAAAAAAACAAAGAGCGAGTCGGCATCAAGACGGCGATGGGCTGAAGTGCTCAAAGTCGCTCTCCAGGAGCACAGATGAACACAAGTGTTTTATGTGAAGACAAACAAGCAAAGCGTGAGACAGAGCCGCCCTGCAGGAGCCTGCAGGAGCAGCCCGGCTGAGTGATAAACTGGAGACACATTACAGAAGAGCAGGAGAGCCAAGTTGGGTTGAGGAAAGGAGTGGAAAAAAAAAACATTCCAAGCGGACTTCACTGGACCTGGATCAGTCAGACTCGACAGTTAACTAAGGTAGTACGTCACGAATGGTCAAATGTCAACACTGTTTTAAAAGTCCATCATTTATTAGGGACCGAGCAGTGGGACAAAATTCGGTACAGTCATTAATCATGCCTAGGCGCACAAAAAAGTCTCTTGCCACCATGGTCCCACGTCCACAGGAAGGCAGCCATTTTGGATGGAAAGTGAGTTTTCGCTTGCATATAATCAAACTTGTCCTACAGATTTAATGCTACAGACTTCAAACTTGGCCAGGTTACTCTTAAGTCATGGGGGGAAAAAAATCATGGAGAAGCTTTTCCAAACTCTGAACGGTGTGGGCGTGGCCAGGCGGTGAAAATCATGTGATGGCGTTTGTGGTTTGAAAGCCTTATCATCATCGCAAAGTCATGAAACTTGGCACACACGTCCACCCTGTCGACCTCGTACGTATGTAAAGGATATCATGTGTGGGTGGAGCAAAATGGCTCAGTGAAACTTTCAAAAACCCCTCCGCATTGGGGTTATTATGTGCTCGGACGTATGCAGAGGGTATCGTGCGTGTGGGCAGAGCTGCGCGACTACGACGTCCAGCGCGTTTCCCAACGTGCGCACATCTCGGTCCCACATACAGCTGCTTGCAGCTTTTTAGTTTGATTTATTTTCCATCATTCATCCAGTATCACTGCTTTGTTGAGCATCTTTCACTTTTTACTGACTCGACAACTACTATTGAAAATATTAACAGACTAACCACAACGGAGCAATATCAGAGGCAGCAGATGGCACCCTGGGGTCTGCTGGTTTATTCATTAATTCACTTTCCATGCCAGCTTTATCCCATTCAGGATTTGGGGGGGGGGCTAGAGCCTATCCCAGCTGCCATCAGGCGGGAGAGAAGGGGAACACCCTGGACAGGCGGTTGGTCTATCACAGGGCAAGCACTGAGAAAAAAAACAACCACGGACGCTCACACTCGCCATATCAATCAACCGAACATGCTTGTTTCCGGACTTTCGGTGGAAGCTGGAGTACCCAGAAAGTACCCACGCCTGCATGAGGAGAACATGCAACCTGCACACGAAAAGGCCCGACACCCGCCGTGCAGCGCCATCTGCTGCATTCCACTGATGGAAAACATCCTCTTTAACTGCTGTGAATGGCACCTGTGGATGGGCTTGGTCACACGATAAAGAGTGTAGAAACGGCATAACTAAAGCTTAGCTATGTATGTATGTATGTATGTATGTATGTATGTATGATGTATGACTTTTGAACTTTCCTATAAATTACCAATCAGCGTACAAGGAAATGCCTCAAGTGAGAACAATAAAAAGAAATCTTACGAGTGCACAAATGAGCTACCGTGGAGCCGCTTTTTTTACATCCCTGCACGTGTCTGTTACAACACTGATTCCGTTATTGAAGCTCCCGCCAGCTGATTCCATTCAGGATGTTTTCAGGGTGCAGCTTTTGGACCACCAGCAGCGACCAGTTAAAATCTAGGTTTTCTTCCTCTTTTCCTGCTTGCTATGAGCTCGTCGCTATCAAACACACATTCGGGTTCTTGCAGCTGAAGGGGGACTCTCATATAAAATCTACCCCATCCTATTTCTTGGTTGTAAACCAGCAGAGAGGTGGTAACCGATCAAACAGGTTCCCCCCCGAGCACGAGTCTGCTGTGGATATTGGAAGGTAAAGAACTGGTTCGAGGTTCTGCTTCAGGCACTGCCTTAGTTTACGGTTAGTTTTCCAAAAGACGTTCAATTACATGAGGAACTATTTTACTACAAATACGTAAACAAGAATATAGTTTTGGACCTTTCAACTGACTAATTCTAACACAAAAAAAGAAGAGATTTCACTTGCACAACATTAAAGTCACCATGTCTCCAGAATCCTGGCGCTTGTTATGAAATATCTAACCCTGGCACTGAAGAGGTAAACGGAAATTATGTTACACAAGCACGTTTATGTGTATCTCGTGTCAAATTCTTGTTGACAAAGTGCTTTGATGGACTGCTTAAAGATTCATCTGCAACTTTAAAGGGCTCATGTTCATATCTGAGTCAGGCATCGTGTCAGTGCAAGTCAACGTTTTATTCTACCTAAATAACTAAAAGCCTTCCCCAAACCTCAGCTCCTTTGTCTTTCACCCACTTTCCCCCGTTTCCATTCTTTCATCTCCTCATCCTCCTCCCAGGCCAGTCTTTGGCAAAATCCAGTGTTTAACTAATGTGGAGCAGAGATGAAAGAGTGAGCTGGGATGAAAGAGCTTTGTCATAAAGTTCTGTTTACGCTGTCAAAACATCAGACATGATATCAGCCTCTCTTGTAATTATCCTTTTAATTTCCTTATGCACACTCCTGTTGCCACTGTAAGCAAATTGTGGTGCCACGTAACCCCAGCCTGTGACTGAGTCAGAGCGTGTCTTTCTTTATGACTTGCTACAGTCACAATAATCTGTGAAAAGGTATTCTATGGTCTTTATCTAAAAGATCATTAAAAAAGACAAAACACGAAACAAGTTGAGCCACTTAAAGATCAAACTTTTTACAGTTTTTTGTGACTAAAGATTTTCCTTGTCAATCTAAAAGTAAAACATAAACCCAAACACTCAAATGACTGTGATCATTACCTCCTCGTGCAACTGCATACAAGCACACCTGCATGTAAAGAGCGGCTCCCTATTCTATCAGCAGCTCTGAATAAACTGTTTAGTCTTCGCTCGCTTTCAATTAAAGCTGCTTCTCGTCGCACAAACAAATTTGGCAAACACATTATGTCCATGTTGGACAGGAAGTATAGAGGAAGAACTTTGGGAAGAACAGGAAATGATGCACAAGCTGAAAAATGCCCCTCTGCTGCGTTCATAGCTGCCGACTGAGATAAACCCATTAACATTCACACACACACACAGCATTGAACAGCTATCCTTCCGAGGGCACTGTATTGACTTCCACACAGTGTGGATAGCCAAAACCCTAACCCTATCCTTAACATAACCCTAACCATAACCCTATCTTTAACCTAACCCTAACTCTATCCTTAACCTAACTCTTAACGGACCCCAAAATTCTAACACTAACCAGGTCTCCTAAAATTATGTTCTGCCAGATCAGGACCCCATAATGACTCCTGGTCCCAACAAGGTCAGTTATTATACCCCAAGTGGTCCTAATGGGGTAACAAAAACAAGAACACACACACATATACACACTCAAAACATAGCTAACAAAGGGCCTGTGAAAACAGGAAGTACTATGGAAGAAACGTTTCCAGGTCGAGACAACAAAATACTCCCTTCCAGAAATGTGTTGGAAAATCTTCATCCACTTCAAAACACCCCCATTATAATGTTACAAAGATAAAAATACTCAGAAGTGACAGACACTTAGATTAAAACGGGTTGAGGGCTGAAAGATCACACCGGGAGTGGTTCTGTTCATATGGAAGAAGAAAAAAAGTGATGTAATAAAAGGTATAACAATGCAAAAAGGGCTTCACAAATCAAACATTTTATGCTAAATATATATATGCATTTCATGAGTTACAGCTGCAATCAGGACTAATGAGGGAATCAATTAAAGAAAGAAAATTTCCTACCCAAACAAAAGGCATTACGTTTTTCTACTATTGCATATTTAGGCTCTAAATCATGGATGGAAATATAGTAATGTTTGGGCTGTTCTGTATCAGACTGATTATTAGGGATGCACCGATACGATACAGATACTTGGATCTGAGTACTAGCCAATACCGAGTATCGATGCCGATACTTCTAACACAAAAAAATGCAATGAATTGGAAGACAGGTTTTGGTCTCACTAGCCTAACCACACTGTTCCTGATAAGCTCGACATCTCCCCTCGCCGCCAAACTAAAAAAATTCAACAAAAATGACAAGCCACCCTCTGATCCCGGTCTTCATGCAATGAATTGGTATCAGTTAACTTTAACGAGTATGAGTATATTAGAATAGTATCGGTCCGATACCCAGGGATTAAAGCAAAAAAAAGTCGTCTGACTGAAATTTTTAGCGATTAAACATCAGATTGAGTTCCCCCCCTTGTACCCCTTCGGAAACCAATGTAGCCATACCTCTGCCCTCAATACAGAACGTACATTGGTTCTATGCAAGGAATGGAGGGATAATGGAGATACTTGATCAGATGCCTCAGCAGACTGTATGATTCTATAAAATGTGAAAGTGGGGCCTTTATGCTGTCCTAGCCCAATTTTACACATACCTTCCTAAAACCTAATGCAAGTGTTCAGTTTTGTTTCCAAGGGATAAAAACTTTCACAGTGGATTACACACGCATTCATTTTAACCGCCTGGAAGGGGGGAAAAGTTTTAGTCTATGCATTCTTGTGGCAGCACATTAGATAGCTATTCTGGCTATTTAATGGCATTCCACAGAGTGTTAGCTTTGTGAAAAGGCTAAGTAGGTTAGTTTATGATGAACTGTAACTCCTGTAGTTGGCGCAGTGCAAAAATGCTAGAATTCTATAGAATAGAATTCTACTGAATACCAAGTGGTTTTTAATTGAGCTGTGTTTATGAAGGCCTACACTGTCATAGGTGCCCTTCTTTTTGTTGATTACCTACAAATGACAAAAAAAAAAAAAAAAACGAATTAAGTGCAGAGATTTATTGCTTTTGGGCTTGTTTTCAGGACGGCAGTCGCTTATTTCTCGTCCAAGATCTGGCAACAGTGCCCACCTGTCCAAGTCCAGGCTCTGCTGGTACACAAACATTCTATGACTTTAGCTCTAACTCGCTGAGCAACTAGTTCTAGCCTAAAATCGAGGTGTGTGAACGTAGCTACAGGCAATCGTTTGGGTGAGCACTTCAACTGAAATAAAATGCAATGGTATTCCTGTTCAAGTAACGTCAACATTTCATTAAGACATTAGCACATGTTTCCCCGAAACATTGCGTGAACCTGTTGTCGCATTCGCATTCCTTAATCAAATGCACTGCAGAACGACATAGCCTCAGGGCCATTTCACGCTGTAGCATACCCTGTGGTAGGCTACATTATCAACCAACCTATTGTTGGCATGCTGATATGTTAATATGCGAGACGTGTTCACTGATGTAGCCTACTCGGCTTTGGTTTACAACGAATCATGTCGGAACATCATTGCGCCCGTACACTTTTCAAAACGTCTTTTTGATTGTCCATAAGGTAAAGGCTTGAGCATCCCTGTTAGTCTGACAAAAATAATTTGGACCGTCTATTTGAAAACTGTAAATTTTTGCTGGCGCTCACAAGCGTGCAAGCAGTCTGATTCATACCTAGCATGCAGACTAAATAGAATAGCTTCGCCCTGTATATTTGTCTTGCAACCTCTTAGGTCATTCAAATAACTAAATAGCCTAGATAATTCTACATGCTCCAGACTCACTTGTCTTGTCCACGCTGAAACTATATAATTTGGACCGTTTGGGTCATTGAACGCTGATGATTTTCAGCGAATTAAAGATGCGACCAGGAGTAACCTTATGTGGACATCAGTTCAAGTGATGGTTTGGAGTAGATTCACCCTAGGGTCATTTGAACCGTGACATCCAGCCAAGTTGCCCACCCGAAGTTTTACCGATATTGGCTGAACATCAGCTGAGTTACTGAATTATCCCGAATAGCTTAGTACAAGCGCTAACGGACCCTGGCAGTATCCTCAAAATTACCACACTAAAATCACATGCCATGACACTAAACTTCTACAGTATTACAAATATGGTCTGTACTCCCAAAACGATGCATTTGGAAGTTTGTACATAGTCCAGGAGTTTGTTATTATCAACACAAGCTTAATAGCTTCTCTGCTGCTAAAGCTGCATCAACGTCACTTCCTTGATCTGGGAGCTTCAATGTAAGATGAGGGTTGATCTACTACTGTAGACAACAAAGTATATGCTATATTCTACATGAATTTTTATGTTGTAGAGTTGTGAATTTATTTTATAAATGGAGAAATTGAGCAGCCTTGCTTTGTTGTCTACAGTAGTAGATCAACCCTCATCTTACATTGAAGCTCCCAGATCAAGGAAGTGACGTTGACGCAGCTTTAGCAGCAGAGAAGCTATTAGGCTTGTGTTGATAATAATAAACTCCTGGACTATGTACAAACTTCCAAATGCATCGTTTTGGGAGTACAGACCATATTTGTACTACTGTAGAAGTTTGGTGTCATGGCATGTGATTTTAGTGTGGTAATTTTGGAGATACTGCCAGGGTCCGTTAGCACTTGTACTAAGCTATTCGGGATAACTCAGTAACTCGGCTGATGTTCGGCCAATATCGGAAAAACTTCGGGTGGGCTACTTGGCTGGATGTCACAGTTCAAATTACCCTAGGGTGAATCTACTCCGAACCATCACTTTCCCAGACTTGACAAATGCCTTTTCTAATGGGGGTTTCCAATATGTAAAGGCCTCAGGTACCGGTCCAGCATTCCTTCTATATTGCTCTAACGAAATACTATTTTAAGGGGTGTATTTGTAAATTATAGCTAGCTAGGACTAATGATTACTGCAAGTCATTTTTCCACGCAGTTGTAGCCCCAGCCCCCACACCCCGCCCCCGCCGTTGACAACTCATGTTCCTTTTTTTTTTTTTTGCCGCACCTTACTTATCAGGGGAGGGCGCGGCTCAAACATAAAGGAATCAAAACAGATACTGCTGTTAATTTAATCTGTTACATCACATCAGTATTATAATAAAATCCATACACCAAACACCCGTCACAACCCACCCTCCCCTTTCTCGATCAGGACGATCTCCCAGTTGAGTTCAGTTGACGGAAAATCCGTCTGGACAAACTATGCAGGCTGTTCAGCTGACGGAAATCCATCACAGCGACGGAGAACTTTAATCCATGGATACCAGTATCGGTATCGGTGCAACCCTACTGATTATGATTGCATTATGTGGGTTATACATTTATTCTCGTGCATTTTAATCTTGTTAATAAGTCCTTAAACTGCCAACAAACAGGTACCCGTCACTGCTGTTTGGATGGTGTTGAAGCTTGACCTTTCTTCTTGTTTACCGCACTTTTCACTACAGGTGTTTCTCTGTCAGATTTAATTGCATTCTTTAGGATAGTGGCCGCCTTAACTAAGAGCAAAATGCACTGCTAGTTAACAGCAATGGCGTGGCTTTTCACCCCTTCATTAGCTTGTTAAAATGCTTATAAAGCATCACTCCCGAAATAAAAACAAAAAAAAATAAATGGACCCAAACACACAGCTGCCTCACCCTGCATTGAACTGCCGGGCAGGCCAGTAAATTCCTGTGGTTCACCAAATTTAGCCTGCAGGCCTTCCTTTGGCCTGCTCTCCTTTCAGCAGTACAGAACAATGCAGCGACTCTGAACAGAATTCATTTTATTCAAAGATGAACAATAGTGTCAAGAATGAACTGGTAAACAGAACCGAGAGCAGGCCGAGTGCAATTAAGAGAACAAATTGCAACAGAGAGATTAAACATCATTCTGACTGACACCAAATGTAATGGAGACTTGTCCGATAGAATGTACCCTTCTCATAAATCAAAACTCAGCCTCTATGCCAACAGAAAGTAGGAACGCCATGCAAACGCTACACAAAAGCACCGCTTTTAAATCATCTCTCCTCGCCAACTCCACATTTCCTTCCTCTGCATTTACATCACATAATTAAATCCACTCTTTGCCTGCTGGATCAGCTGAAAAAGGCAATTTATTCAGAGGCTCACAGTAAAATACTGTACAGGGGAACCCTGGTGAGCAATTCCCTGGTGTTTGCAAGACAAACCCACAAAGCACATGAAAACCATGTAGCTTTGGTCATTTGAGCTTTAAACCGTAGGGGCATGTCGGAAAATTCCTTATTATTACGAAAACATACATGCACACGTGTGCCTATACACATGTAGAGAAAGGTGGATTACAACCTTTTTGTAAGGATGCCATCATGGAAGACCGAGTGGTTGGGTTGAGAATTCAGTTGCACATATAAACTATTTAAAGTAGCACTTTGGCTATGCTTTGGCTACTATTTAAAAATTTGGCAAATCATTTGCTCTTTGGCTCCCCCTACAGTTCCTGGGTGTAAGATAACGCTCATAAATCAACAAATCTCTATGTAAGGCCCGTATATGCGCAGCCATACGTTTGAATCTTTTTGTATTGCTGGAGAGGCCACAAAGATGTCATCAAAGGCCAAAAAAAATAAGCAACTGCAAAGCAAAAAGGGTCGGGGAAGGGCTGGGAACTGCATCTCAGGCCGAAGGGGCTCTGCAGGCTGATGTCATAAAAAGAGCACCAGTCAAAACTCATTACAGAACACATTACAGAAACACAAAATCATTCAGGAACGTCACAGTGTCTTTGCCTCGCCGCAAACACCTGCTGCTGTTTTCAGTCACGCATTTCAGGAATGTCACGATTTAGGTCATGTGGGCAAACTGTAATGCAACACTACGCCTCCACTATTATCAATGAAACTGGCCACAGCAGGTGTGAGGCACAAGTGTTGCATAGGACCTTCAGCGATGTGCTCTGCGGAGGTAACGATAGGCCAATCTTTACTATCCCGTGACCTTGATTATCCAGACACGTATCATAAAGGGGTTATAATATTTCAAATGAAACCACCTGTATACAGGAAATGACCCAAGCGTCTGCATTTACTTTGCCAATACCACCTGGTGGTTGCTTAGTAACATTATCCATGCAGTAGTCTTGTGTAGCTTGGAGATAATCTATCCCAATCATACAAGTCTGAAGTTCACAGCGCTGTGCTGAGTTCAAAAACTGCAGATACAACACAATTTTTTTTTAAAACACTCAACGCAACGTTTTGAACCATGTACGAAATGTGTGAGGGCTCCTTCCCTGTTGTGGGCCTGCACTGTGTTGTTTGCTATGCACAACTATGGCCACACGGGGGCAGTGTTAAAGATATGTGGAGCAACTTAAAATATAAGCTGCTAATTTCAATTTCAGTCTTTTTGCTGTTGCCGACTGTGTTAATAGTAGAGCGTGAATCACCTCAAAAAACATGATTACAGGCAACACTGCTGCATCAGCGTTTTTTCCTTCGTCTTTTGAGTTGGCCTCTTCTGAGACCTTTTTCCTAAAGTTAAAGCCAATGATTTAGGCCAATCAACATTCAGCCTACCCGTACCATCACTGCTGTGTGATGGTACTACCCAATCTTGTCAGTTGTATACCCTAAAGCGTTCATTTTGCATGGGATAAGAGCAGATGCGTAGATGCTTGCTAACATGATCCCTGCTTTCAAACACAAAATCAAGCTGCTGTCCCTCAAATGTCGGAAATTCTCGGTTGTTTCCGGCAGTAATCTAAGCCGTTTGCTTTAAGATGCCGGCATGCTCCGCTGGTCAACAATAAACTTGAGTCGTAAAAGTCGGTGAAAGTTAAAAGATTCTACCGAGAAAAACAAGTCCTGTTTGCTCAGTTTTATGGAATAAGGAGGTGTGTGCATGATCAGATGTGGAACAAACCAGTTGTGCGGAGTTGTAAAGTTTATTTGGAACTAAAAGTACCAGCACAAAAAGCCCGTTCCAGCAAAGAAAAGAACAGTGCGCGTCTCTTCAATGGCGTCAAGCTGCACGAAAGGACAGGGCACCAGTTGGGTTGGGCTGGGTTTGTTAGGTGGCTAATAACAAAATTCTCTTTGCAAATGTTCATAAACTTCCGTAATGATTTCCTGTCTTTCTTTGTGTACAATTTACTCACAAAAAAAAAGAAAGAAATCAAAGGTAAACGTTGGGCTTTGGTTGGCTCGCTTTCTTCCAACGTATTGGAACCCTAACCCAAAAATGTTGCGTCACTGCACCTCGATCATACACCCAACACACCGTCATGCCTTCACACCTTCCTAATAAAGACCTAATAAGAAAAACGTACCCCCATTCATTCACATGCCATCCTTGTTCCAACGATCCCTTTGTGTCACTAAAAGAGGTGGTAACGAGTTCTGGCTTTTGACTAAGGGGCCTTTTCCACCATTAAAACTATACAAGAAGAGCCAAGTGTGCAAATGTGAGCATTTCATCATCCCTAAACGAGCCGTGCGTGCGTGTGTTGTAGAGTAGGAGAGCCCTACGGCACCTTCCAGGTGGTTCCTTGTTCCTACAGTCTTGACTGAAATTAGATGAGCGAACACTGGCCAAAAGCAGCTGGGACCCGCCTAACACCGTGCGCCGAGATTGGCTATTAATGTCAGTAACTTGTCAATCGAACTGCTTTTTTTTTGTCTGGGGGCCAAATTAAAGAGTTCTCCTGCCAAAGAAAACAGGTAAAAGCTCTTCATGGGCACAGGAATGGAAACACGGGCACAACGGGGATAAAGCGACTCATTCCAGATTAAAGGTGGCTCCGACCCAGAATGCCAGCTTTACATGGTTGTTTTTTTTAATGATTCTATTTAGCTGCAGTGTGGGGCCCTGCCCAAAAAATAACTGCGCTAACTTCTTCAGCTCAAACCCTTCGGGAAATATCACTGAAGGAAAATGCTGCAAGTGTTCGATACTAACTCCACTTAAGAGTCGAGGGATCAGTTCATCAAAAAAAGGAAATACTTGAATCTTAAACTGGACATGCCTGGGTTTTAATACGCGAATCCTTCTCTGACCCAGATGTTACTAATACATGTGCAGCATTGTAGGCATTGTGTCTGCTCACGCCCCGCAAACTCCCACACCAACACTGGGAAAGCCCCTTAGAGTCAGACACGCAGCGCATACCAGACACTGACACACACAGAGGATTAACCGGGTGAGATTCCCATCATAACCAGTCGCATTCCTAAGACCATTTCTGCCTTTCTGTTGGTCCGTCTGAGTCTGAGTGTGAACGTGAAGGTGCAGGAATAGGTCGGTGTTTGCATCACCAGCAGCGTCAGAAGCAGGAGCAGAAACACCCCCCCCCCCACCCCCACCCCCCCCCCACCCCACCCCCCCCCCCACCCCCCCCACCCCACCCCCCCCACCCCGAAAGCTTCTGAGAGCTGGACGCCTGACCCGGTTTCAGCGCCAGAACAAGAGTCGTCACTGCCAAACAGCTGTCTGAAGCCGTCCAAGGAGACAAAGTAATAGTTGTAACACCCGTAAAAATCCTCCACACTAGCTATAGATCTTAATCAAGCTGGGATTACAGAAAGTATGTGACAGGAAAACCGATTCCATTAAATGGAAAGAGTGAAGCCTCCCCTCTTCTTTACGCAGAGGAAGGCATTATCTGTTAAATGTGCTGCGTTTCAACAAGCATCCACTGAGGGGCAACAGCAACAAGGTACAAAGGGCTTCGAGGTCCAGCAAACTTCTGCACAACTTCCAGTGAAGAAAACAAGAACCCCCCCCAAAAAAAAAAACTTCGAAAGCTCCAGCTCTGCTCCTTTCACGTGGTATTTATAGAGTTGGGCCCATTGATTTGGGAGAACGTATTTCAGTTACAGTTTTTTAGGAAGAAGCGTGGGCTTTGAGTGCAGACTTTTAGAATTGGACTGCTATCACATCCAAGAGGGAAGGGGTTTACAGTGGGAAGGTGGTCTCTCTCACACGTGGAATAAGTGAAAAAACTGAAACAACTGAAACAATCACACGCGAAAAGCTCCTGTTTAACACAGTGTGGAGAGCCACCCGCAGATAATGGCTTCATGCTTTGGGTCGCTGTCCGTCTGCGCTCTGACACAGTGTCCGTTTAACTTTGTAGCATTTGGCTGAATCTGAACCGACTCTAAATTTAAACTTTAAAAAGAAAAACACCTGCCAAGTACAAAAATAACGGCTGGCAATAAATCTTTATGCTGATCGAACATTTTGGTTTGTTTGAGCTCTTCAAGCAAAAGGCAGATATATGCTTCCTACGGTCCAGCTCATTACAAAATAAACTTAAGCGAGTTTAAATGTGGAAATGCTGTTAAGCCTGACCTCGGATCGGCTGTGGAGTTCTTTAACCCACATCCTCTAATTAAATGTTGAGATGCCAACTGGACTTTTATTTCACAGAGTGGAAATGTTCCTGCTGTTAGCTCTGCTTCCAAAATACTAACGATGGGATAAAAATGTGGAGAGGGGGGGAGACACAGTTTCCCTTCCCCTCGGCAGTGAATGTCGCGAGGCAGCTGTGCAATCGAATTTAGGCTTTAAATGGTGATTCAACAAGATCATCCAAAAGAGTTCCTTTTCAATTACCATCTAAATATGGACTTAAAATGGTCACGGTCACAGGTTTGTGTTTTCATGTGAACGATCGATCAAATTAGGGGTCACTCGAAGCAACAAACCCGATTGTGGCCTTTCGTTGTCTGTGAGATCATTGTTGTGGGCCAAAAAATGACCTAAATGTGCAGACTTCTGGTGTAACCTATAAGAAATGCCACTCTGGTCCAAACGGACTCTCTTAATTCAGTTTAAATATGTTATTCGTCTTTGCAACATTGGACGTTGCTTTAAAGGGATAGTTCGCCTCTTTTGACATGAAGCTGTATGACATCCCATACTAGCAATATCCTTTATGAACATTGACTTACCCCCCGCTGCGTCCTGTGAGCCGAGTTCCAGCCTCGTTTTGGCGTTGACGAAGGTAGTCCAGCTAGTTGGCTGGGGCCACCAAAATAAAGCGTTTTGCTTCTCAAAACAATATGTGTTCAAAAGAGTAATACATTTGCATCACAAAATCGTTCAAGAGAAAAAGTCAGACCTCACAATCGCTTGGCGCTATTTTCTCTCCCTTCATATCACTGCGTGCTGCCAGCTGCCGATAGCCGCACCTGTTACGGTGTTTACTGCTCGGAAGCAGGGGACTGCTCGGTCTGCACTTCGGTCTGCACGGTAGTGATGGGTCATGCGCACAACCATCGGCTCTGAGAGCCGGCTCTTTGTAGTGAATCAGAAGAGCTGGCTCGCATCAGGTGAGAGCCGACTCCAAGTTTTTTTCCATTCGCTGCTTGGAGCTTTTCCATTCGCAGCTCTGGTTAGGACAGAGCTTTGTTACGATTGGCCAGCATGGCGACGAGCATGCGGTATTCACGTGAGAATTAAGGAGTTTGGTTCTGGTTTTGGTTCTGTTCTGTGGATTTGTTTGAAATTTTTTGGTTAATTTGTCCAATAAAAAAGTTTAATTGAGGACATTTTTAATGTTAGCTTGAGTTTGGTTCTGTTCTGTGGATTTGTTTGAAGTTTATTGTTAATTTGTGCAATGAAAAAGTTTAATTGAAAATAAACAAATGTAAAAGTGGTTCTGTCACAGAATAAATGCAAAAAATTAGGCAATTATAAGGTCTCTCATAGAAACACTGAAAGCAAAAGGGTTTTCAACACATAAACCATCTTTTGTTTTTGCAAAGTTAAAGGATTACTGCGGTATTTTCAACATTAAGTCTCTTTCTGAGTCATCTGCAATGTTTTAGAACCCCCCTCACCGCTTTTTTGATGTTTACTGTTGTCTCCGGTATTTGCCTAATTTTGATTCATCAAGGTAGAGAGAATAGCGCCAAGCGATTGTGAGGTCTGACTTTTTCTGTTGAACGATTTTGGGATGCAAATGTATTACAGCCAACTAGCCGGATTACTTTCATCAACGCCAAAACGAGGCTGGAACTCGGCTCACAGGACGCAGCGGGGGGTAAGTTAAATTTAATAAATGATATTGCTAGTATAGGATGTCATACAGCTTCATGTCAAAAGAGGCAAACTATCCCTTTAAGTCCAATGTTGTTTTAAGATAGTCTAAGTTAACGTGGTAAACTCATAGTAGCCACCTGTTAGGCTGCAAAAAGCAGACGGACAAAAACAACCACTCGCTGGTGAACAACAAAAGATGCAGCAGCTGTTTCTCGGATTGTTTTTAAACTCCTACGTTGTTTTTTTGTCAGCTGACAAGTTGCACTACATCCCAACACAGTTGACTACAATTGCTAATTTAGCGAGATCGTTTGACGAGCACACAATGCATTTTCAAAATCTCTGATATCGGGAATTCTGTCAACGGTCGCCAGGGCTTTTGCAGATCGACTCCTTCGTGCTCGTTTGCGTTCGCCGGCTACCGTTCCGACACTGCAAGAGACAAAGTCGACTTCCTGCGAAACATTCTGTGTCCGAGGCTGTGGTCGAAACCGCATACTACATACTTACTTCCATACTGCATACTCATCGATCAGACAGTATGCAGAGCGTTTACCCACAATGCATTTCACTCCTGCCCGAGCCAAAATCAGCCGACCTGAAGCCGATTTCGCTTAAGCTCTAAACTCTGTAAACTTTAGCAACATTTGAAACATTTTCAGGCGAGAAAGTAGTCGTTTAGATCCCCAGCGTGTTGAAAATCTGACAAATTACCGGCTATTTACAATTTTGTTCCGACGAATTCGGCGCTACTAAAGCTAGCCGCAGTGAGCAACTCACTTCCGGTTATTTTCACAAAATAAAATACCCATTGCCTTTTATCATAGGGAAAGCCATTACGATACAATTGGTGCTTTTGTTTTGAAAACAGGAAAGGAACCTACCCTCGATGTAGCTAGCTTGAAATTGCCGTTTTGACAGGAAATGACGATCGGAGACGTCACGTTATGTTGCATCTTGGGTAGTTTGAGTACGAGTAGTAACCTCATGATGCATACCCAACATTTCGGCGAATCTAGTATGCATCCGGGAACTTCTCACTTACTTAAACTTGCATACTAACTCAAAAAGTTAGTATGAGTAGTATGCGGTTTCGAACACAGCCTGAGAATACCCACGTCGAAGTATTTCTTAACAGAGCAGGAAAAGGACACCTTCATTTCCTTCCTACCACTGTGAGTCAACATCAACACCACCAGCGACGACGGCACATCTGTTTCTGAAACAAACAGACTTCTCTTACAATACATTTGCGGGGGGGATAATACCCTTCCGTGCTGGTGTGGGAGGGTTTGTCACATACGTGTATGTGTGATGCTCCCATTCAGGTTGCTGTAACTGTGTGCGTTTACCTCCTCACTGTGAGCTTGAGAATCCTGTACGATCCCTTTATAAGGATGAGGGCTTCCTGTCGACTGCCGTAAAGGGCGGATCCATTTATGTTGATGAGCTCATCGCCGACTTTCAGCTTCTTGCAGTGGGCCGCCTTCCCTCCGTCCTCGATCTAAAGACAAAGACATGAATCGGCTCAGACGACGGAGCAAAGTTGGAAGTCTAACAGAGGGACATTCAGATCAAGAAACACAAAAAGAAACTCAGTGTTAAACTGGGGGAAAAAAAGTTCACTGAAGGATACCTCTGGGCTGCCAAGACGACAACGACTCCTTTAAAACCCTTCTTTTTTTTTAGGGGGGGGGGAGACATTTTTGTGAGATTTTCTCTGTCGCCGTGGCAACTGTACCCTAGAGCATCTCCAAAACAGCCCGAACCAAACATTCAACAACACCCATCAAATTCCTGAGTGTGTGTGTGTGTGGTTCCTGCGGGTCACACAGTGGTCAAGTTTGTGCTGTTAATGCATTGCTGGGATGTTTCAGTGCGGTTTTTAAGGCTGCAAAGAAGTTAAAAAACCTGATTGGACTTAAGGTGTGGTTTGTAATTAGCCATAAATCCCACATGCAGAGAAGACCGGATGAAAGAAATATGGGATGGCAGCAGCAGCAGTGGACAGGGGTGTCCGACCGGCTCGTTGAATGGACCCCCGCCTACGACAACGAGCAGCCAAACGTGTACAAAAAACACACTGACAAATATATCAGTTTCATCCCTGCTAAACAGCAAAGCACATTGTCGCTTAGCTGTTAGCATGCTGATGTTAGCAACACAGAACCATTAGAACGGCCAGAACTTCTAGTTTGTTCCATTTGCAGACAAGCTCCTGTCGTAATGGGACGGCTGAAGAACTTGAATAAATTTAATAACTTGAGAAATGAATAAAATAAGGCTTTTTTTCTGATGGTTGAAATGACTTTACCTTCTGAGTATCGTGTGACTCAAAGAAAAAAAGATATTAATGACCATCATCGGGTAAAGTCAACAACCTACAATAAAAGCCTGCGCTTTAACCTCTCAATTGTTTTTAAACTGGATATGTAGTTATAGTTTCTTCAGAGGGAGAGAAATGAATGTTTTGCTGACAGATTCATTCAGTCAAGTTTTTCTGAAAAACCTTTCAGGTTTAAGAAAAAATAAAATCAATCAAGCAATACTCTGGCCTGGACAGCAGTCTGGATGGTCTAAATGGTCCAAAGCAGGGTTTTTTATATTCATATAATGGTGGCATTTGATTTTAAACGAAATTTCGAGATCCCAGAAGGAAAGATTCAACTACAATGCCCATATGAAGTCAAATTACAAGCTTGGAAAGCCAAGGCCCCAAAATCCAACATGGCTACCCTGAATAAAAAGTCACAAAAGCTGCAGTAATAAGCTCTTGATTAACGCTTCTGTCAGTTTGTGTCACATAAATTTATTTTTTTATATTTTCAAAAATGAGTGAAATCGTTGCTATGGTGTTTGTATGCCCAAAATACAGGGAACATGATGTGAGCCTGGTCAGTGAGATAATCTTACTGGTTTCCCCACTTGGAACTGGAATGCCAGCAACTCGGGCATGGCGTCATTCCCAGCTCCAAAATTCTGACTGTAGAGGCAAATGGAACAAGCACGTCTTCAAAAACTGGTACCGGCTTGCTCAAAAGGTCAGAAATGAAACCTCCGCCGCATCACTGGCAGTTTCAGCTGAATGGCAGTAAGTGATGTCACGAGTGACCAAGAATAGTCTAATAAAAGTAGAAAGGGGTACAGTATATGGTTGGATAAGTGGTACCAGTCGGACTATGCAAGATTTAATGTTTACTATAATTTAGTGGTGGGCATAGATTAATTTTTTTAATCTAGATTAATCTCACTGAAATCTTGAAATTAATCTAGATTAATCTAGATTAAAATGGCTCATTCAGGGGTCCGACAATCCGCGGCGTTCACGGAAACAGACGTGTAAACTTTGGTTCCTATCCAAACAATAGTCGTTTAATCCTGAGACTGTTGCAATTGCCGTGTCGAGTGCTTCAATACAATGGTGTAGTAACCCCAAGCATACCTTTCTCACTGCAATTAAGTTTTATTTCGGATTTATTTCGGATTTTATTTCGAATTTAGTTTATTTTCACAGCCGCCTCTGCTATTCCTGCTCTTCTCAGGTGTACCTAATGTAGTTTTACATAATTTGTAAAAGTGATGTATATCTTGTATAAAAAATTGTAAATAACAACATGTTTATTCGTGTTCCTGCCCTCTCTTTCCTCATGTTTTTTTCCGCGGGGGTGCTGCACAGCCGCGGGGCCTTTAAGAATTGAACATTCTAAATGTGACGTCACGAGCTACCAAAGCTACCAAAGCTACCAAAGCTACCAAAGCTACCAAAGCAAATTCTCAAGCGAAGCTTCTCCAGCGAGTCAGCGACCTCTGCTACCAGGTAGCGGAGGTCGCAACATTAGGGCAGACCAGTTTAAGTGCAGTGCGTCTCTGTTGCGCCACACGCGCAGTATCCTCCCTGCGGCCACCATATTAGGAGCGCTGTCCAACAGGGCAGATTTTGTCAACTATCCCCCACAGATAAGCGACCTCCATAAACTGCCTAGCACAGGCTTCTGCAAAGTAGCGTTCTTCTGTTTTAATCACACCTAACGGCAGACAAAGTACATCAGCCCACACCCGAGCTAAAATATCAAGGTAAAAGTCATCACAGTTTGCTTAGGCTACCTATTTTGACCCAGTTCCCAACCCAACTTTGAGAATAGATTAACGGCGATATTTTTTATATCGCCCGATAAGACTCTCAAATTATCGCAGCACGTTAACGCCGATAACGGCCCACCACTACTATAATTCCATTTAACTCAAGACAAAGTTCATTCTTCCCCTGGATTTTCCGAGCGTCAACATCTGTGTCATTAGTCATCCCTTTTACATTTCAAACCGTGCTGAATTCCACTTTTTACCCTCTATGAAGGCAGAGTAAAGCATCGGACGGGGGGGGGGGGGGGGGGGGGGGGGTTTCTAAAGGAACAAATTCCTGATTACACAGCGTGGAACGGAGCACGAACATGCCTCCGCCTCCGTCATTCACTCAATTACTTTTCTTGCTTCTGCTGTGGCAAAAATCAAAGGCCTCCATGTCATGGGCACACGGGTCCGATTTCACGGCTTCAGGATTTTACAGACGTGCAGCGGTACAAGGTGCTCGGTGGGGGGGGCAACTCGAAACATAAATCGAGATCTTTCACACGTCAGCTCGAGCCGGTTGTTCTCGTGGGCCTAATTCTGACTTCAAAAGGTTAACATTTCAATGTCCGATCCCGCTGTAACGCCACTTTACAACACGGAACGGGTCAATCACATACAGCTTTATGGCAACTGTAGGTGTTGAGGCTGGTCGGGTCGTTTAAGTGAAAGCTAATCTGTTTCTAAACCCGTTTTTTTTTTTTTTTTTTTTGTATTTTTTGGGCTTTTTTTGGATAGGACAGTGGATAGAGACAGGAAGCAGGGGGCAGAGAAAAGGGGGAACAACATGCAGCAAAGGGACTCGAACCGGGGCAAGCTGCAGCGAGGACTTTAGCCTCTTGTACATGGGGCGCCTGCTGTACCCACTACGCCACAGACCACCCCCTAAACCTGGTTTTAAATCCTTTTAGATGGACCGGGACCCAGATCAAGACCTGGAAGATGATTTAACGCCGCAGTCAAATGTCCATCGCACACCTGAAACGCCGTTATGTGTTACCAGGCTTCTCGTTGTCCAAAGAGAAAATACCATGTGACATGGCAGTGCAGTCATCAGTGTGTATTAAGCCTGAGTCTGCATTTTCTTCTTTTTCTTTTTCCCAAAACCACAGAGAACACACACACACACACACACACACACACAAAGACCACCAGACTGAGCTGAACGCATGTGACGCCGTGTTTATGTTCATTTGTTTCTAATGAGGTTTTCATTACAAAAACAAACCAGAGGCTGAAAAGGTTGGAATGTTTAACACGGCTTACAAAGAGGAACACTGTGTTCAGACACACACACACACACACACAAAGCTCCCAAACACAGCTACCATAATGTGACTTCTTCATTTCCAGCCATAAAAAGACCAATTAAATAAACGCTGCCGATGGGAGATCAGAACGCACAAACATTGCTGCTCGGTGCTTGGAAAGTTGAGGAAAAGAATGAAAAATAAAAAATAAAAAAAACACGGGACGAAAGGAAGGTGACGAGGATTTAAAAATGAGATGATGGGAAGGAAAGGGAGGGAGGGTGGGAGGCAGAGAGGCAGAGAGGGACATAGGGAGGATATGACCTCAGGGAAACAAACTGTAATTTGTCTCACACACAAAACCGCACACCTGTGGATTTTATACACTTCACTCCAACAAGCTGATATGTGGATAATAATAGAGATTACCATGAACAGTACCAGCAGATGCATGTTTCTAAGTATGGCTGATGAAGTCATTAACCAAAAGCTCATTTCCATTAGTAGCTGGTCTTGACGTCAAACCTCTGCAGACAAGAAACAGAGGGACCAAGTTTCCACAAGGCGTAACCGACATTTAAAGTTTCTGGTAGCTAAATTAGCTTGAGTGGTGAGGATTAAGGCTGTTGGATCATATTAAAACCCAGGTCATCTGACTTTACAGTTTAACTTTTTGCCCCAACTCAACGCCGAGTCTGGCATTCAAATTCGTACAAAGGCGCGACATTACAACTCCACTGAAATGGAACGTGTTTTCTCACTCTTTAACAGTATCATATGTTTGGGGTGCAACATTCACACTCCCAATACAAAAAAGTACAAGTTCCAAATGTAAGATTTTAGCAGTGCGCCAAGTGTTGTCAGTAAGTCCAACGGAATGCTAGCTGAGAGTCAAAACAAATATGATAACACATAGCAAATAGCTCCACTTCACCACAGGGCAGCTCTTTGTCCACTATGACTTTTGTCTCTTCGGTGGCAGGGCAAAGCTAAAAGACCAACAACGGGACCAACACAATCAAGAGTAGACCACAAGTTAGGTTGTTCCACATACGAGACTGACCCCAAGTGGCAGAAACGTGTTAAAACACGTAGACATCTACGCAGAAGCAGAACCATGCTGGTGCCAAAAGTAGAAGCTGTCAATAGCTGGGTTTCCATTGCTGTTTTTTATTTGCATTTAATAGATAAGAGCAAGGCGAGGTGAGTAGAAATAATATAAAACTAAATAGTTCCAGCGATGCGCAAAGAAGCCACTCACTTGAGGTGGTTTTCAAGAACATGATGCACATTAGGGGGAATGGAAACTACTCAGATGTTTCAGATAAAAATTACATGACTCACCAGCTGTTTTCAGTCCGAGCCAACAAACAATAAACTCAAGAAAACGTCCAGTGTCTTCCCAGATATGATAAAATATTGCATATATTCTAGGAGATTTAAAGTAATCTCTAAAGAGAAGACCCCCCCCCTTTCACTTTTTTGGTGTCCATCCCGATTTTTGGTTTATTTTTCCTCCTGAAGTTTGTTTCTGATTAAAAGAACCACTTCTGCATAAGTACAACCACAAGTAAAGGCTGAGTTATACTTCTTTTAACTGCCCTTGTGCTTGTGCTTGCGTCTTGCGCGTATGTTAATGGCTCGAGACGTTTATACTTCATTTTGCTTTGTCGGCGGTTGCGTGTGCTGCGTGGCGATTCACCGCCAGGACAGTAGGTGGAGTAGCGGGTTTTTTCAATGACAAGCCTACTACGATGAAAGGAAATTCACCGCCAGGAGCTCTTTATATTTACAGAGTTTATAGCTTAAGGGAAATCAGCTTTTCAGGCCGGCTGATTTCGGCTCGGGCAGGAGTGAAGTGCACTGTGTGTAAACGCTCTGCATACTATCAGATCGATCAAGTAGTAGGCGGTTTCGACCACAGCCAGTGGCTTGCGCTTGCGTCTTGCGTGAAGTTTAGAAAATTGAGGTGACACACGCAAGCACGCAAGGGGGGGCTTGCGTTGCGTCTTGCGTCTTGCGTTGCCGACTATAAACCAGGCTTTAGGTAGCCTGTACCACCAGGCATCAGTACGGCCACCTTCTGGCAACACTACGCAGACTACTTTATTCACTTCAAGCCTGGAAACAGAAATGCGCCTGATTTCCTTTTTTTTTTTTTAAGGCCTTCAAAAGGTCGCTTTAGATTTCACATCGCAAGTGAAAGGAAACCAGACTATATGAGTACTTCAATTGCAATGATGAGTGATTATTATCAGTCAGCTGTGTGAATATAAGTGTCCTTTAGCAGCCCAAATCTTAGCCTGAATCCCCACAGAAACTGGACATACTGGGCCAGGATCTGGCCATCAAAAGTGAGCTTGTGTAACACAGTCTTTTTCTTTCGTAACTGTACGAAACTTTGGGGGTACGATGCAAAAACACTGGATAATCATCTGGGGTAGATCACAATACTGTGCCCGTTTAACTGATTAGAAGAAGACCTGGTAAAAGGCCAAATAACTTCTTTTTTTTTTCTTAAAAAAAAAGCAATGATCTATGATATATTCAGTCACTACATTAGAAATTTGGTTGGGGTGGCCATGGCTCAGCTGAGTCGAGGTCTATGGTTTGATCCCCAGAGCGTCCATATGTCGAAGTGTCCTTGAGCGAGATACTGAACCACGATAAGTTAATTGGTGTGTGGTTGTAGAGAAAAAGCACAGCATATTGTACATAGAGGAAATATATCTATTTGTGATAAAAAAAAAAAAACATTGCATGAGTAGAGAAAGATGTTTGGAAAACTTAAGACAGTTATAAAGGCACTATATAAGCGAGGATGATCTTTAGTACTGTACAGTGAGTCGAAGCCTTTTTAACATGCTCAGTAACAGGTGCTCTCATTCACGTGTCAGACAGAGAGGAATAATCTGCAAAAATACCGATCGGGCAAAAAGCAGAACACCCTACAGTGTCTGCGCACATGCCAGATGAAAACAACTCGGATGCCAGTTTGTCAGTGATAATTATCTGTCATAGCATGGCTCCGTGTGATTTTTAACTGTTGGTAAAGGAGTTTTTCTTCCTTGTATGAACATAATAAGCCGTTTCTTTGTTGTTTCGGGGGGGGGGGGGTTAGGGTTCGTTTTTACTCCAGTCTGACCTACACTGCTGTACAGTGTGTGTGTTTGTGTGAGTGAGTGTGTGTGCCATGCTACTCTGGGATGTCCAGACGGGGTGAGGTCACCGCTGGGGAGACGGAGAAGAATGCCCTCTCTGTGCTGAATCACACACAGATCAGACACACCCTTTTATATTTAGATTTGAGGGGTGACTTCATCCTAGTGTGTGTGTGTGTGTGTGCTTGTGTAAAGTGCCCTAAAAGAAAAGAAAAAAAAAAGAAAAGACACAAACCAGGACTCCCCATGCTGGTCACAGGTTGTCATGTTGTCATTACTCAGCTATCACCTGTAACACACACACACACACACAAACATCACTTCAACACTAAAGGGGCTAAGTCATGTTTTTCCATGTCTTCTGGCATATTTGCAGTGTTAGAATAATGCGTAGTGATCTTAAATGTCAACCAAAGCTAAAAAAAACATTTTTTTTTTAAAAAGGAACACATTTTATTCCCTTGTCGCGAAACTGTGGCTCGGAAAACTTTTTTTTCACATCATTGGACGGAGTTCGTTTTTTTTCCTTTCCTTCGCAGTTCGAGACTGAGGCAAAAAGAAAAAAAAAGTATAGGAGTCACTATCATTCTCAGGCCCACACGCTCGGCAAGCCTCCGTGAATTTGACCAATCGGAGGACGCCTCGGCCGAATTGTCGGGGGGATGTTTCCCCGGGAGGAAGCTGCTGATTACAAACTATTAGTTAAAAAGTATGAAATGACTGGGAATGATCATGCCACGGCCACTTTAAAGAGAACAAGTTAACCTTGCTGCTTTACAACACGCAAATGTGTGTGTGGGTGGGTGTGTGTGTCAAATAGTATTTCCCATGTTATGGGGACACAGTTGGTTTACACTGTCGGGACTCGACTTTCTCGTGGGGACAAAACGCCCGCCCTTGAAAATAAACCATTACATTTTATGCTGAAGATTTGGTTTAAGGTTTCGGTAATGCTTTAGGGGCAGGAAAGTGGTGGTTATCGTTCAATGAAGGTCTGTGTGAGGCCTCTGAAGTGATGGAAATATGGTTCTGCGTTGGTCTACCACTGCAAGGCGGTGCCCGCACGTGTACTTAAACCTCACATTACGAAGAAAACGAGCAGCTCTGTAGTTTACACAGCTTTGAAAGAGAGTGTGTGTGTACATACAAGCGCCGCAAAGCACAGGAGCACACACACACACACACTGGATGTTCAATATGCTCACACTGAAAACAGTTTGGGAAAAGCTTCAACTGTGGGGGCAACAATCCTAATCTGCTTTAACACACATTTTCAAAATAGACACACAACAGCACAAAGGTTGGCAAGAAACGAAGAGAAGGAAACAATTCTCCGTCTGTTTTATGCAAAGACTTCCAGAGAGTCGAGGATTTTCTGCGGGACCCGGGAACGGATTCGCACTCCAACATCAGGAAGCCTCGGCGTCATGTGTGCGAGTGACAACGAGCTCAAAGGAGGATTTAATGGATAACTGAGCTGCACATGACACCCACTTGATAGAACACACACAAGGATGAATGGTGTGTGTGCCCCTTAAATTTGGTCCCAACATGCCGATACCATTTGTAAAATGCGCAGTCGCTTAAATGAAACAAACAAGAGGCCTTTGAAACGTGCGCTCATGAGGGAATCTGCTAAGTGTCCTGTAAACTTTACCATGAGCCGTTTTATTGTCTCATAAATCAGTTTGTGAGCTTATGTGTCACCCTGTGGGTTTCCCCCGCTAAATAAGAATGAGCGAGTAAATAACCACTCCTTAAGTAGTTTGTCCATTCCAAGGCATGCAGACGTAAATGTTGTTTAAAAAAACAAAACCCCTTTGCTGATAGTTAAACGGTCATTCTACAAGAGTTTACACTTCCGAAATAGGCAGACTGAATGCTTTTTAAAGAGGCTGTGAACGTGCAGTGACAGAATTAAAATACAAGCCGCTGTATACAGGCTGCACTCCCTATTTCTGTTTATCTCACCAAGAATATATACAGTCGTTTCTTTATTTAATTTAGCATTAAGACCCACCTCAAACAGCTCATCACGTCATGCCAAGTGTTGTTCGTTCGTACTTTGTTCGACTAGACCAAAAAGCCACGCTGGGAACAAACCCCAGTCATCGATAGGCGAGGAGATATTAATGAATTAATTATGTGCTCATATTTTCAGTCTTGCTTCATAGCTTCAGAGCTCCACCACCTGTGTCATTTTTTTTTTCCCCCTTCGGTAGGACTGAAGCACCCCACATTGAAACAATACAAGTTGTTTGGTTTGACAATCTGTTGGTTTCCTTAGCTAGGAAATTGTTTTTGAATTGGCTCTATATAAATGAATTGGATTATTTTATAAATAATAATCTGATTACAATGAATTGAATTCCAATTGGCTTGAATTGGACTTTATTATTTAAGTGCCTTGAGATGACATTTGTTGTATGTGGCACTATATAAATTAATTGAATTGAAAATTGACTTTTCATTTTAGCACAAATTTCAGAGGAACAATAGAAATCTGAATGCTAGTCTGAATAACTACAATTGACGATGAACGTAATCGTGCTGTGTGTAGGGATGCCACGAGAACCGATACTTCGGTACCACAATTCTAAAAACATTACAGTACCCGTTTTTCTATTGTAGGCTACCGTAGGTACCGGGGAAGAAATATGGAAGTAACGTGGGCACCAAACGGTGCCAACAAGCTTTTCAAACGAAAGGAGGAAACAACTCCAATTCAGCGAAGCTCCTCAAAGACAGACATCCAGGGTGAGCGAGTTTCAAGTCATGTTAACGTTCACTTTGCGGGCAAATTCACACCTATTGTTCTCCGCTGAACGACATCCCCATCGCACAGGTATGAAACCCATATCACAAGAAACTGTATATACCGAAATAATCACAGTTTTTTTAAGACAACAAAGTGTTGCTGAATAAGTTGCGAAGTCCCCGTCACTACACAATGCACCACATGTGAAAATAAACAGCGGAGCCTTCCCTTTCTGAAAGTATTCCTTGTTTCTCTGTGACAACACAATTTATCCATCAAATAACGTATCTATTAGTTGTGTTCAAAAGACGTGCGCAGATCACCTGTGCTAGAGCTAAAGCTACAGCGCACATGCGTGATAGCCACTAAGCATATATTTTTCCAAATGACTAAATCATAGAATATTCCACTATCATGGTTCTGATATTGCCTGATCCCAATTCAAATGGATCAAATGTTAATAGTGTATTCTTTGTATTCATTACTTGAAGGCTACATGCCAGTGCCACTGTTGTTTTTTGTAATGCATTCATTTTTTGTTTTTTTTACCGTGGTATCGAAATATGGTATCGAGAATCGTGGAATTTCACTGGCATTGGTATCGACTGCTAAATGTATGGTATCGTGACATCCCTAGTGTGTATGGCGCGTTTCTTTGCCCACCATGCTGGGCATCGGTCACAGCCGGTCAAGCTGGAAAAAACGTCCGCAGGCTTTCGCCAGCCGAACAAGCGTAGCATCCGTACGTATTCTGAATAAATGCTTCAATGATAAAAACTTTGTGCCGTTTTAGTTCAATTGAATGGACTGACGAGATGAGTTAAGCAGCAGTTTTTAACATCAGCAAAGAAATGAATCCCCTCGATCTTAATCGTGGAAAAGAAAACATAACTTAACTATGTCCGTTTGTCGATTTATTACTCCAAGAAGAGACTAAAATGTGTATTTATCACCAAAAGCATTTGTCAGATGGTAAAGATGGTAAAATATGTCAGGCATGTTGTTTCAAGCTGACAAATAAGCGTTACTGTCAATTAACTTCCCAAGTTATCTAAGATTCACTGTATTTTGGTTATTTTTCTTTCTTTTTTCAGCAAAAAAAGTTATATTTTTCATCATCCTTGGTTTGTCCTTTCAGCCTCTTCTTAATCAGTAGATTCCTGCCTGGGAGATGCCATTGGTAGACACTGCATTTCCTTCACTGCTCATGTCTACATGTAGTTTATAGTTTTGCTGGGCCCACACTGACATTTTGAATAAATGAACCAAAAGTTCAAAGGGTCACATGAGAGTAGGCGAGCTATTACCTGAGCACAGATAGAGTGCAACTGTGTTCAAATCAACATTACTCAGTTATCCTCAAAGGAAAAAAATATATATTTCTGTTGTACAAATTATTGTTACAGTGGAAACCGCTTATAGTGGTCACGGATATAGTAATCAAGCGCTTATATAGATCAAAAGGCTTGGGACGGAATCATTTCTATACAAATGCTGTTTAAATAATTTGTTTACAGTAATCAAAAAATCCGCTTATAATGTTCATTTTTGGCCATTTTATGAATGTAAACGTGCAAAAATAATTTTAAAACTACGTGTAGCTATTTTATTTTTTACTTCCTTGATTCCTTTCTGGACGTCTGCTTCTGCCCTATGCTTCTGCCTCTCTAGCTAACGTAACGAGTTGACACCGGGCAGCAAGCGCGCGAATCATGACTGGAAAAAGGAAGTCATGGAGGAGCATGTGTCCGAGGATGGGTGCTGGAGAGCGGATTGAATGCGCGTGTGACCGCAGGAAGCTCCAGGCTGGTTCTTGTAAGATGGGAGGCCGGTGTTCATTCGATTTCTCCTACGTGTCGAGAATTGCTACTTTGTGGTTTTGCGCGAGTTTCGTTTTCACGCCAAGTAGCACAAATCGACAGAACACCGTCACGGAGGAGCATAGACCCGAGCAGGGGTGCTGAAAGGCGGATTGAATTCAAACTTTATTTTTCAGACATGTAAGAAAAAAAATGCACCGGCGGCACAGCAGAGAATAAGTTACGTACTGTATTTGAGTTAGCCTACAGTATGTCTGCGCACTGCGCAGTAATGTAATTAAACTTGCATGATAATAAAATTCAGTAAATGCTGAAGCTATCCGTTTCATTTCATTTTTCTCATTGAAAAACGATACAAATGGCATTTAGATGATATTCTGCATAAAAAAATAAGTGAAATACTGTACTGTAATACAAATTCGGTTTTAGTAATCAACCGCTTATAGTGTTCAAATTGGCTCTGGACCAACGTGATCACTATAAGCGGTTTCCACTGTATAAACAACCGGATAGAGGTGTCAGAGTTCTCCCTGCAACCATGTCTCAGTGACAAAATAACACCACCCTCACTGTGTCCTCATCAGAGCTCCAAGCTCCGATCTTATCCGCCAGTGATCGCACATTCCCCATGACAGTCAAAGGAAGAAATTGTTTAAAATTCCATCTCCCTTTCTCTCGTTTTGTTCCTGATCCGCATCCGTCAGTGGGGTTACATGGCACTGAAAGGATCAGATAATTGGCTAATTTACAATAAGAATGAGTTATTAAGTGCATGTAGACGTTCACGCCCATGGACTCTCGTTTTTAGTTTCATGTTTTAGGTTATGTTTTTTTGTTCAGTCCATGTTTAGTTTTTAGTCATGTCTTAAGCCCTATTCGGACGGGACTAGTTTAATGGGGGGACCTGGGGTAAAGTAATAATAACCGGGAAATCTAGTCCCGTCCGAACGCGCCATGTCAGTAAAGATAGCGGAGTATGTCGGTAAACTTTGCCGAGAATTCTACCTCCTATGAAACGGTCCGGAGTATCTACCATAGGTAATACTAATCCCGTGCGAATGCGACCTTCGGTAATAAATACGGAATATGTCGTCACATCCTTTTAAAGAGAGAAACAATTATGTGTGTCTGTTTGCAAACATGGAGGTTCTGGATGAAGCGCTGCTTGCAAGCACGCATGTCCCGTCCGAATTGGTCATTTCTTCTCCCTGGCGTCGTCTGGTTATACGTCCCCCCATTGAACTAGTCCCGTCCGAATAGGGCTTTAGTTTCCCTGCACTCTGTTTATTAGTTCACTCACTTCACCTGTGTTTTTTCCCTCAGCTGCACTCACTCTCCAATCACTCTCACTCCCTATTTAGTTTCCAGTCTCCCCTCTTAGTTTGCCGGATCTTTGTTGCCATTCATGCCTACCTTGTTTGCTCTCCATGCCAAGAAACCTTGTTTGTTCCATGTTCCTCGTCCCTTCCCAAGATAAGTATTTATTTATTGCTATGCCAAGAGTTTTTGTTTGTTCTTCAGAGTTACGTTTTTTGAATCCGGCTTGCCGCGCCTTTTGTTTGCACTTTGTTTTTTGTTAATAAATCAACCTTTATTTTTTGAAAAGTCCGCATCCGTGTCCTCCCTCCTCACCCACACCTGACATAGACACCTTAATCCGACAAGAAATTTAATCAAATTAATTACTCGCGATCGGATTAAGACCCCGAGATAACTCGGTTGAAAGTCAAAATAAATGTGCTTGTAGACAGCTAAAGCACGTGGTGAATTAGACTTTGCGTTCTGTGCATGCTCAAGATTTTGTTTACTTTTTCTGGGTATTTCTTGGGCTTCCAAAAAAAATAGTTTCGCCGCAGATGTAAAATAGTGCAGGTTACCACCAAACACCTTTCCAGCAGAACAAAAATAAATAAATCTCAAAGGATGCAAAGAAAGAAAAGTCCAGGGATACTGCAGCAAGCTGCCATTAGTGCAGCGCCATTCATTTCCACTCGCACACTAGTGTGACATTCATGCCGTTAGCAATAAAAATTTAGTCACAGCGTCTCCACAAATTGACCACTAAATGTAAATAATGGCATGTAGACGTACTGAATGGGGTCTAGTGGCGCCCATCTCGTCACAGTCAGCGTGGCATATTAGGGTCCTTAATAGAGCCATAAACCTGACAGGCCACCGCATGCTTCGAGACCCCGCAGAAAGCCCCAACAATGTTCACTGCCCCCCAGGGGCGCGGACCCTGAGAGCAGGAGTAGGAGGAGGATGTGGTGGAGGCACAACAGCTTCATGCTCCTGCTATTGTTTGCACTGCCACTGTTGAGCTGCCAAACATAATGCCTGACTCTTCACACAGGAATACATTTGGAAACAGAGGTCTGCAACATGGAAATAAAACTGGAGCTGGAGGCTGCACTGCCAGTTCTTTTTCGAGCGCTGAAAGTTTCTCCCACGTTTCCTGTTTTGACAGTGTTTGAATTCACCTCCATTTCCACTGGAGGTTTTCGGTGCTGCTTTTAGCCACAAGCGTGAGTCACTCTGCGTTTGACCCACTCTCCAGTATGAGGTTGGAGGACTGTGAAATAAACGAAAAAAGTCAACTTGTGGAGAGCGGTTAAAAGTCCCATCGACCCCAGAGCCGAAGGTTCAGATGTCCTAGTTGGTTCTGTCAGCCTATTACGGCACCTGGAAGTTTATCTTTGGCACGCAGGATCGTGACGGTGAGCTATGAAAATAAAGCCGGCTTGACCCGGCTGACTGCTTCGCTTAGTGGGCAGAAAATGAAGCCAGCGAGTAAAGAGGGAGGCCGATGGCCGAGGCACGCTTCCTTTTTCGTCCCTTTTTAAGGTGAACTCTGTCAGGTTTTTCCACTTTCTGTTTTTAAACTAACTTTCAATCGGTCAACATTTGACCCGCACACGGTGTCCCTGCTGCAACTCTATCAGGTGAAAAAGTGGAGAAGGTCTACGTCAATCCTTTTGGAAAATAACTTTATCAACACTTTTTTTCTACTTATTTTCTTTGGACTTACTCTGGGAACCTATGCTGAAGGTTGAGATCTCCAGACTTGATTTCCACATGTATGAAACAAGGAACTTGTGCTACAAGGGCCCCTTTTTTCTTGAATCTGTGGCTTTATGTTGCCGATGTCTCGCATGTATGACAAATAAGCTCCTTTTTCCCCCCCTCACTCTCTTTCTCACACAACTGCACAAACAGAAACACACACCCTTCCCCAACCTCTGCCCTCCAGTCTGAGCCTTGTGAGGTTCTCCTCCCTTCCTCACACCCACGCTTGCACAAGGCCTTCTTTATCAGGGCGGGAGGAGGGGAGCTGCTGAAATGGAAAAAGAAAAAAAGCTCCCACGCTCACACCAAAAGCATCAACAGCTACATGTGTGTGTGTTTGTATGTATGCCGCCCTCAAGCTTCATTGATCGCTGGCGTTGCAACTGGGGTGTGTTGTCCTTAAACGGCCTTTCCGTGGAAACACTGAAGGGAGAAAACGAGACAATGATGCCCCAGACGGATAAGCCCGTTCCTGGATGAAGTGTCGGTGCCTCGGGCCTCGTGAGAGGCTGGAAGCCCTGGGTCACTGACACAGTTGGATCCAATTCAAAAGGACGGTGACGGAGCAGGACGCAGGACAGGAGAGGTAGGGAAGGGAAGGGAAAAAACTGCAATGGAAGAAAAGGAAATGGAGGAGAAACGAGAGGGGAAAAAAGCCCAACACTGACTCTTCGTTCACTCGTTCTTCTCAAACCTCCCGAATGTGGACTTCAAACCACAGAAACATCCTGTGAGCTCAGTCACATGAATGAAGACCAGCATGTGAATCAGCACTCAGCTGCTCGTTAAAAACAGTCTTCTCTCCCTCTCAGAACGTAACGGGAAGAAAATAACATGGACAGCGATTATAAAAGGGTGATTAAAGCAGAAAAGGTCATCGTGGAGCAGGTGGATCACCTGGAGCAGATGGAAAAAAAAAAAAAAAAAAAAAAAAAAGAGAAACACTTAAAAGCTCAGGGAAAAGAAATCGTCCCGAGCCAGAGTCAGATAACCCAGTCGGACCTCTCTCTGCAGTCAGAGGGCCCTTCTGCACCGAACCAAAGGAGTCGATATGTCAAAGAGTAAAAAACACGTAAACAAGAGAAACTTTAAAGGGATAGTTCGCCTGTTTTGACATGAAGCTGTATGACATCCCATACTTGCAATATCGTGCATGAACATTTTCTTACCCCCTGCTGCGTCCTGTGAGCCGAGTTCCGGCCTCGTTTTTCTGTTGACGCAAGTAGTCCGGCCATGACCGGCTCGAAGCGCGTAAACCGGGCTGCAAAGTGTCAGCAGAGAATGGCGGCATACGGCCACTTCTGTGGTAGAAGAATGAGTTGTCCAATTTTTGCACACTGGTAGAAGTTATTCCAATTTTAATCCCATTCATCGTTTTCTTACTTACATCTTCAACACACCAATCAAAAAAAGGGAAATGAAGACAGCTAGCACCAACAGACCAGAAGCTGTTTCAACGTGTTGAATCGGCCGACAAAGGCCAAACAGAGTTGCGTTCTTTACTTGCTGTCGCAGACTCTGGTCAGAATGGACCTAAAGCTTACAGCAGAAGGGCTGCCCAGATAAACTCTTTAGCCTCGTTTCCACTATGCAGTCCGGTACGGGTCGGTTCGGAACAGTAGGGGTCGCTTTGGGGTCAGCTTTGCGTTCCCACTGTACAAAGAGGACCCTCAGGGGTACGTGCCGAAGCGTAAATAACAAGTAACAGCAAATACAAATAACATCCATAATTTGGAACCAACTCCAAGCTTCTTCAGCTTAATATGACACCGGCTCGCGGTCCGGTTGAAACCACTCTCTGCCATTTTTGCGGCAATCAGCTGGAAAACTTTTTAGTTTTGTACAGCGCCATCGAGCTCCCGCTGCACAGCCTCCTCACCAACAACGGAGAGCAGAGCCTGGAACCGGTCCTGTGTGCTAGGTACACCAAGCAGAAGGGTTACAGAAATGGTAACAGGTTCCATGGGACCGGTACGCTTTCGTGGTAGTGGAAACACTGAAATAAGCGAACCGTTCTGAACCGACCCGTACCGGACTGCATAGTGGAAACGAGGCTTTTGTGAGGGGAACACAACACCAACATGGCTGGCATAGTATGCAGCAGTTGAGTCTTGCTTTCTGTCATGTGTCCACTTGACACAAATATAAGCAGCTCAAGCATTCCTCGCACAAAAACCTGAAGCACATCTGAACTGGTGGCTGGTGGCTTCCCCTGTTTATTTTTAATCCAGAGCAGTTTTAGAAATTATTCTAAAAGCGCTGAGGTCGCCTTCTGGTGGGTCCCCCCCTCCACCCTCGTATATTTTCATTTGCTGCACTCCCAGGACGAGAGCAAATATTTTAATTTCAAACTAGAAAAAAAAAAAAATAAATGTCTCCCACACTTAATGTTTGAAGAGGTGCCAAAAAGTTGCAGCGATACACACTGTCCCCAACTCCGGCGCCACATAAATTAGGGACTCACAAGAACGGCGACGATATACTGAATGTGAAATAAACCGTGCGGGCTCCATCACGCAGGATGTTTAAATGCTCGGTGGAATTCTTAAAGCTCCTCCGTCTCTGGAAGCTTGAAGTTATTTTCCAACTTTATGAGGGCAAACAGAGCAACAGACATGCAGTCTAACACATCATATTACATGAGAAAGAGTTTTTCACAAATAAGGGGATGAAAAGATCGAACATAAATGGAAGCTTGATTCAAAGAAATTTCAAAGAAAACAGACGTCGCTGTGCAGCCCCTCGGCATTCGATTGACTAGTGATCCTTTGGAAATCCAGAGCAGAAACCCCACAGCTTTACACCAAAGGTGTTCTTACCACCTTAAGCTCCATTAAGGCCATTAAAATCGCACTTAATCTGCGAGAATAAGCCCCTCGTTACAACCTCCGAGCTGTCGGCCACATCAAAGCTCCACCGGCCACGGCGCTTCGCAGAGACGCACGGCAGCACCACACTAACCCCCTCCCCCCCGGGCCCCTGAAGAAACACCAACCTGCCATCAAGAGCCATCCATCACGGGGGCATGCTCGACCAGCTTTCGACTCCCATAATCCACCACTGCGCCTCGCTCCTGCTGCTCCGCCAACACTCAAACAGCAGCACTCCACCTTGTTCACACACTTGACTGACAGTCACACACTAAAAAAAAGAAATAAAACTATGCGGTTGCTTAATGTACAGTGCACAGTGAAAATGAGTACACCCCTGTTGAAAAGTAACATTTTGAATATTTTGTGATCAGATCACAGGACATGGTTCCAGCAATCCATATCCTTAGTTTGTTTGTCTCAGATGAGACAATGATAAACAAATTTGCTTTCGATGGTGTCAAGCATGTGTGGTGGTAAAAAGTGATTTGTACAAAGAAAAGTGCCCCATGCTTAAAGTCAAGCATAGTAGTGGGAGTGACATGGTTTGGGGCTGTATGGATGCCATCAACAGTAGGAAGCTGAATTTCACCAAAAGAAACATGCTTGTCAACATGTACTGTGACTACTGAAGCAGATCATGATACTCTCCATAGGATTTCAGTCAAATCTCACACACGTCTCTTTTAGCCTGGTGCAGACTCAAAATGTAAATTTTCAATGTAAGGCAAGGATGAAACGCACAACGATGACCTCCCTTTTAATGCCTTTTCATTTCATGACATTTCGGGCCAACACGGCCCATTCTCAGGGAGTTTAACATAGGGGTGTACTCACTTTTGCACCAGCATAATTTCACAAAAAAATGGACAAATAGGTCATTTAAGTTATATTATTGATCTTTCTTTTCTGTTGTAAGCTCAACAGATGTTGTATTAAACTTACTCTATGCGCGTTTTGGGAATAACTTGTGTGTGTATTAAAATATTGTTCAAAATGTTACTTTTCAACAGGGGTGTACTCATTTTCACTGTGCACTGTACTTGTTGTTACATGTGTGCACTCTTTTTTTTTTTTTTCACTCACAGGAGGGCTTGTTTATATGTACACATTTAAAAAGGGGGAATTTTTGTAGATGGAGGAACTCTTGGGGATGATGAAGAGATAATAAACAGGTCCAAATAAAACGTAATCTGCACAACATCCAGTCTTTTTACTTATTTTATACTAAGTTTGCATGCATATGATCGAGCGAGTTCCGATGCGTGGGACTTGGATGGGTGAAACAGTACTTCAGAGAGCAAAGAGGGCGACTTTAACATCTGACCGGTTTCAACTTTGGATTTGGAAACATCTTTTCTTTTTTGGGGGTAGATAAAAACAACTTCCAGACAAACAACGGGAACTGTGCGCAGTGATTACAGCTCTGACGTGGCCGGCAGGGAGCTTTTAAGATGCGTGATTGTTCAATTATCCCACCCCCCCTTCCCACCCCGGCTGTGTGTTTCTGGTGTGGTATGGAAGCCATTAGATCCGGTGATCAGCGCCGACAACAGTGTGGGTTAAAGGGTCGGCGGCCCTGTGGGAGCAGAGACCGACTGGATTGATCCATCAATGTCTTTAAAAAAAAAAGAAAAAAGCTCTGCGTGAATGTGTGCTCTTTTATCTCTCCCACATACACACACACACACACACAGTTCAACACTGGTGAAACATTAACTTTTGAAACACACACCTTAATGACCATTCCCGCCTTTTTTAACATGGCCATCTGCTCGTGTCTCCCTGGAGCGGTTTCATGTCTGAATGAAAAGATGTTTATGTGAGCGACAGAGCTCGCCGTGTATATTTCTGCTCGTGCAACTTGTGTAGGATCGAAGCGGCTTTGCCAGCCTTCAATTCAAAACCCAATCTGGGATTCATTTCAACCGGTTCCACGAGAGTTTAGTCATAATCACATCATCATCGGAGGCTTCCAGTTTGACCGGAGACAAAGAAAACTGACAAGTAGGAAGGGAAATGCATCCGTCTAACTGGCTAACACCAAGCTCAGTTCAACTCAATGGCTGTGTTCGAAACCGCATACTACATACGGCATACTTCCATACTGCATACTCATCGATCAGACAGTATGCAGAGCGTTTACCCACAATGCATTTCGCTCCAGCCGAAATCAGACGGCCTGAAGCTGATTTCACTTAAAGTAGTACTATTTACCTTAAAATAACAGCTTGAAAAAAATTGTGCGGCTAGAATGAGTTTTAATATTACGATTGGCCTGTCTCCTATGCCCTTCGGGGGTCTGAGTGGGAAAAACCGGCCCGGGAGCTGAGCGGAACTACTTCGACTTGCTTTCTGGCACACCTACCGCAAAAACAAATAGACCCCTCTCACCCTCCCAGGTATAAGGCTAAGCTAGCGCAAAATTGTCAGTACGATCATCATGGCAGAGGCACCGAAGAAACAGAAGAAGACGTTGACTGATGAAGCAAGGAAGAGAAAGAGAGAGGCCGACAAAGCAAGAGACCGTAACCGTACATTACCTCCAAGCCTGTAGGGGGAGCTCCATAATGGGCTTTTTGAGAAGTTACATTGTATTGCTTTAAGCCCTAAACTCTGTAAACTTTAGCAACATTTGAAACATTTTCAGGCGAGAAAGTAGTCGTTTAGATCCCCAACGTGTTGAAAACCTGACAAAATACCGGCTATTTACAATTTTGTTCCGACGAATTCGGCGCTACTAAAGCTAGCCGCAGTGAGCAACGCACTTCCGGTGATTTTCACAAAATAAAATACCCGTTGCCTTTTATCATAGGGAAAGCCATTACGATACAAATTGGGGCTTTTGTTTTGAAAACAGGAAGTGAACCTACCCTCGTTATAGCTAGCTTGAAACTGCCGTTTTGACAGGAAATGACGATCGGCGACGTCAAGTTACGTTCGGTAGTTTGAGTATGAGTAGTAACCTCATGGTGCATACCCAACATTTCGGCGAATCTAGTATGCATCCGGGAACTTCTCACTCACTCAAACTCGCATACCAACTCAAAAAGTTGGTATGAGTAGTAGGAGTAGTAGGAGAAGTATGCGGTTTCGAACACAGCCAATGAGATCAGTATATTAAGGCGGAATTCTGACACTAAGCTGGTTAACTAAGTATGTGCAGGTGACCAACTACATCTGTGTAACGGTGTTCGGAGTCCAGGTTGTGTCACTGAGCAGACATCTCTCCAAGTACCACACCGACCACCTCAGGAAACCAGCCGCTCTGATCTTTTTAGGACACTCAAGGACCTTTAGCTTTACGGACCATGGACACCAGCGCAATTCATTTGCCATCTGAATCGGAAACTCTGCACAGATGACACTGAGCGTCATCAACCCCGAACTTCATAGGACTTTTACGGAAAACCAGAGCTTACAATCCAAACAAACTCCGCCTGTGAACACAGGCCACATGTGGTTTATTTAGGTCACGCGCTACTGAGCAAGTTTGTTTCCTATTACTGAACTTGTAGTGATTCCAATCTGATGGTTTTGTGTGCTCCTTAAGAAGGCAGTCAGGTGGTAGGAGACCGACCGAGATGCCAACGGATGCCAGGGGCTCAGAATGATGGCTCGCGGTTAACCGCGTGCAAACGCTGCAGACGCCAAGGTAAATAAAATGTATAAATATAAGATACTGAGTGAAAAAAGCTAATCTTGTGTACAGAGACACTCGATAACAAAAAAAAAGGTTATAAAGTGCCCATAAATCTGAAACCTCTTCGTTTTTTTGACCCATTATCTCTCCATCCATTTGTCATCCATTCATCAGCCTACAGCTAAACGAACCCAAGACAATCCAACCCTCTTTTCGCTTCAGATCAATTCAGCTTTGCCACTTCCTTTTCGGTGAAGCTTTGAGGCGTGACACATCCTGCCTCGGTCTTTCCTCATCAATTACCTTTTCATCCTCCTTAATCCATTATCTAAACTCCCTTCTTACATTTCTCTCCGTCAGTCTGTCTCAGTTTATCCATCTTTCCCACGTTCCTAACACACACCAACTCCCTCACATTCATTTATCATATTCCACCTATTCGTTTAGTCCATCTGCACATTTCTATCGAGTTTTGGATGCTTTACGAAATGACTAAAAGCCTCATTTCAGACATGAAGCTCGGCCCCTAAGAGCTCTGGGCATTTTTTAACAGATATGTGCTCAATATTGGCCAGAAAGAAACTAGAATCCAAGCCCCAAAAAATCCCCCACACCCCCCCAAAAAAACACAAATAAATAAATAAAGCAATACAACATATGCACTGTCACCATCCTCCCCACAGCCTCCCATATTTTGGTTCTCCACACTGAGGTTCAGACAGACAGAGAGGAAAGAAGGCCACAAGACACGATTCAGTACACAAAGCGAGATCTGTGTCATGTTAGACCTCAGTCTGTAGTAACCCTGACAGGGTCGCCACGGGAGCAGACCACACTGCATGCTGGAATGTGTTTGTGCATGCGTGCGATTCTGTACATTCCTTGGTCTGGGGCATGGCTCGCATGCACTAAACTGTAAACGTAAAAAAACGCAGACGCACAGGAAATGCACGCAAACTATGCTCGGAAGAAGCGTGCTTACAGGCGTGAAGACGAGTAACTGAAGAGAACGGGGCTGCAGCCAGAAGTTACGTTGGACTGTTGTTTTACTCGACCGACACCGGGTCTAGCGCTCGCTCTTGTTTGCAGGACACCGGACTCCATTTCTCAGCCATCTTGTGCCCCTGTCATGTGCACTCCGTGGACAAGTCTGGACGCTTTAGCTCCGCCTTTTGTGTTACATCTAAATGACCTCATCGATCAAATTGTTAAAAGTTGATTCTTGACATTGGTGAATTGATTTGGAATCTTCCAAGTCAGCATTTCACTGCATCTAAGTCTCCATTTCCCACGGCCCTGGTGAATATCTTAAAATGTCCATTAAGCCTGGTGGCTTGTTTTGTCCAAAAGTTGAAGGGGAAAAATAAAAATCACGAAAACACAGGCAGTGTTCGAAACCGCATACTTCTCCTACTACTCATACTGACTTTTTTTCCGGAATGCATTATTATATAGTAACTTGACGTCGCCGATCGTCATTTCCTGTCAAAACGGCAGTTTCAAGCTAGCTACAACGAGGGTATGTTCACTTTCTGTTTTCAAAACAAAAGCACCTTTTTATCGTAATGGCTTTCCCTATGATAAAAGGCAACAGGTATTTTATTTTGTGAAAATAGAGCTTAAGCGAGATCAGCTTCAGGCTGGCTGATTTCGGCTCGGGTAGGACCGAAATGCATTGTGGGTAAATGCTCTACATACTGTCTGATCGATGAGTATGCCGTATTCAAGTATGTAGTATGCGGTTTCGAACACAGCCACAGAGACTGCTTTTGAAATAGTCAACCTCCTGTACCATCTGTAAGTGCTTTAGACCAAAAGCATAAGAGAGGATAAATCAGATCGTAGAAGCAGTTGCCCTGTGATCCCACAGAGGCCGCACTAGCATAAGCTTGACCCGCTGCATTTCCTGGCAACCTCTCAGTAAAAGAAGCTAATGTTGCTAACGTTATGTTGGAGGAAACTTTGCGAGAAAAAAAAAAGCCACCTCAGCAGACAATCTTGACACCTAACAATCACATTTAAGAGTATTTCATAAAAGCTAGTAAAAAGACCATGACTAACAAGGGGTATGTTGTTCGATTTCCTCAAATTTCTTCAATTGTTTATATCAAATGCGTTTCAAAATGTTAATTTTCTAAAGAAAAAAAAAAGAAAAAAAACTGACAGCAAAAGTAAATGGGCTTACAGTTACGAAAACAAGAGCAAACTTAAGTCTCCTTTAAATCTGAGGTGGGACGATACAACTTATTTTAGCTGATATCAAATGCAGATACATGCATTTCATCCACTTTATCCATCTTGCTGAGCGCACTGAACACATGCGGAACATCTTTTTCCCCACCGACATGCCTTCTCCCTTTGCGACATCCACAGCTGTCAGTAAAAGCTGAACACTTGTTCTGTTCACGTGACCTGGAAATATTACGTCAGGGACAGCATAGTTGCTGAGGCGCAGATCGATCTGTCCGCAGAGGACTTCCCCTGATGAACGTAGCAGCTATAAAGCATCGTTTGGATGGGATACAAAGAATGTGCATTTCTAACCGTTTACTTCTGTGACCCATTTTCAATTTCAGCTTCTGTGCATCTCTCTAAGCTGAGCTGGTTGCATTTGCTGCAAACGTGACACTCCCATTTTCATCCATTTCTATTCTGGCTTCAACCTCTGCGACCAGAACTTCAATCTCACACTCTGAAGTTCTTCTTGGTTTTTTTTTTTTGCCATTGTAGATCCGACCATCTGTGACAGTTGCAGTACTTTGCACGGTCACTTTTTGGAGGAACGTAGGCAGGGTAACCGACTCGTGGTGAGCCATCGGGACTTGTAAAGAGCAGGTGCACAGAATCGGGCGTCCACGCGGGTTTTACTCATGTGGATATTCCCTGCAGGACATACTTTTCAGATTTAGCGACGACGCCCTCTTACAGTATGGAAGCTGTCTTTCATTTACGAGGCTCCTGGTCTCAGTGAAAAAAAAAAAAACAGTTAAAGTTTTTCATTCACCAAAAAAAAAAGATGCCAACAGATTCCAGGGTGTAAGTTTTATTCTAAACTGAAATTTTAAAAAGAGATAAATTCAATTAAGTTCCAGTTCAATTAACTGTTTTGGTTTTTTTTTCTTTTTTTACATTTTACTGCAACTCGGTGTGAGATCAGAAGAACACAACGCCTAAAGGAAGTGCTACAAACTGTTCTCCGTCACATCGAGATGTAATTTGTGTGTAATCTGAGTTAACATAACATGCCTGAGGTGTGTGCATGTGAATGTGTTGCTCCCCCGTTGAGAGGGTGAAGAGAGGAGTGTTCTGAAAACTCAAGAGCGTCTGACAAAAACAATAACAACTGCTGTAGCCTCAGGTCAGGACTTCTTCACCCATAACGCGCGCACACACACACACACAAAGATATGCGTGACCCTCGTATCTTTATGTTCTTCACTTTTTCCGTGAAACATACACACACAGATTGCAGTAATAACATTTTTTCACACTTGTGGGCTTCGTTCCTGACGAACATACTCACACAGGAGTCGTTTTTCTTTGCCTACATTTGTGAGGACCATAGGGGTTTGTGACACGAGGAGGTTGGGGACACGCGACAAAGTGGGGACATTTTGGTCCCGGTCCTCGCATTGAGCTGTGTGAGAGGTAGAATTCGTGTTTAGGAGGCAGGTGAGTGTCATCTCGTTTGAGTTGGTTTCAGTGTTTGCAAGTAAAAGTCAGAGCACGGGTGGGTCCTCACAAAGATAGAAAGTGTGTGTGTGAGTGGAAAACCTCCAGACGTAGCCTAAAACAAACAGCTAAAGGCTCCGTAGATCAGAGATAGATGCATTCCAACCCCACCCCACCCAACACACACACACACAGCTTCACCAACTGTGTGTTTCTGCAACAAACTTTTTATCTCAAAAACAGTTCATGTGATAATTCTGTTGCAACCTGATTCGATGATTCAGTGAAGAATCTGCCATTGTTCTTCAAGTATGCCAACGTCTCGTCTCAAACCCATGTGTAACCATCTCAGCCAGCTTACAGTAAAAGATGTCAAGATGGGGACTTTTAAATCGACCTCTTGTTTGTTTCTGGGTGAATCAAACCAACTTAATACCCGATGCGTGATTTGACAAGAGATGCACCAACTGCGTTTTCTTTGGCCGACTCCAAAGAGTTGTTTTCAAAATGACTAATTTGGTTTTGGACAAAAGAAGTTTAGCCTCTAGGAACTTTGGTCACACTAATCTTTTGTTTGAGTTTGTTCTTCTTTAGTAGTTTACTGGGAAACATACAAACAAACAGGGGAGGGGGGTTTTACTGGCTTTGTAAAGATATTTTCTTCATTTCTTAATGGACTAAAAGCTAACCACATTTGGTTTTCTCTCATTGAGAGCAACAACAAAAAAAAGAAAGAAATGTGCACGTAAACATCTGAAGAGCAATAAGTGGTGAACGTTTCCCTAATGAATGGCTTAACGTGATCAAAATTAGGATGCAGTTTGACATGAGTGCTCCTTTTCCATCCTGCTACTGATGCAAAACTCAATGTAAATTGCTGGAAACATTCTTTTGGCCTCCATCATCAGTATGCTGTATGGTGTACTGTGCTGCCTCACAACATATGTTTTTTGTTAAGTAGGACAGTTAGAAAAGCAATGCAGCAGTCGTGGAAACACACACACACACACACACACACACAGCAAGGACAATAGCATATCTATCTGAAGAGATCCTCATCTACCCCCTGCTGTGCAGATTGCTACTGGAGGCTACCTTTACAGGAATGCAGGCGGAAAACACACAAACACACACGGCTGTTTACCAGACCAAGACAGCTGGCTGCATGCCCTCTCGACCAAATGTCAAAACATTCTTCTGCAAAACCTCACTGTTCCTGTTAACGGCAATACAGGAGGGAAAAGTTCTCATCTGGGCAAATTCGATGCTCAACGTTTTCAAACCTATTCTGCTGGAGTGCTCCACACGGGAGAATCGGTGTCGTGTCTGGCAGAGAAAGAAGGAGACATTTCTTCTTCTTTCAAAAGACTGATTGACAACTCCCTTCGTTGCAACAAGAGATGAGTCCCAGTTTGATCCCGAGCGCCGAAGATGCTCCAAAACCCTGCGGCTACTTCATTTCCGCACAAGATCATTTGAGCCCAGCAAAGAAAAGCATCTCGTCCAAACCCATGACAAACCCAATGAATCCTGGTGGCTTAATGAGGAGTTTGAAAGTCCCACAATTCAAAATAAGTCCAATGTCAGATCAATGCGGGTTATTAATCAAGTAGGCAATTAAGGCAGTAACTACAGTATGGCGCATCAAGCATTAGCCTAACACCCCCCCCCCCCCCCCCCCCCCCATAGAAGTCCGTTTACAGAGGCTGCGGCTACACGGAAACGTTTTTCACTGTAAACGATACTTTTTCTTATCGTTTCGCTGTCGCGGCCACACGGAGCCGGCGTTCCCACTACCCCAAAACGATAGTTTTTGAAAACGGGTTCCAGAGTGGGAAAGTTTGAAAACGGCCTCGTTTCGTTTCCATTGTTACAGCTAAAACGTTTTTGCGTCAGTCACACGTTGACGCTGTGAGCCAATTTTAACACTTCTCTATTGTCTCACAGCGTGGCGTGACACAGTGGCGTGTGTACTGCATCGTTTCATCGTTTTCGTCTGGACAGCAGCGCGTTTCCGTGTGGTCGCAAGAATTTTCGTACCCGTTTTAAAAAAAAACCTCGTTTCGTTTTCGTGTAGCCGTAGCCAGAATCTAACAACGAGCAAATGAATGACCGGAAATTCTGTAAAACATCCCCCAAATCAGAGTTGTTTGCTGAATTCATGATTAGCAAAAATTTCTCGTTTGGGATCCCAACTCGGAGACTCGGGAGTTGCTGGCGGTCAGTGGAGCACTGTTGCTTTCAGCAGTGGGAGAGGCTCGCAGACGGGCTGACTGCTGGTGGGCTGGCAGGGAGAACCAAGATGCTGACGGACCACGAGGAAAATGCTTCATAAACAAGCTAGTGTTCGGCTCTTCAAGAGACTGGGCCTCTATTTTTTGGACAAAAAGAGATTGGTTTGAATATGGAGTCCCATTGTACATACAGACAGACATCTGGTGTAAAATCAAAGGGAGAAAATACAGATTTTGGAAAGCAGTGGAAATCTGCTCCACTATAACAGACTCTTTCTCGTCTAAAGTGGCACTCATTTAGATAACAGACATGAAGCGAGGACCAACAGCGCCTCACATTCTGGGCCACACTGCAGTCAGAAACAGAAATGTGTCCCCAAACACGAAGCAGCAGACAGCTCACAGTAGGGCCGAAAACCGCATATGAAAGTGAGCCGACAGCCCCACAGGAGCTGCTCTGTCAAACGGGACAATGGTAGGAACTCAGCACTTACTAATCATAACCACATCTGACAACACGAATCCACTTACAATTGTCACAAAACACATGTGAACTGACAAGTGGTGTGGTTTTAAATGACAGATTACCCTAAAAAACATGCCTGTATGCCAGTGAACATGCACTTGA
This sequence comes from Odontesthes bonariensis, assembly GCF_027942865.1. NCBI lineage: Eukaryota > Metazoa > Chordata > Actinopteri > Atheriniformes > Atherinopsidae > Odontesthes > Odontesthes bonariensis. The sequence goes on from NC_134524.1 coordinate 22,265,952, forward strand.
AACACGCCCCGTTGTTTTCACACGTCAACATAAGGTTTTGCTTCTTTTTTTTTTTTTTTTTTTTGCGTCATTCATCAATGAGATCGACCTTTGTGCTGTATGTAGTTAGGTTTCAGTGTCCGATGAGGAGGCAGCGTCTTGAAAAAACGATGGTTTAAAAACTCAAAGAGCTGAGTCAGGTTCAATTTGTCACAATACTATGAATTCTGAGGTGACACGGAGTCACTGCCTGGCAAAGAAACTGATACTTTATATCTGCAACATTAGCTTCAGCGGATGTTTTCCTGCTCTTTATGCAGGGTATCCCCAGGTTTGACCACATGAAATTTAAGACCTTTTTAAGACCTTTTTAAGACCACAAAAAATGAAAATTAAGACTGGGGTCGCAACCCTGGGGGGTTCGATCCCCTCTAGGACACAAAACACCACATACACAAATCAGTTTAAAATATGTTATTTCACAGGTCATGCAGAGCAGTCACTGTACATATTGTGGATAGGTCAAGTAATTGAAAACACAGGTAAAAAAACACATATGCTTAAAGTGTACTTTTGACAACTGTACTTAGTACAAAGTACAATATTTTCGGCGATTTAAAATGCGCTTCATTGCATTGTCATGCGTTTTGTCCCGAATAAATACCGCTAACGAGAGAAGTTGTCCTCCTGTGATTCACCGATTCATACGAGTTTTACAAAGCTGCCGTCAACATTCACCACTGACCTCTCATGTCACATAAATAAGCCACGCTAAGCACGCTGTAGCACACCAAAATACATCGCCATTTTCTTTGTAACATAAAGCACTGTTGTCATCTTAGCCATAGTCGGAACTGCTTCAGAACAGCTACGTTAAAGCTACTGTTGTGATCGATAACAAAATGGCATTCCATGTTCATTGCTAGTGCTCGCAAATATATCTGCTATTGAGAATGAGGAGTTGTCGTCATAGTACAGAGCCCCGCCCCTATCCGCCATGTTGGCAGAATGCTAGCGAGAAAACGCCATTCTCTCCGTTCGTTTACATTGTACGCGTGTGTTTTTAAATCAGTAAGTTTAAACAGTGCGGAATTGCAAGAACATGCCTGGAAATCACTGCTGTGTGAAGAACTGTTCCAGTACCTCACATAATACGTTTGGGAAACATAGGAACAACAAAATACATTTTTTTTCGGTTTCCTAAATGGATGCAGCATCAGGGAGAGCAGGCATCTGACCTGACGAGGAGACGCTGGATTGCCTGGCTGGCTGGACCTTCCTTTCGATTGCACCCCTCCGTCGATGAGAGTGTGTTCTCTACATTTTCACTCGGGTACGTTATCTAATAATCTCTTTATGTTGTTGTCTCTTAAAGCTACGAAGTTACTTTATGTTGTTGCAAACCCTGAAGTGCACCTGACGTTGCTGCCTAGCTAGCTAACTAGCGAACTGTTGCCTCTTCGAAAATGCTCAATTTGCAAACTGTTGCCTCTTCGAAAATTAATGTTAACTACCCCCTAATGTGGCTAATGTGTTAATGTGTACCCCCTCAGCCCTTTTGTCATACCATGAGCAGCGTTACCCTCTCAGTCTGTATCTTTATTTTGCATGTGTTCTGTGATGGGTTTGCCATTGATTGCATAGGTTTTTTTCCAAAAAACTATTTATTCTGTTGTAGGTAAGCCATCATATGAGATGTTGGAGAACCACGCTGACTGGACAAATTCAGCTTTTTACATTCAACTACCTGTGCACACGCTGCTCAAATGTGAGGGTGAAAACCTAATGCCTTTAGATAAGATTGTCACTGTTTGCTGTGCCTTAACGAACATGTTCAAAAGTGTTGTTTGAGTTCATTCCTCATTGTTCATTACTTTTTAATTTGTTTGAAATAAATGTTTGAGTGCCTTGTTCATTAACTTTTAATTTGTTTGAAATAAATGCTTGAAACAACTTGATATGGCTTAACAATGTTGATTAACAGAACAGGAAAAAAGAATAAGGGCGCAAGGTGCAGAATGCAATATACCTCTAGGAAAAGTTAACAGTGCAAAAGAACATGTGTGCATTCAGTATAAAAAGTATAAAAATTTCCAGCATGTAAACATTGACAACAAGCAATAATAAAATAATACTGTTACTAGTGCAAAAGAACAAAGAAACACTATTCAGCACAAGAAGAGCAAAACCATGGCGTGTCAGCGGAGGGTCTGTCCACAAGCCCCACACAACTGAAGTGATACCACTGGACTGGTAAGTGGAGGCTCAGAGTATCCGTGACTGCAGGACCTGTAAAATAAATAAAGTGAAATAAACTAAACAGTAAAAAGCATTTATTTCAAGTTACAGTCTACACTTTAGACACATTGATAATGGCTGTAATCTAACCAGGACATGTACACCTTGCATTCAAAATGTTAATGGCTTAAATCTAACCAGGAATGTACGCCTTGCAATCACACATAAGTACCCTAGCCAACCCAGAACTGGTTTGTTCACTTTGCAGCCCCCAACACCCAACACAATAACCTGCGACAGTATGTGTCGTTGGGCTAAAATCTAATGACAACTAAATACCAAAACATAAGCTTTAGCATACATCAAAACATTGGAAACGTTTGTGTACATTAAACATCTCGTTAATCTAGTGTTTACAAAACAAGTCGCAGTTAATTACGTTGTCATTTTGGTCAAGAAGTGTCTCAATGCAATGTAATTACAACACACTAAAATGCATGACAAGAACCTTACCTTTGCCAGTACAACGCTGTTATCATCACCAGAGCCACCTGGAGGCTTGTAGATGGCCAAGTCCTGCACCCAGCCACAGCAGAAAGTCTCGTACGATTCCAAAGATTTGTGACTTTTAAACTCCTGCATAGTGTAGTAACTTACACCAAAGACAAGATAATTGACTATGTCCATATATGTGCACGGAGGTAACTGGTCCAGGTCTCTGTGCCATTCTGCTGCAGGGAGCTCGTAAGGATCAATATTTTGGATGCTGGACAGTTTCTCCAAATACCGCTGCTTTGCGCTTGTAATAAGCTTGTCCCTGTAAGGTCCCTTTTCTTTCGCCTTATCTCTCTCCATTGCTTTGCTTTCTTTCTTTCTTTTGTATTCGTCTCTGCCCTGCCGAAATGACAAATGCGGGAAGATATCCGTTAAGTTAATGGCGTTGCCCCTGGCAACCAATAGATTCTTCTGCCAACATGGCCGACCGACCGACCGGAGTCACGCGACTCCTCATTCTCAATGGCCAAGCTCAGCAAAGAAGGGTTGACGTTCTTGAGCTAGCTTAGCATGTTTTGCGCTCCTCATGTCCAGGGCAAGGTGACCTAATGTTGTAAGTTTGAATTGTTTACGACAGCACTTACATCTCGCCTCCACGTCAGTCTCCGGGGCCGCGAGCAACCAGCTGCTGTATTTTGGATCACTTATCCATTGCAGGTTGAATTTGCACTTTCCCATCTTCGAAACAACTGACCACCAACTGCCGGGCGGGTTGGCTCACGCGCGCTGTCACTGTCACTGTCATTGTACTCACGAACTGTCAGGCTAGCCGAGACCTGTGTGCTCATGCTCCATATACACGTTCGCGCGCTCTGTTATTCATGTTTGACGTTCCCCCGCGGCTACCCTGTTATGGGATTTAAGGAAGTTTATTCGGAATTATTTCAGAAATAATTATGCTGTGCACCGTCTGCCCTGTCAGACTTCAACAAGGAATATGGAATCAGTGTCAGGTCTGTTCGTAGATCCTTTTACTTAAAGATTGTACCTTTTCGGCACAAAAAAAGATGTCCTTAATAACCTGTTGCTGTTTGTCTTTCTTTTTTTTTGGGGGGGGGGGGGGGGGCTTTTATGCCTTTAATGGATAGGACAGTTTTAGAGACAGGGAGCAGGGGACAGAGAGAGGGGGAATGACATGCAGCACAGGGCCGTCCAATGCAGGACTCGGCAAGGGCTATAGCCTCTTATACATGGGGCGCCTGTTGTACCCACTACGCCACAGACCCCTCCTCTGTTTGTCTTTGATATGCCAAACAGAGGGGGGAAGCGCCACATCAGTGTGTGCTTACACACAACAACCTGGCATCCTGCAAAAAGCTGCGCAACGACAGCACAGCCAACTAAAGTTACAAGTTCTGGGATGCCGGCATCAGAAGTGCATCAGGGGGGCGGGTCAACTTTGAGGAAAGTTCTCCTTAGCCACATCCTTGAACTACGAACGAATTTCTATGGTGAGCGAATGACGACGTTGTGTGATACGAATAAGCCAACACAAATTTGTGTTTTCAATCTACGTAGTTTCCAATTTCCCTTGTTGGATCTCATAAATAGAGTACCGCCCCCCTCTGCTTTTGCCCATGAATAGGTGGTATTGTCTTAGCTGGCAGTTGGACATTGTCGTGTGTTCAAGTACAGGTTTCTTACATGAACGCTCACAACACAAGGAAACCTGGCCAAAGACTCCTTTCATCACTGCTGGTTAGCCTGTTACTGATTCATTTTCACCTCCACAGAATCAACTGAAAGAAAAGAGCAGGAACGGTCGTCCTTAAAGCTCAGCTCTGCATAAATTATGTTCCTGGTCCTGCTCGTGACGTCATGTGTTGCCATCTAATTCTTGAAATATGGATCATCTATACACAAACTATCTTATCAAGTTTTCGAGTACAGTAAGTGGGGACACACACTAACTGGAAAGAATTCTATAAACAATATGTTTCAATATATAGTGGAAAGTGGATGTAAATAACACAGTTAGCAACGCAGACATGCTAGGTAGGACATAGACATATATATTCACTCCAATAACAACATTAACCTACCAGTGGCTCACTCAGACACTTACTTTACTGTCATGTGGAAAATTGCAGCTTTTTACCAGTTGCTGGACATTGCATTCTAGCTCAATATGGGACCAATTCCAAATATTTTAGTCCCAATTAATCCTTTCAGATAACATTGAAAAAAAAAAAAAAAAAAAGGCTGGGAAAATTCCAGAATTTACCAAGTAAAACGAAGCAGCATGGAACGTGTCCTTCCAAAAGTCAAAGTCAATTTGTTGTAGAAATTACTCCAAATTTTTTGCTTGAAAATCTGCCACAGTGGACAGTGGATTAGTGCAGTTGCGCGATAAATACTTTAGGGGGCAGTGTTTCCACTATAAGACTATAATGTTGATGCAACAGAATCAAAATGTGTGAAAACGTGCTTCGACGTAAAAGGTAACCATAACAAAAATGATCAAAATGTAAAATAAAACAACTTTGTTTTTAATTTGCCGTTTGCTGCTAAAAATGTTCATTTTTTCCTCGATCCAATGCTGCTCTTCTAGGAGCTCCTTCTTTCTATGCCCCAATTTACACTTTCTTTATTCAATTTGGATTTACTTGTCATTCTAAAAAAAACTGGCCACGAAACCGGCTGAAAAGCTAACTCAATAAATGGTCAAAATGACTGAGCAGCTTAGCTAATGAATGAATGACTAACTGGTGGAGCAGATGAAACCTTAGACTCACCATTTCGTAACACAGCTGATCACCCACTGCAAGGAGCAAGTCCTCTAGTCTGAGAGTTGTGGAGAAATCTTTACACCCATGAGCGCACACACACATACACACTCCACAGTAGTAATTAGTTATGCTCCTGGTGGAATGTTGACCAAATGGCTTATATCCCTCTGCTGTCTGAGGCTACAAAAGCCGCCCCTCCCCCTCCTACAGCGTGCACACTCTCAAAGGGCTGCACACACCCTCACCAAGTCTTAAACATGGTCATCCTGAAGGGACAACTGGCACTCTCAGTCCCACACATGTGCACAACTGCCACCAGGAAACTGCAGACAGATTTAAACTTGAGTGAAGCTTTTTTATTGATCTATCAGCTTTCTTAATAAATAAGACTGTAAAATGGAACCCTATGGCTGTCCAAGAGCAAGCTTTAAGGATTATACACCTGGTCTGGACTGGGAATGCTACAAATAAGCCCATTTGGAGCCAGAGGTTGGATCTGGTCTGGATGCCTTTCGGATGCCTCCTTTGGGAAGTTGCAAAGAGATGAATTTGTTAAGCCAGCGTTGTTCCACTTTGGTAATTCCCACACAGCAGAAAGAGCCACATCAGCGTGTGCCTACACACAACAAGCTAATGTGGCAACTCATGTGGCAGCTATGTGAGGACAGCGTCCCTGGTTGGTTGGTTTGTTGGGGGGGCGGGGGTCCGCGATGTCAGCTTTCCCGTACACAGGTGGACCGCTTCACTCAGTGGGGTTACATGGCACTGAAAGGATCGGATTATTGGCTAAATTACAATAAGACTGAGTTATTAAGTGCATGCAGACACCTTAATCTGACAAGAAATTGGATCGAATCGAGTTACTCGCGATCGGATTAAGACCCCGAGATAACTCGGTTGAAAGTCAAAATAAACGTGCTTGCAGACGGGTGAAGCACGTGGTGAATTAGACTTTGTGTTCTGCGCATGCTCCAGATTTTTTACCGGGATCGGGAACCGGAAGTCGGAAGAGGCGATATTACTGTTGTTGTCGCCGTCAGAAAGAAACAAACAACGCGATGGAGAATGCGCCGTTGTGCATCGTGTTTGTGCAATAAGCAGCTCACCACATAAGAAATGTAGAGGGACGTAGCTTCATCTTGCTCTTCATTCGCCATTTTCTCGAATGCCTGAGTTTGTTGTTGAAGCGGTCAACCGGAAGTGGCTCTATTAGCAATAGTTGAAATGGGTACAGCGCCACCTATAGTATCGGAGTATGACATGCTTTGTGCCTATGATCCGATTCATTCACCGCCATATATCCAAGGATAATTACCCTTGCTCAACTCATTCTTATTGTAATTTAGCCAATAATCCGATCCTTTCAGTGCCATGGAACCCCACTGACTGCTGTCGCCACCTCTTCTGCCGGCTCAGAGGAGCATCTTCAGCAGAAGATGTCGACAGCTTTCTGCTGCTACACAACAACGATGCACAGTCAGGCCCAGTTTGCACGTTTGATGTGAAAAAGGAAAACGCACCAGTGTGTGTGCAAGCTTTTTGTGAAACATCACGGCTCACTTTAAGCATGTTCTTTTTTTGCTCGATTCTTATCTGTCCAACACCCAAGATGCTTCCCCGCACCACCTTTTTTCCTGTGCAGCAGCCAGTCACCGCCCATGTGCATTTCAACCAGAGACTGGACACAAAACAGCTACAGAGCCCAGTCTGATTTTTATCTCCCTCAGCGGTCTCAGTCACATTTTCCCAGGGGCTGAGTCCCTTGTGTGCGTTTCCAGATGACTGAGCCAAGCTTTTCCATTCCTCGCTGTGGCGAATCTAGATGCTCCGCCGCCACTGCCGCGACTTCTCAACGGAGTGGGCAGGAGACTGCTTGTCCTACTTATGCACCGGACTAATCTCACGCGCACACACACACACTCAGACCACCCCCAGCAGAACGCACACTAATAATTACTTTTCACACAGAGACGCTCTCCAAGTTTCCAGCAGCTGAACGCTCGTGATGTGAAACCACCAGAGGAGGAGGCTGAGAGGACAACTTTGCCCCCCCCCAAACAAGTTGATCGCAGTTGCAAAAAAGTTATTCGAAAGCCACGTGACGTGCAAAAAGCTCAGTGAAATTCTAAGAATGTCCCTTCAGAGAATCACCACCTTTCATTTCGAGGATTCCCCACGTCCCACAGACACCCCCACTGGATGATTTCTGTCCCAAACTCAGCCATCTGAAGCGCTTTTGGTCATCTGTCAACGCATGGGCGGTTTTTTTTTTTTGCCTTGCACGAGCTGAAGAAACAGGAACATGAACAGAGCCTCTTGTCGTTGGGGAACCCCTTTTAGCACCCCTTGGAGGCCCTTTGACCTTCAGGTTTGAGACCTCAAACGCCGCCTCAGATTAAGCAGAGCTTCTTGTTCATGGACAGTGACAGCTGACAAACTTCAACCAGCACCGGATATTTGCTTTAGCTTTGGACAATAACCTTTTATCATCGGCTGAGGAAGAAGGAGGAGGAGGAGGAGGAACAAGAGTGGCCCTTCATATTCTAGTCCTGCACAAGTCAAATCGATACAACTGTTCAGTTTTTCAGGCTGTTTTGCAAAGAGTTCACCCTAAAACGACGAGCAGCGAATAAAAAGAGAAGACATTCATAGCTTTAAGAGGGAGATGCAGTGTTTGTGCAAACATCTTTACAAAACACATTCCTACAGGCAATTTGGTTTCGTCAATATATCCATAAATGTACTTCATAAAATTGAACTTGGTGCAGTATCAGCTCGTTGTAATTGCCTTCAAATGAATGCCGTTCTACAGCATATAATTGAAACCTTCGCACGTGTTTAATGGGAGTGTTGCGAACTAACATGGTCCACTCACTTTAGTGATGATGAGGGGCTCGCCGTGCTCAAGACCTCCTTTCAGCGTGAACCCCCAAGGCGCGCCCCCGCTCAACTGGACCTGAATGTGGTGGAAAGAGACGAGCTGCTCCACTGTTTCCATTCTCTCCCGCCGCTCCGCGTTGCCTTCCTCTCTCTCCGGTGTCCGAGCCTGGCTGGGTCGCTGCTTGCTTATCGGCGCCGGTAGCGGTCCCTCGGCCTCTCCATCACCGCTCTAGCATCAACAACGAATGGAAGGTGGAGGGACGGAATGAGTGAGAGGAAGAGGGGGAGGGCAAAAAGTTTTATCTACCGTGAAGCTAGTCAAAGTTACGGAAAGAACTAGGCTTGCTACTTCCGGTTGCGTTCTCGAAAAGCCAACTTTAGCATATTCTACCACTTCACTCTTGTTTAATACGCTGTCAAATTATTATAATGATCATTCTATATTGTATTTTCAGCAAAAATCTATCGATTTCTTCCAAAAGGATGCTTAACAACCCGTTTATTTTGACACCTTAAGCAGTTACTTCCTGTACTACTTTCGCGAGCTCGACGCAGCAGCAAACTTTGGGAAAACTTTTCCCCAAACAAGGTACAAGGCCCCTCCCACTATTCGACCGGAGGAATGTGATTGACAACGATACAAACCAATAGCAGAGTCCCTCTGGCAAGCAGTATCCAATAGAATAAGCCAGAAGACAACCACGGCTGTGCGATAGCATTAGGCGGTAACTACGGACAAATAACAATACCAGAAGTGAGTGGTGTAAGTCGAGACTAGTTTCTTTGGTAGTTCATTTTAAGCACTAATTACCAGTCATTAGAAGCTGGCTTTCATCGTCACATTTACTTGCCTGTATTTATGGACGAGCGCTGACCCCAGTGATCTGGATAAAGCGGGTATACGAAATGGATGGATATAAGATTCCAAGATAAAACACTTTCAGAAGTACACCAGAACACCAGCATTTGCACAGCAAATTAATTAAAGTAAAAAAGATAATTAGTTAAACACCTCTATTATCTGCTAAAATGTGTCAAGTTCTGCTCCCAATGACTGAACTTTAATAAAGGAGAAGAAGGGAAATGACAGCACAGAGATAAAGAAGCACCTCTGTCATTTTCAGTCATTAATAGCACAAAGTAAACTGTAAGTGATCCACCCTGATGTAGCGCCTTTTTAACCTCGTCTGGGCTCCACAAAGTACTTTACATTTACTTTACACTCATTGCTTCTCACTCTATAGAAACAATGGGCAGCGTTTTATTTCGACAACCACTCATTGATGAACATAACTGGGGCCATGTGGAACGAAGAAACCAAAAAAATCCTTGGGAGCGGTTTTTATATACATTCCGGCACATTCACTTTCTTCCCTGGTCTCTCAAATAGAGAAGTTTCGTCCCCGTCCTCCCAGGCCGCCACACTTCTCATTATTCAGGGCAAAGTGAAGCATGTTAAAGCTGACAGCTCTCCGCGCTGACGCCTTGCAGACCTACGCGAGCACCTTGGAGCGCATGTGCCCACTAGGCCAACAACAACACTTCCAATCACGCCCCACGCACTTCTGAGCCACCATATCAAGGCATATTCCCACGAGAAAGCATACACGATCAGAGCGATTCGCAAGCCATCATTAATACATCTTCTGTCGGTGCTGCTCCGGTGATAATCAGCTACAATGACACGGTGCGTGCGGGTTTGCGCACAACACAATCGCCGCACCAAACGCGTATTTCTCAAAATCTTGAGCTGCTTTTTTTCTTTCCCCCAATAAAGATGGACTCTTCCAGGTTGTATCATTGCTTTGAAAAGGCTCCCCTTCACCACTTTGAATAGTTTGTAAAAACATACACACACATGGAAAGATCTTAAACCGGTGGAGCTGCTGTGCGTCAACTTAAGGCTGAACCATTTCTGGTTTATCTCTCGTCGCGATGAACCTTTTCAAATGTGCTCCCGCTTGAGTGGCTCTCGCGGCCTCTGAAGCTTTCCCACACTCTCTCTGCAGGCTGAGATGATTGGGATTGTAGATAATCACTGCTGCAGAATTCCACCACATTACGGTGCCACTTAACCGGACGTCTGTGTGTGTGTGTGTGTGTGCGTGCGTGCGTGTGAATGAGTCACTATTTTTGTGCGTCTCCAGAGAAAGAGCAAGGTAAGTAGAAGAGATAGAGAGGAAAAGAGAAAGGAGGGGGAGATGTTAACAAGCCCAGGCGTCTCACTTCTCATCCAGACCACAAGGACTTTGGTTTGGTCAGACCTTCTCTTTTCTTTCCTGTTTTTCTTTTTTTTTTTTTTTGTCTCAGAAAGTCGAAACTGTAATATTTGGTTTGGTGGTGAGAGGTTGCTTTCATGTTAGATCAAGTTAAATGTGTGGGGGCAACAAAGCACTGAGTTCCTACAGCACGTGTTTCCTTCGTTCTTTTCATTTTAGATGCCCCAAAGATGGCAAAAACTCAGAGGCTTCAAATTATACGAAAACACGTACAGACAAACAAAGTGTCAAAACACTGCGACTGGGCTTTGCAAATGTAGTCGAGCTGAGATACAAACAGTAAACCCCAATGCCAAACGCAATGCCCAGATAGGGAATGTTGCAACTCAGCAGCCTGACTGTCCTGTACTTTTTCTAAAAATAGATAATAATAATAAAGTCGCCAAGTTTAGAGTACGTATTCAACAGTTTCATCAAAACAGCAACATTTCCATGGAAACATATCGTGTGGTACTCGTGACACCTCTTCAAATCTAGGCTAAAAACCTACTTATTTAGGATTGCTTTTAATACCCAGATGACACTTTTATCTTATTTTATCTTATTCGATTTTGCTATATTTTATTGCTTTCACTGTTCTTTTGTTGTTTTTATTTGTTTTTACTTATTTTTCTCTTTATTTATTACCTGCTGTAAAGCACTTTGGTACATCGTAAGGATTGTCTGTAAAGGGCTGTATAAATAAAGTACATTTACATTTACATCTCCAGCTCTTCTCCAATCCTGGAGGGCGCGTAATGCACATCCATGCCACCAGATGGCGCCAAAGAGGTGTATACTCAAACTAAAGACCTGCCCATCATCCAGCTCCATCCTTCAAAGAATTTCTCTCTGACTCTGATTTTTGGTGCATGAGTTTTTAATGTTAATGGGAAATTCCATTTAGTCCTGCACTGTGAAATATGAGATATGATCTCCAACTTTAGTCCTGATGGTAGCTAAATACAATCAAGTTTGTCCTATTTTGGCCACAGTAAGTTGATTTTTGAAGTTGTCAAATGACATTATCATGAAACATGTGTGTTGAGGAGCTGAGCAATCGTGTTGCAGTTATTTTCTGTACTCGGACACATCTGTTTGCAGGGGATGGAATTTTGATTCCAACTGTGAGCAGGGGTCAAAGTTCATACCGGCAAAAGTCCTCTAAGCTGGTTGCGAATCATGTCGAACAAAAATGTGGAGCAAAACTGTCATAACTCTGATTTATCACCCGCTTGAACTGGATTTTAAGCGAGATATATAATCATATACCGACCCAGCCCGTGGGGTGAAACTGCGGAGAATAAAACTACGAAGCAACCATATGATGTTCCAACATCTACTCAGAGGCTCAAAAGTCATTTGATTTTTTTCGGTAAACGCATTCATCATAAATTAAACTTCTTTATGGTAAAAAAAATATGATTGTGTGTTGGAACAGCTCAGGAATCCCATCGCATCCTAATGTCTTCCTCAGAGGTGAGGAGCGCAACACTGTAAATGAATTGAAACATCTTTTTTTCACTCCACTTTGGATCACTAGTTGGTGATTTAAAATCCAGTCTCATCGCTCCATTGGAACATTCTGAAACAAATATATCATGGTCATTTTTAACGTTTGTTTCTTTCCCGAGTTGGTACAATGGATGTATACTAGCAAGCCTTCAATAGCTGGGTTGTTTACGTCCTGTACTTATTTACCCATGTTCACAAACTGGCACTTTCCCAATTAAATACACAAATATGTAGATCACTCTGCAGAAATCTCGAGCCGACCCTCATTTCTTCATTTTCATCTTCCAAGCAGCCAGACTTTGTTGTAATCAGGATAGTATATTGAACAGTATAGTTCTCCGGACTTCCTGAAGGTCTTTAAAAGTTTTGCTTTGAAGATTGGTTGAATTTTAACCAGTTTTCAATCCAGTTTATGTGCCTGACTTTATTTTTGGAGGAAAAATTCAGGTTTTTTTTGTTTGTGAAGCCACCCAAAACTGTCCTATGAATCCTTCGAACATGCAGGCACCTCGCTCAACGTACGATCCGGTGTTACCAGCAGCCTGTCACAAAGACATCCTTTTTTCCTATTTTTCTTTATTTACATCAACAAAACAAATGCCAAAGACAATGCCGTTTGAAAGACATGAGAACCAACAAGTGGTTCCCACGGGGCTATTAGCCAAAAACTGCCTGGAGAAATTAGAGGAAATTAGACAAGTTGAGGACCAAAGAAGAGGGGTCAGACAACGGATATACAGGTTCTGAAAGTTCATCCTTTAGAAATAGTTTTTAAAAATCCAGCAAAGACATGATACAGGACAGGATAAATGCATCTGGACCTTCAGTTGATCCATCTACTGTTCACTGAAGCCTCATCCGAAATGGTTTCCATGGAAGGGTGGCTGTCAAGAAGTCGTTCTTAAGGAAGGGAAACAGGGAGAAAAGGCTGAGCTGTGCCAAATAACACAAGAACTGGACTGAAAATCAGTGGCGACAGGTCTTATGGAGGGATGAATCCCCCCCAGAGTCCGGACCTCAACATTACTGAAGCAGTGTGGGATCATCCTGACAGAGAACGGAACAAAAAGGCAGCCGACATCCAAAGAAGAGCTTTTAAATGTCCTTTAAGGATCCTGGAGAACTATTCCTGAAGACTACTGAAGTAAATAACAAGAAAGCTAAAATTGTTCAGGCTGTGTTGAAGAATAAAAGTGGTCATTCCAAATATTGATTTTAAAGCCAGTAAGAATTGTACAAATTCTTCTTGCCTTTTATTCCGTATTTCCATGCACGTCTGCAGATGTTTCCATGTATCCATGTTTTCACTTTTTACTGGAATAAAAATAAATAAGGGCTGGTGGAATACTTAAACACAGGCCTACACATTCAAACTTTACAATGTAAATGTTAAAAGTAATGAGTCACGCTAACCTACTAAAATGGACGCACTTTTACGCACAACCTCACGTGGCTTTCCTGCGCACCCGTTGGCTGCTCCCCGAGGACTTAATTGGCACCACAGTCAATTTGAGGAGGAAGTGATCTGAAACGGCCAAAATGGTCAGCCGCCAGGTACGCCTGTAAGTCACGCTCTGCGCCGTGAGGACGATGGTTGCCAACTATAGCCTCGTTGGTGGAGCTCGCTAGCACCAGAGGTTTTATAACCAACATGACGGTGACCCGCGCCAAAGCAAGCTTACTGCGTGTCTGCGCTCTGACCTGCTTCGTCTACCTGCTGTGCTCCACCTGTGCCGGAGTGGTAACCGGGCGGAAAATGGCCTCCCATCACCAACCCACGTTGAAGCGCAGCCGGCGGAGCCACCAGAGCACAAAGCACAGAGGAGCGCACCACCGTCCGCTGACGGACGAGCAGAAAGCCGACCAGAATCTGCAGTTCATGCTCAGTTTGTACCGCAGCGCGGCGGAGCCGGACGGCAGGCCCAAACAGCACCGCAAGTTCGGCTCCAACACGGTGCGCCTGCTGAGACCCGTGGCGTCTTCGGTGCACTACATGCCCACTCCAGGAGGTGAAGGAGTCGTTTTTTTTTAATACACGTGTCGCACCAGTCACAATTGGGTTGTTTTAATTCCACTACTGTGCAAAAGTCTCGAGCAACCCTCGAAATGGGGGAAACTGCTGCAGCGAGTCACTGAAATGGAAAAGGGGAAGTATGTGAGGCAAAAAAATCTTTTTTTTTTTTTTTTTTAACAACTCTACCGAGCTTTGAAAGTCACCATTTGTTATGAGCACCTTTTATTCTTCTGAAGAGTCTGAACCCTCTTTGACCAGCTTTCTTTTCATTTCTTTCGGTCTCCAGGAATAGTTCTCCAGGCTTCTTGAAGGACATCCCAAAGTTCTTCTTTGGTTGTCGGCTGCCTTTTGTTCCTCTGGGGAGGATTCGTCCCTCCATAACACCTGTCGCCACTGATTTCCAGTCCACTTCTTGTCATTTGGCTTTCAACCAGTTTCTCAAATTTGTTTTTTTTTTTTTTTTTTTTTTTTTTGAGAATCATCTTGTCTGTGCAAAAAATACTGTTTCATGTCAAACTGTTCTCTTTGGGATTTCTTTTGTAGATGTGACCAAAGGAATGGGATCCAAATGCGTTAAAGTGCCTAAACATGCATTTTAAAACTTGTCCTTTCCTAGGTTACCTGTTGCACTGGTTCATTCCTGGAGTTGGACGCCTTTCCATGCCTGATTGATTCGCACGTCGGTTCACAGTGGCAAAAAACGCACACCTGTGAAAGGTCGCTCACAGCCACTGGACTGTAAATTTGTGAAAAAGCCACCAAAGGTCAAAGAAAAACTTTGAAAGACTGTCGGATGGCCTCGAGGAACACTATAAAAGAAACGGAAACTTTAGCACCATACTGAATAGTAACAACAGTTAATGTTCTTCTTTGGAATTTGAAGCAAAAATGTAGACGTTTTCTTTTAGCAAGAAGTATGATTAACACCTCTTTAGCTCTTAATGGTTTAGTGGCATCTGATCCCTGCCAATGTTGTCTTTAACTTATGCCTTATTTGGAAGTGTCGGGTAGCACTTAACTCATGAATATTAATGATATTTAATCCCAGTTTCTCCCCCAGACCCCCTGCCACTTGGCGACTAACCCTCCATTTCACATACTTGCAGGTAGGCTCCTTTTCTTTTGGAAATCAAGGAGTAGTGGTCCTCTACCTGTCCAAACGGCCCCCCCAATCGAAGGACTAGATGACCGCTGCTTCTTGGTTCCTTAAATAAAAGGGGAACCTTGCCTCTGCAAAATGAAGGGGTAGAACCAAATGGTAGGGCACTGTGAGGTTTCCCCAAATGTCCTTTTGAAAGAGAACTTGCGTTGTGCATTGGTTAGGCCAGTATTGCAAACGCGCATCCTCCAACATGATGGTAGCTGAACCCATCGACAGAGCTTTCAAATCTAGAACCGCCTCCAACGCATCGATAAACTCTCAAGCTAGTCAGCCAGATACTTGAGCTGATTCAGAGGTCATGGGCAGCCACACTTGTGTGACTTTTCTGAATTAAGTCTGAATGAATCAAATTTGGTCTGAAGTGCTCGATAATAGCCACACGGGGGGCACCAAATGTGGTGTTTTTATTGACAGGAGCCACATCAGTTGAGTAAGTGGTCCTTTAGGGAAGTAAGGTGCCTTTTTTTTTTTTTTTTTTTTTTTTTTTTTTTTTTTTTTGGGGATCAAGGAGAGGTTGCCTTGGCTGCAGATGACCTCCAGTGCTACAGTTTGAGTGCTAGATTATTACTACCCCAAAGAAAAGGGGCATGTTACTTCTGCAAAATGAAGTGGTTTCCTCAGATTGTACTCTTATAATTACAAAGTATATTGTGCGTATTCTACAACAAAATGAACGAGTGTCGTCTCTTCTCTCCCTCAGATCTCTGCTACACCTTCACAGTACAGTACAAACTCGACACTCTTCCCTCGGAGCAGCTCGTCAGAGCTTCGTTCATCCACCTGCGCTCCTCTCCCTACTCTTCCTCCTCGCCCTCGAGCACCCCTCAGGCCGTGGAGCCCCCCCGCTGCCGGGCTCAGATCACCTCGCTGGGCGCAGAGAGTCTGGTCACCCTGGAGCCCCACGAGCGGTGGATGGAGACGGACATCACCGCGCACATCAGCGCCCACATCCTGCAGGGGAGCGACCAGGGCGAGGGGCAGCACCTGACCCTCACCGCACAGTATTGGTGCACGGAGCCCGGGCCTCCCGACGAGCACAGCGGCCCCTCGTGGTGGTGGACTCCTCTTCGAGTGAGAAAACAGTGGAGTAGTGATCCTCAGCTGGAAGCCCCCTCTCTTCTTCTGTACTTGGAGGAGGAGAGGGAGGCCAAAGAGTGGATGGGGGACTTGCTCGGGGTGAAAGGGGAAAACATCATGAGGCGAGTCAGTTGGTGGCACCCGACGGTTCGCCGCCGCCGCAGCTCCAAAGAGGACGCGCCGTCGGAGCCAGAAGACCTCTCCCTAGATGCACTGAAACAGGCTTCCACCTCCTCTTTGTCTTTCTCCACGTCCCCCTCGGCCTCCATCATCCGCGATACACCCAATTACAAGCGCAAAACCAGCATGCCCAAGAACCGCTGCAAGCTCCATTCCTTCCGCCTGTCGTTCACCGAGCTCGGCTGGGGTCACTACTTCCTCGCCCCGCCGGTTTACAACCCTCGATACTGCCAGGGCGACTGCCCAAGGGTGCTCACCTACAGCTACCATTCCCCCAATCACGCCATCTTCCAGACGCGCATCAACGAGCTGGGTATTGGGGATGTCCCCCCTCCGTCCTGCGTGCCGTATAAGTACATGCCCATAAGTGTGTTGCTTGCGCAGAAGGACAAGGTGGAGTACCGGGAGCTGGAGGACATGGTGGCTGAGTCCTGCACGTGTCGTTGAAGACTGGATTGTGCTTCGAACTACAGGAAGAGAGACTGACCCAGGCGGTTTTGACTGGTCATATGATTAACCCACCTAGGACTTGGCAGCCAGGTAATGATAATGAGCTCAAGACTAGAAGGAGGAAGTTGTTGTCGTTTTTTCAGATCTTTACATTTCCGTTAAAGCACTTTAAAGGCAATTACTGTGTGTTCACTTTTTTTTTTTTTTTTTTTTTGTGTGTGTTTTAAACCTGATCCATGTTTCACATCAGGCTGCACGTCAACCATAAGTCTTGATGTGTGTATATATGAAAAGGGGGAAAAAAAAAAAAAAAATCTTTTGGCTTAATTGGTTGCCACTTCGTGAAGCCATAGTCATGTGTGGGGGGGGGGGAGAAAAAAAAAATTGGATGCTTTAAAATATTTTAATGGACAAAGGGTCAGCCATGTTGGATGTTACCACCCAGACAATGCAATGGTACATTTTTGCTGTTTTCAATCTGTTTTGCAGTGTGTACACTTTTGTAATCAGAGAGGTCTCCTTTAGAAACTTGTGCTGCTTCTGGTCTGTCGAACAGAAGAGAATTGACTAGGATAATGAGCTGTGACAGTGTTGAATGTTAAAGAAAATGGATGTCGTTGCGGGAAAGAATGCAATTTTTTATTACAAGTGAAATTAAAAATAAAATAAAAATGCATATTTTCTAAAGATTAACCGGTTGTGGGTTTTTTGCAAGGTTTAAAAGCTTTTCTCTCAGTGCGTAAAACAACGCGATCTAAACGCTCTCCAATAATTCCTGCATGGGTCGAGCGACGAGATTGAAAAGTTTGACATCTTGGCATTTGGCACTGTTCACTTTCAAGATGAAAAGGTAATTGGAACTACAAAGTGAAACTTTGCCAGTAAATGGTTTAGATCACATCTTCGCTGTTGCACGTTTCTCTTTCCGTGAACGGATGCTTTCTGATGTCCCTTTAGAGGTGGGTGTGCTTCAGCTTCCATTTCAGTAGCTCTGGACACTTTCAAGTATACATGACAATGGGGAAAGCAGCTGATTTAAAATAAATAAATAAAAAATTCCACTTCCAGACAAGTTGAAGAGGAGACATCTAGGACCAGGAGCAAAATGGGGAGAGAAAAGAGGAGGAAGTTTTCCTTCCTTCAAACGCCATGATGACTGAGATCCTTGGCAAATAGTCATGGCTGCAGGAACATATTCTGGACTCCGATGCCTCTCTTGCACAACTTTCAGACAATAAATGCAGTCGGAGTAAAAGAGGGATTGTAGCGTTTCTTAATAAGATGGTTTATTCCAGACATGTTACTGTAAAGTGAGTCTAAAGTACTTTAAATGTCCAACTTTAACTAAACGCTTTTAATGCCTGATGGAGTCCTAGGCTACAGTAGTAAAACAAAGAAAATCCAAAATTAAGTTGTAAAGTTGAGTTTGGATTTGCATTTCTTGACAATCATGTTTTTAAAAAGATTCAAGATGTATAAAAAAATATTTGGAGGGTTGTGGTCGATGGACTTTATTAGCAGCGCCAAATCATTTTAATGTAATTTTCAGCTTGATGTATACCTCCAAATTCCATTATAATTTCAAAGTAGGAAGTTGAATTCTTTACTACTGTACCATTATGTCCTCATTATTGCATTCCAAAATGCCAACAAGACACATGACCTCAGCTCAAATGCCAACAAAAGAAATTAATTTGAATTCTGATTCTGACTAAAGTATGCTGGAAGACAATTTGGTTTATGTATTGGAACAAAAAACACTTCAAGAACTAATACATTGGTACAACAGAGACCAAAACGAGACCAGTTTTTCCTAAAAAGGTTCCACAAAGAAAAGAGTAAAGTTTGTGTGCAATTATATAAGTAAGAATATCACTTGAAAACGAAAAGCCTTTTTAAGTGTCGGGTCTTGAAATGTCCAACAAAAAGCCCTGGAAAGCTCGGTATTGCAACAGATGTCCAACAGATGGGGCTCTTCGCTTAGGAACGCGGTGAACAAAACTTCCACATGCAGATATAGGAAAAGTCCAGATGGAAAGTTTGTTTGTTTGTTCACAGACAAATCAACCAAAAACTCCCTTCAACGATTTACAGCCGAGCTTGTTCTGCACTGATGATCTCCGTGGCCTCTGCCCGTCCTCGTTTTCTTGACCTCGCAATCGGGTAAAGCCTCTGAGGAATGTGAAGCCCATTACAAAGAGTCAATATATCCCACGTGTAGAACCAGCAAGGGAACCTTCAACAGATAACCTACTGACACCAAAGAGAAGAGAAGGGGGCAGCCAGCTTACTGTCTTGGTTTGCAGTCTGTGCCAGTGCTTTTAAGAATTTAAAGGGCAACAGCTTTAATATTTTCAGTGAATGAAATTCTCCACCAAGTAACAGTTCTTCATTCTTCATTTACAGTACTGAAATCCACTGGAAGTCGGGCATTCACAAAAGTCATTCATCACTGCTGAAAAACAGTCATGCGCCATCGTTGACATCGATATCTACGCTATGAGAATACTGTGCAAAAGTCTCGATCCGCCCCCCTTTTCGTTATGATTTGCATCCATGCTGCCTTATAATATATAAAAAAGTGGATCTCAGCAATAGTTCTCTTGGCTTTCAGAAGGTCTTTCCAAGTTACTCTTTGGACATTGGCTGCTTGTTCACTCGTTTTCACTTTGGTCTTTTGACCTGGCCACTTAACATGGACCTATGAATCATTCAAGTATAAAAAAAAAAAGGTGCCTCACTCAAGGGATGAACCAGTGTTGTGTCTATGCATAACAGACGACTTAGGCACTCAAAATATCACACGGTCTGAGTAATTGAAGGTAATTCTAACGGAGCAATTTGCCTAAAACCTGGTATATCTCAGCATAGTGTGAAATTTGTTCTTAAAAAAATTGTGGAAACTGGACCAAAGAAGAATTGTCAGACCTAAAGAACTATCGAGAGTGGATGAACAGTTTCCAAAAGCGATGTCCTTAGGAAATGGAGAGAAAAAAAATCCAGCAAAGACCCGACATAGTACCTGAGAAATGCACCTGGATCTTCAGTTGATCCATCTGAAATGGTCTCCATGGAAGGGTGGCGGTCAAGAAGCCATTCTTAAGGAAGGGAAACAGGGAGAAAAAGAGCTATGCCAAATGACACAAGAACTGGACTGAAAATCAGTGGCAACAGGTCTGATGGAGGGATTAATCCTCCCCAGAGCCCGGACCTCAACATTACTGAAGCACTGTGGGATCATCCTGACAGAGAACAGAACAAAAGGTATAGCCGACATCCAAAGAAGAGCTTTGGGATGTCCTTCAAGAAGTACTCCTGCAGACTTCTAAAAGTAATTACAAGAAAGCTTATCAAAAAAGGTTGAAAAATGAAGGTGCGCATACCAAATATTGCCTCTCAAGCTCATTAGAACTATTCAAACTGCACCTGTTCCACATTTATCTGGCAATCACTGATAAGGAGAGCTTCAAGACTTTTGCACATTGCTTAAGATTAATAGTTTTGGAAACTAACAGCGTTATTTTAAGTATTGCCTCTGTAATAATCCTATTGCTGGATTTGTCATGAAAAAAAAAAGCTTTTCATGGAGAGATTTATGAGAAACTGTTATTTCATTTCATCGTGATCTTACATTATTACTCTCTTTTGCTTCGAGATCATCTGTACTTGTGTGTCACTGATCATAATATTTTGACAGAGTGACTGGAAGTCCTCAGATCCTTCACTGACCTAAAGGGGTTTTGCACGTGTCTTTGTGTGCAGGTTTGTCCCTCTCATTCTAATCTACTGAGACAGATGTACTGCGCCGCACAAAAATGTGCAAACAAATTCGCGGAAACATCCCACAAAGAAAGTTTCGACCTCCAGGGAGGAGGTGACTCATGTAAGCCAGACCAGAGAGTCATAACACCACTGATCTGGGAGAAAGTTATCTTTAAGCACAATCACAATCTCTGCACCCAGTGGAGAGAAAAGAAAATGCTGTGTGTGTGCGAGTGTGATGATGGGGAAGTGAGTCAGCAACAAAGTCAAAGGGACATGGAACTTTGTATTTCCTATCGTGTTACTGTTGTGTGTCACTGTTTATGTGCACCCTGCTGGGAATTAATGACACTTTCTCTGTTCTATGAAAGTAATCACTCATCCCTTTTATTAGTTGTCTTCACTTCAAACTGAAATTAATGCTAATATTCTAGTATTTAAGAACATAGATAATTAAGCTAATTGTTTAAGCCATGGATTCGTGTACATGTCTATTGACTGTAATACTGACATGGCATTTTAACTATGTTCAGTTATACGACTGAGCCATTGTAACACCTTGATTCTTTTTATTCCATTTTTTTTTGCTGTAGATGTGCTGATGTGATTGGGAAATGCTGGTCCCCTTTGATAAAATACAAAAGCCATAAGCAGGGGACTCAGCGTGTGCTTCCACACAGCGGGCTGGTGGCGTGGCATCAGCTGAATGTGGACAGCATCACTGACGAGAGCAGTGCCAGCTCTGGGATCACTTATGTTCATCAGCTCAGAGGAACATCAGTGGCCTCTGCACTTATACTAAGTACACAGACGCCCAACAAAGGTCCATCAGTCCTGCCTTGTGGCTGCAAAACAAGGCTACATCATAACCCCTCCACCACCGTGCTTGAGAGCTGCTATAAAGATGTCTGTGCTGATACGCTGTGTTTGGTTTTCTCCAAACCTGTTGTTCTGCGATGCCAATTTGGTCTCGTATGCCCGAAGGACACTGTTGGAGAACTCTCAGGGTTTGCTCAGATGCAACTTTGCAAAACTAAGTCATGCCGCCGTGTTCTTTTTAGAGAGAAGAGGCTTTCTTCTCCAGCCATATTTGTTCAGCCTTTTTCAAGACATACTGTCATAAATGTTAACATTTAACATGCTAAAGGTAAACCTTTAGATGTAGCTCTTGGGGTCTTTGTAGTTTCTCTGAGCAGGTCTGACCTTGGGATGAACCTGTTGAGACGTCTGCTCTTGGAAAGGTTGGCCACTGTCTTTAATGTATTGCGCATTCTTACTGTAGAATAGTGGACTCCAAATAGTTTAGAAATGTCTATAGTGCAACAAGTGGTTGCATGAACTGTGGCTGATCAGTTGGCTTGGTTCCCCTATCAGAATACCTCCATGACTCTCCAAACTCTGACTGCTCTCCACTGCAGGTCATAAGTACTTTACTTAGCATCACTGCGAAAAAGACCCTTCCAGTTCTTGCTTTGATCAAAACTGAAAAATTAAAGTCAAAATCAAAGTATACGATGCCGTTTAGAAACGTGAGTTCAGGAACGTCCCTCATGGAAATACAGGAAAACTATATGTTCTGGTTTATGCTATCGGATTTTTGATTACTTCATACTTTTTATCGGAAAGGTAAGCGATAAGAGGTGCTGCCGCTGAACTGTCACCACACCAACTATCAGAATTATTGGCTTTGACTCAAGGCCGCTCCACATTTGGGGGAGATTCTGAGTACCCCACTCCTATGAACACCAGCCTGCAAAGTTCGGACATGGACTGAAAACTGGTCAGATGAGGTCATGTCTGCAGCTATCCTTTGGTCCGTTTGCCCAAGGGAATTCAACCAATGTCCAAAGTTCAAATATCGCAGCGCTGCCAGGCAGTTTTCTCACCAAAGGGCAGTGGACTGTGGAGGGAAAACTGGAGCAATTACACCAGTTAGCCTACAAGGTTGATTAACACTGCAAACTGCTCTCTCATAAACTCAGACTTTGTGTGACACTTTAGAGATTACATGGATATAAAATAGAGGATATTTGAAAATGCACCATTTAAAAAATTGCTGCTGAATATTTAAACTATTCACAGCGGACCAACATCTTGCAGCTACAGAGGGAATATGGAAAAGTTGTCTTTGTTCCTTTTCTCTGAAGCCCTCACTCCACGCAGCTTGTCAGGCTCACCCCCGATGAGTCACGCTTGGCGATAAACCACGATGCACATGTTCTGTGTTTGTGTGGCTCGGGATTCCTGTCAGAGTCCACGGTTACACTTTCAGGGATGAACAAAATGTCCCGGAATTAGCAGAGACATTTTCCATCATGATCCTGCGCTCCTTCTGTGCCCTCCAATGTTCTCATAGTTCAGTAAAAAAAAAATTAAACCTACCGCCGCTGTGATGTGTCTTTAAAGTAAAAACCCTTTGGAAAACAAAATTCCCTCCAAGGCTGGCCTAAATTGCTTTTTTAAAACCTAACAAAAGTCACTCAAATTAGACTAGACCAGCACAAAGGTTGGGATATATACAATGCAAACAGTGCTGTTGCTGTGATTTAGCAAACAGTGTGTTTGGCAATGTGTCACGATTCACCAGTTTGCACTGGATTGGACTGAAGTCAAAAATGGGGAAATGAATAGTTTGAAGCTTTGAGTTGCAGCGGATAATCTGTGCCATCATCTTTTTTTGGAGCCACGTGTTTGCAGATGAAGTCTGATCAATGCATCTATTTTAAATCTGCCACGCTGTGGTGTACCGCATATCTTTGTTCCCTCAGCCGTAATGTATAGAAAACTACGACTACACCTCATACTGCAATGTACAGTGTTGCAGTTTACTCTGCCCATTGCGTGTGGGATAGGCACTGTGTTTTGTTCAGTTTTATGATCGTAAACACCCTTTTTTTGCAGTAATTTGAGAAAAAATCAGTTGTTTGCGTGACATTTATCAACTTGGGTTGTGCGCATAATCAAAGAACTGAAGTTATGAGGACATTAGATGGTAAACCACCTTTAAGTTGTAGTTTTTTTTTTAATCGGAAGAAAATAAAAAAAAATCCGATAGCTCTTACGAGGTCTTAAATTCTGTAAATACCACCACAGTTAAACAAAAAAAAGCAACAAATGTTACACCCTGTCTTCATTTTTTTTTTTTTTATATAATCATTTTTTTGGGCTTTTATGCTTTTAATGGATAGGACAGTTGAAGAGAGACAGGAAGCGGGGGGCAGAGAGAGGGGGAATGACATGCAGCTAAGGGCCGTCCAATGTGGGACTCAAACTAGGGCCAGCTGCAGCGAGGACTGTAGCCTCTGTACATGGGGCGCCTGCTTAACCCACTACTCCACCGACCAACACAACCCTGTCTTTATTTACTTAGAAAAAAATAAGTAGCCTAAATTAACAGACGGTGCCACGTTTGGAACAAAAACAAACACACCATATCAGCACAAACACCTCGTGCTAACTGTCAAGTGAGGTTTTGTTTTACAGCCAAAGGACCTGGACACCTTGCAGTCACTGAGTCGACTTTGAACTCCACTGTATACTCAAGTATTCTAGAGTCAAAAGTGAGGTCATCTGTGCAAAAGCTGAAGCTTTGGCTGATATGGGGCCATGCAACCGGACGATGATCCCACAGCAACTAATTTAAAATGGAAAGTCTGAAAAAGAACAGAATCGAGGTGTTGCAATGGTCCAGTCAAAGTCTCGTCTTTGCCTCTGATCAGTTTAGGTTCGAGTTTCAATCTTCTCACTCATAGTTTTCTCAGTTTCCCAGTTCTGGTCATAAACTCCACAGCCACTCCTTCACCAATCACTTTCTCCGCGGTATTTAGCCCAATAATAGGTACAAATACCCACAACAGCACATGCATACGTACGTGCATAAGTTCTGATGAACCGTCAGGTTGATATAGAACATAATCATTCATCATCAACCAAGTCCAAGGAATAAGGACTCAATTCACACTCTGGAATCAAACCCCCACGGCCTCAAATGAGTGTGAATTCCAGTGAGATGGAGACACGTCCAGAGGACAACACAATCTTCTTCAAATAAACTGCAGAATGAAGGCACAGCAAACATAGCATGACATCATACGTGCCCAGTTAGTTTAAGGTCTTTACTTCAAAGACAGTAGAACAGAAACAGAGATCACACTATAGTACCATATGACAAACATGATGCGGGAAATAGTTTCTTCCGCAGCACCACTTGGGAAGTCCTCAGTTGAAACCGTTTGGGAAAGGGGAGGCACTTTAAAAAAAAGTATAACTTCACATGTGGTTGGATTAAGCATCTGCCTGTGAAAGCCACAAACATGCCACAGTCAATCAGTTGAAACGTGTGTTATGTGCAGAACCAGTCAGCGGATAGAAACAGCCACTGTTGGTTGCCGGTACACCTCAAAAACACGAACGTCGCTACAACTACAGAACACCGATATACCTTTTTTTCCCTAAAACAGAGAGCTTCGCACCTGGCGAGATGGCTCGTGATCTTGCAAATCAAACAAAACCCAAGCTGCCCTGCAAGATACCCTTATGTCAGCTTTGTGTATTACACCGAATCAAACATGGCAGACGTAATTATTTTCTCAAGTATAGATTAGTTGACCACCAACTGCGGTCAGAGACATCTACTTCTCCTGGCATTTCATGTCATTTCTGCATATCATCATTGATTTTCTTAACCCGTCCCCACTGCGCTGACCCTTTTCTCAACTTGCCAGGTTTTCCACCTTAAAGGGATAGATTTAGATAGATTATTATGCATTATGCAGTGTACATCATATGGTCTCAAGGTAAATGAAAACTGTTTACAGTGGAAAAAGAAAATAAATGAGTTGAGTGATACTTTAAAGGGATAGTTCGCCTCTTTTGACATGAAGCTGTATGACATCCCATACTAGCAATATCGTTCATGAACATTGACTTACCCCCTGCGGCGCCCTGTGAGCCGAGTTCCAGCCTCGTTTTGGCCTTGACGAAGGTAGTCCGGCTAGTTGGCTGGGGCCACAAAAATAAAGGGTTTTGCTTCTCAAAACAATATGTCAGACCTCACAATCGCTTGGCGCTATTTTCTCTCCCTTCGTATCACTGCGTGCTGTGTAAACCGTGCAGACCGAAGAGCAGACCGAGCAGTCCCCTGCTTCCGAGCAGTAAACATTGTAACAGGTGCGGCTATCGGCAGGTGGCAGAATGCAGTGATATGAAGGGAGAGAAAATAGCGCCAAGCTATTGTGAGGTCTGACTTTTTCTGGATGAACAATTTTGTGATGCAAATGTATTACTCTTTTGAACACATATTGTTTTGAGAAGCAAAACGCTTTATTTTTGTGGCCCCAGCCAACTAGCCGGACTACCTTCATCAACGCCAAAACGAGGCTGGAACTTGCCTCACAGGACGCAGCGGGGGGTAAGAAAATGTTCATAAATGATATTGCTAGTATGGGATCTCATACAGCTTCATGTCAAAAGAGGCGAACTATCCCTTTAAGCGAAGATTTTTTTTGCACAATTTCTTTACTTTTTTTTCTTCAAACTTTGTCCTAAAAAACTTGTCTATCTTCAGTCAGTTGTTTTATTGCTCAAAATGTGGGTAAAAAAACCCCAGCTAGATTATATAACACAGTTGAGCTCTGAATCAATGGTTTGGGGCCTCCAGGTAAATGGCTTTGTGGCCATTGCAAGTGTACAAGTGCACTTTTTGTTGGGGAATCACTTAGAAGCATTTGTTGTAGTTGGCCCACAACACATCTAAATTGCTATTTTTTTAAGCCAAAGCCATAAAAGTTGAACAGATCTTTAAGTATTTTAATTGATCTCTTAAAGGCATGTATGCAAAAGAGGTCTATTTTTGGACTTTACTACCCACGACCCAGGGCTTTCTTTAAAATTAGAAAAATTCCTACGCAATCCCAAAACAAACACCAGTGAGCTCAGGCTGGTCTTCTTATGTCCTAATCCTCAAACATACGAAGCACACATAACGCACGCATACCAGTCGCATGCCGAGATCACATGGGCCTTCTAAAAAACTAAGACCAAATGCCCCTGCTGCGTATATGATCTGTGAATGGGATTGCAAAAGTTGCAATGGAAAAGAGAATTTATTTGACATGCAGCAGAGCCTAGATGCTGTAGATATTCTCATGTTCAAAGGGCACCACAGTATTGAAAAAAAGTGTACGCTTATGTATGGTGTGAGAAGAGCCCTTTGCCCTCTAACCCTTGTACTTTTTTGCCTTACTATCACGTGCGTGTTGTCTGGTCCATCTCATGTTGTACAGAATGAAGAAAGCGAGTGTGGCTCACCACATTCAGATTAACATGTTTCATGGCCTGCTTTATGAAAATGACAACATTCTGCAGACACAGCTCATCTAATTTGAGTTGAATAAGAGATAAAGACGGAGCGAGGGGGGGGGGGGGGGGGGGTGGACTACACAGCGAGAACTGTAACTCTGTGACTTTGTCCCTCCCTCGTGCTCTGCCTCTCCTGGGATCACAGCCTCACTATATAAAGGAGAACCCAGCCCTCTTGACATTGCTGAGTCAGGCTGATCCTAAAAGACTTTCATCGAATCTGTGACTAATAGAAAAAAAAAAGCCAGAGTGAAACTGACTTCACAAGAGCTCCAAATTCAACACCTGGACTGTCTGGTTGAGTGCTCAACAGAGTGTTGGCGATAAAGGGAAGTCGACCTGGACGAGACCAACTTTTGAGAAAAGAAAGAAATAAGAAAAGAAAGTCATCGACTTCTGCAACCAGAGAGCTGCGAAAAGATGCAAGAGAAACGCTTCTTCGTCCAAAGGAAGGCAGCAATGGCAATGTCCATTGTGCTGTTAATGCTCGCTCAACAGGTGAGTAGACTGTCTTGATCAGTCATCACGGATGGATTATTCAAAGAACCTTTTTATGTTTAAAGACAGAAGATAGAATTTCTGGTAAAGTCCAACTTACTATCTGATGAGCACCATCAGATGTGGAAAGAAAAGCCACTGCTGGCTCTCTGTACCTTGCTTCTTATAGATCGCTGTCTGAGAATGAATGGCTATCGTGCAGTGTTGCATATTTCTCTGAACATTTTTGCCTATGTGTTTTAACCCAGGTCTGGGCAGGTCCACTGCTCTCTCGGGCTGAGTCCGGTTCCGACCAGAACGCAGATTCAAGGGGAGAACACACTGTGCACGCGCCGAGAAGAACAGCTCGGATGACCCCTCTGTGGAGGATCATCAGCAGCAAACCATCTGGAGCGTTCTGCCAAAACAACATTGAGTGTTCCACGGGATTCTGCAGGTAAAATGTGTAGAAAATATGTGTAGCATTGCTAAACCCCGACTTGCTGTCACTGACTGACTAGATTAAGTAAATCTAAAAGAATATGCACCCTACATTCTACAGTTTGTGGGGTTAAAAAGTCTCTAGTGGCAAATATCTAAAGATGAAGTCTTGAAAGTCTTCAGCTGTTCAAAAAATGGAGGTTGACCTGATAGCCAAGTGTTTGGTGTACATATGACATGCACTACAATGTAGGCTATTTAGTCCCTAGTTCAATTCCCCGCTGGTTGGATCGTGTTCTGTATGCTACGTCTCGACTTCCTGTCAATAACTTGGTAAAATGCCCCAACAACACGTACTTAAAGTGGAAACAGTTGCTAAATGTCTCATGTATTGTTAGCAGAATTAGCTAGAAAGCATACTAGCTTACAAATTCTGTTTCAGAGCTGAAGTGGTGTGCAAGCTTTACTTAATTCATCTTAATCTTACGATGAAGGAAAAACAAATCTCAGTGAAAAGGAAATGTACCATCACAGCTAAAAGCCTAACCCCAACCTAAATCCTAAACCTAACCATAAAATTCACTTTGTGCTCTTGAGGGCAAAACGACTGTCCCCGTATTTAAGAAATGTTCCCAAAAGCTGGTGTGGTGTCAGATTGTTGTCCCCATAATGTACAAAAGCAAACAAACACACACACACACACACACACACACACACACACACACACAAAATATGTGTATTAAAGCTGCAGTCTGCAACTCTTTTTCAAGCATAATGCCGGGAACTGTCCAGGGATTCTGAAAGTAGTACATTAAATACCCCAATACAAAAAAAAAAAAATTGTTCTCTAGGTCCCCTATATGTCCCGCTAGGTCCCTCCAAAGCCAGCAGGTTTGTTTACAAAATTGCAGACCGGACCGGTAAAAGGTAACCAATCAGGTTTACGAGCTGGGCTCTGCTGCCTGTCAATCACCGATTGTGCACGCGCGATACAAGGTAGGCTCGTCCCCACGCTTATTTATCTAGACTATTGAACTTCATTACGGGCTAGTCTACTTACTGTGTCTTCCATGATCGCAAATGACAGGTGAGTTGATGAATGAGGAGTCGTGTAAGCGCATCTGGTGTGCACGTCTACGTGCACGAGTTGTCATGTGTTTTGAAGGGGCGGGACAGGAAGTTGAATAACTTTTTATTTTTCGGTTAAAAAACAAGCATTTCTTGCATTTTGCGACTACGGAGGTCACCGTTTTCAACTTCAAGCGTTCTGACAGATCATGTAAACTCTTAAAATGCCAAAAATTAGGACTTTACGTATGACAACAACAAATCCTGCAGACTGCAGCTTTAATGAAAGGCAAAATGTCTGAGCTAATTCCTCGATTTCATGATACCAAGACGATTTGAATTATTGTGTGATTAGCTGTGTTGACATGCGTTATCGTTATTCTTTAACTATTCACATATTTTCAGAAATATTATGTCCTGAACTGTTGTTTTTTTTTTTTGCCTGCTGAAAAACTCCACATCATGCTTCATATTGCACTATTCTTATCTGTTCCAACGGACAAGCTGATCACCGTACAAATTCCAACAAATCTTCACCTGAACTCTTCTTCTTGTGTTGTCTTCAGGGCGGGACACTGCTCGACAAACCGAGGGTCCTCGACAGAGCCGGCGAAATATTAAGATTGTCCAAAGGCTCAACCAATCTGTTTACATGAGTGTACAACCATGATACTGATGGGTTCTGGTAAATGGGATTTGTACATGTCCCCATTTTTCTTTTTAATACTTTTTTTTTCCATCTGAATTTTTATTTATGACTGCCAATATGATATCGATTTGACTACATAATTTTATACATTTATACAGCATGTTAACTACCATAAAATGGGTGCAAACAACCAAATGTGCTTGCATTTTGGCTGCTACAAACTGCTTTCAGCCCAGTTTAGTGTGAAAAGTAAGCATTTTTAATCTCAGAGGCTGAGTTTTGCAGGTTACCCGCAGCCTTGAACTTAATTCCACAAATAAGGTAATGGAGCCTGATATTCAAACAGCCTGATAACAGGGGTTTTATTTACAGTTCAGCTTTGTTGATAGTGATATGAGAATGAACCATGTGATGGAAAGAACAGGGAGCAAAGCACATGGGAGACACTTAAGGGCACCCGACCTTTAAATTGTCCCACATATTTATGTTGAGCTGATAAGTTATCACTTTACTGTTGTCTTTGAATAGAAGGTCTCAACATTTCATACACATGATTTAGCTTGAATGGGATTCACATTATTGCATACATACATTAGATTATTCAAAATATCATTAATGCATGCATATTGATTGAATGCACTGCATGGTCTCTCAAATATTTCTATTCTATTTATTTCAACTTCTGTTTAAGTGTCAAAATGTTCCCATTTTGTTTAGTTCTCTTTATTTTTTTTTGTTAGTTTTGCATTAGAACATAACCCTGACTAGTTTTGTCATCTTTCCCAGTTGGAACTTGGACCGAGTGTACAATGAGGAACGGATTGTTAACAATGAGCTGTAAAAACCTTTTTTTTTTTTCTATTTGCACATCTTTGTCCTGAATTTGCAAGGCGCTCTTAAAATCAGCTCCGACTCACCTGCAGAGTTTACTTCACGCACAAGGCAGGTGGTTGCTGATACTTTGTACACTCAGCGTGTCTGAGAAAAAATGCTCGAGTTGGATTGCACTTTCAAAAACCCAAATTATCTTTGTACTGTCGATTGGTTACTGTACTGTGTTACCTACATGTAGAGGGATGAAGAAAAAGTGGAATAAAAGCATTGGAAAAAAAGAAAAAAGTGTCTGTTGATTAACTTTTAATTCTGGTTTTATGATTATCGGTCGATGACATCATCACACACCATGATCTCCTACTTCCCTTACACCTCAGAGACATGATGTGGACATTATGCACATGTAAATCCAAGGCTAAAAAGTCCTTTTCATTCCAATTGTAAGATTGAAACAACATGTGTTAATAATATCTTGGGATTTTTCCTGAGCACAGTGAGCACATTGTGTTTACAGTAATCCTTCGTTAGCTTAAGGCTCCCATATTTCCCAAAACTGCCGGGAACTGAAGTTTTTAGCAAAACATTACTCAACAAATTAAATAATTTTCTACTGGGAACTATTTTTTTCCCCAGAAGATCAAAGTTTAGTGAGGATAAGGTTTATCATTTCAGAGTTTGTTAGACCATATGATATAGCTGAAAGGTGTTTTTTTCTTCTTTCCTTTCATTCTTTTGCAAAAAAAACCCTGCCATTTCAGCCAGTCACCAGAGCAAAATGTTGCCATTTATGTCGCTAGAAAATGTGGATAAGTGCCACCTCTGTGTTTCTAAGCTACGGATACAGACAGTTCTCTGCAAAAGTCTTGAGCTAGCCTTCATTTCCTTCTTATCCACATACTGGAAATAGATGCAGTGATTTATAAAAGCATGTGCAAACGTAAATATTAACACAAAATAAAAGTCAAAATAAGAGTTTAAACTTTTTCTTCAACAAAGCCTGAACCCTCTCAGACAAACTTTCTTATCTTTTCTTTAAATAGTCAATAGTTTCTTGAAGGACTCTCTAAAGCTCCTCTTTGGGTGTTGGCTACTTTTTGGAAGAACAAGATCGTAAAAAGTATATATGCTGCAAGTGAAGAGGGATGGCTGCTTTCTGCATTTATATAAATACTACATTTGTTTTAGTGTAGCCGCAAAATCAGTGAGCGAGTGAAAAGCAACACACGTTTCAGCAGAAAAGAGTGAGAAGCAGCAGCTCCATCCACACATGGTTTCATTCAACCTTTCTTCCACAGATTTCACTTGAGAACAGTTTGGAAAATTACTGCAAGGCATCAAATCAAATCAAATTTATTTTTACAGCACATTTCATGTACAAAACCATTCAAAGTGCTTTACATAAAATAAAAGCATTGCAGCGGGGAGTGGAAGAAGCATTGAAAATACATAAAAGAATATAAAGAGAAACAATTAAAATCATTTAAATGAATTTAAAAACAAGCAACAGTCCAGATAAATTAAAGGATAACGTGCAGATTTCATGCATAGAGACATGAGAAAAGAAATGTTCTTAATCTGGATTTTAAAAATATCTACATTTGGTGAAAGTTTAATCTCCACTGGCAGTTTGTTCCACTTGTTTGCAGCATAACAGCTAAATGCTGCTTCTCCATGTTTAGTCTGGACTCTGGACTGGACCAGCTGACCTGAGTCCTTGGATCTAAGAGCTCTGCTGGGTTTATATTCTCTGAACAGATCACAGATGTATTTTGGGCCTAAACCGTTCTGGGATTTGTAAACCATCAGCAGGCTTTTAAAATCTATTCTGTGACTGACTGAAAGACAGTGTAAAGATTTTATCCAACCTTAATGCTGCCGACATCTGCGTTGATTCTTGCCACCCTTCAGGAACACCTCAGGAATGCAGTGCAAGTGTGAAAACAGCTACAGCGACAAGTATTCAGGTTTCTGAGAGGCCATATTTTACACCAAACTGAGAGAGTTTCCAAACACTAACTTTGTGGTTTTGTTGTCTAAACCTAACCAAAGAGTTTTTAAAAGAAGCTGAAAAGTGTCTTAAAGTTAGACAATGTTCTCTTGCTGAGGCCGTACTCTGGCCTGCTGGCCAAAGCTTGGCTCACTACTGCAAACATGCCAGAACTGACATGAATTTTCATCTTTTTAAAATAATTTTTTGGGGCTTTTATGCCTTTAATGGATAGGATAGTTGAAGAGAGACAGGAAGCAGGGGCAGAGAGAGGGGGAGTGACATGCAGCAAAGGGCCGTCCGATGCGGGACTCCAAACGGGGCCAGCTGCAGCGAGGACTGTAGCCTCTGTACATGGGGCGGCTGCCTAACCCACTACGCCACGGACCACCTCTTGAATTTTCACCTTTTTTATCTAAATTAGCCTGTTGAGATTATGAGATTGCTAACCCTGGATTTCACTGGAAGGGTTGCTGTTCAGCTGGCGGCACAGTCCACAGCTTCAGCAATTAATGGAGAACAATCTGAATTGAGGCTACTGTTGTGACTGTAATGTACATAATTCACCAACATCTTCATAAGCAGCATATTTCACATTCTATACTTGTGATACTTAGCGGTCTTGGCCCCTTCAAGTGGCCGCAATGTTTGATGACGTTTGGTGTTTGGTTTTCGTCAGCCATTTTGGAATGTGTTTTACCTGTTCTGGAGCTTGAATAAACAGCACGTATCGAGCGTGTATATTCTGTGGAAAATCGCATCTTTCTGGTCTTTTCAATTTCCCACAGTACCACATGGGAATCCCCAGACCCTGGAACAGCAGTGTCTAATGCAAAACTGCCTGCAGCGACGTTTATTTTATTGTTTTGCTTTCTATTATATCAATAAAAAATATATAACTGTATGGGAGGGTCATCATAAAAGCAGGTCAACCACTGACTGAGCATGTATGAATAGCAGCTTGCTCAGCAGAACTCTGGTGGATGTTCGTGTTAAACGTTCGTGACATTTTAATTTCAGTTCGGCTTAATCAAACACCGTAAAACCTACATTACATATATTTGACAACTGCAGCAACGTAAAGATTAGTCGACGCTTTCCGAAACTGCACAACCCAGAGAACACACTCTTGACTCATCTGCTTAGCATTTTTTTTACTCAAGGGACTGAAGCTGCTGCCTGTCTTCCAAAGCCAAACAGCTGTGAGCATTCAAATGTTCAGTCTTTCACAAGAACAAAACTGAGCCAAGTGTGTGAGTAGTTAAAGTCCTGTTGATTTAAGAGGAATAACTCCTGAAGAATGTTTCCACTTCTTGCAGGGAGACCCTTCCTGTCCGCAGAGTGGATGCTGAAGAATTGGACCGTCACAGCTTATATTTTTGTTGAAATAAAACGAGGTGTCATCTATCCTGTTTGCATTCATGATTTTCCAGCAAAGAAATCTGGACATTGGAAATACTGAATAGTCCTGTGAAGAACATTTACAGAAAATGACAAAAACAAACAATCAAAAACGGCTTTGCCCACATCTTGCTTCCGTGAAATGTGCAGAAGCCACGAAGAGCATCCGTTTACGTGTGCCGTCGTATTCCGATCCAACTGGGTCTGAAAACAAAACATATTGACAGAAGTAACATCTTTGTATTTGTGTTGATGGAGACTAATTGTGCATATTTTCACATCATACTGAACAGTTTTCAAGGAAATGTATTTCAGTGGACACATTCCGATTGGACAGGGACGTCTGGGTCTCTTTGCTCAAGCTGCTGCCCCCGCGACCCGATCCCCGGACCAGCGGAAGATGATGGATGGATGGATGGATGGATGGACATTCCGATTGGCCTTTGCAAAAAAGGCAAAACCTGACAGACATTGTAGGTATGCAGCATGTTATGAGAATATCTGTTTTAACAATTTAACAATGATGTAAGGCATTAAAAAAGACAAATGATTTATTTGAATGTTTTTCTATGCTGTTTGGATGCTGTGTGGCCTGTGGTGCTTTTTCGCACCTGATTACAATGAATTGAACTTTATTATTTAAGTGCCTTGTGATGACATTTGTTGTATTTGGCGCTACATAAATAAAAATTAATTGAATTGAATTGAATTGTAATGCGTGGCCATGACCAACGGGAAAGTTCTCCAGTACCCAAGCTATGCCTGGAATAAGGTCCTAAGGTTAGATGAGTAGAAGAGGTCATGTCTTGGATGCAGAGAAGGAAGAAAATGGAGAAAAAGGAGGAGGAAGTTGAAACCATTTCTTCCATTGATTACTATGGGGAGTGTGAGATCACTGGTGGATAAAATGGATGACAACTCTAACACCTTCCTACTCAGCTTCAAGACTACATGGGTAGACAGCGTCTACAGACAGAGAGGTAACAGTAAAGGAAGAGGGATTGTGGGCCTTCTTTGCAACAAATGGTGTAATCCTGGATGGTGTCTCTGAGAAGGGGCATCTCTACACCCTCGTTGTTAAACTATTGGCTGTGAGTTTCTGTATGTTATACACTGAGAGAGTTCACCTGTGTCACCTGTTGAGGCTGTGCATGTTCTCATCAGCTAAGTTGTTGCCAAACTACAAAAACAACACACCAATCCACTCTGAGGATATCAGAGGTCTCCATGAAGTTTCCAGCTTCATCACCAGATTTGAAGAAGCGCTGCTTAGATTTCACTGACTGTAGTTGGTGTTTTCTTTGAAGATGCACGATCAAAGTCTGCTTGTAGCCTGAGGCGCTCTTTGTAGAGGTTGGGATCTGGGTCGGAAGGGAATTTGTCATCAACATTGTTTTCGTTTTTTTTTCCTGAAAAATCTGCAATGTGGGATATTTGAGCTCTTTTCATGTTAGGGACAAACAGAATAAGCTGGTCTCTAATGTAGGCCTTTGATGTCTCCCATTGCATTCCTCTTCCTACATTTAGTAAATCACTCAGCTCACAGAATAATATGCGGTCTACATACTTCTGGTGGCGTAATGTGAAGACCACTCAAACGTGTCAAGTACAGCCTTTAACTTAACAGACACATGAAATGAAATACCATGGCCCAAGATTTGGTGTCATACCAATCTTGTTTTTAAATGTGTTTACTGTTCCTTTGTAACTTACTGTGTAATGTTTGTGCTCCTGTGGTCTGATGTAAAACTTGGCTGCTTCTTATCCAGTCTGGGCAGAAGTCATCTGGCTCCCTCAACCTTCACATAGTGTTCTTCATGCAAGCTGTACTGGCCAGCTCACTGCCATATTCCGCTCTGTGTGGAAGTTTGGTTCAGACTCGAGGGAGCAATCGGCAGGTAAGCTGTGCTGGATCCTATTTGCCTTCTTGCAATTGTTTAATGGCTTCTTTGTGGGATTCGAGAAGCAGGTTCTATCTCTGTCAAAAGAGCACAAAATACACAGTGTGGGTGTTTAACCTCTGCTCTGCTGTCATGTCTGCTTGAGTTTCTCATCTCGTCTTGTTCTTGTCAGTTTCAGTTCAAAGCAGGTGTCAGCGGCCGTTTTATTTCAGCATTAAGAATAAAAGATGCAATGAAGGCTTTCGGAAGACAAGAGGTATAAAACTTTTCATGGACATCATTTAATGTCTATGAATAAAGACAAATAATACATATATATATATATAGAGAGAGAGAGAGATATCTATAGATCTCTATAAATAGATATACATATTTTTTTCAGTTTTTTTTTTAATAGATATATCATCAAAACATAATTTCTTTTTTCTCTCTTAGAATATTACCTGGGCTGCACAGTAGTGTGGTGGTTAGGACCATCGCCTCACACCTAGAGGGTTCCTGGCCTTTCTGTGTGTTCTCCCCAAGTATACGTGGGTTCTCTCCGGGTACTCTCCCACCGTGCAAATATCAGCTTAATTGGTGACTCTAAACTGAGTACAAGTGTGGATGGTTTATTTATTTTTTTGGAGCTTTCTATGCCTTTATCATATATAGGACAGTGAAGAGAGACAGGAAGCAAGGGGCAGAGAGAGGGGAATAACATGCAGCAAAGGGCCGTCTGATGCGGGATTCGAACCGGGGCCGGCAGCATGAGCCCTATAGCCTCTTGTACATGGGGCGTCTGCTGTACCCACTACACCACAGACCACCCTGTGGATGGTTTATTTGTCTCATTTTGTCTCAATGTGGCCCTGGGATGGACATGTCGACTCATCAATGGTGCACCCTGCCTCTTGTCCAATGACAGCTGGGATAAAACTCAAAACTGACTTCACACTTCATAATATTGCACTGCCGGAAAGTCGTGCAAATACAAATG
Source organism: Odontesthes bonariensis (assembly GCF_027942865.1). Taxonomy (NCBI): domain Eukaryota; kingdom Metazoa; phylum Chordata; class Actinopteri; order Atheriniformes; family Atherinopsidae; genus Odontesthes; species Odontesthes bonariensis. Next base: position 22,302,848 of record NC_134524.1, read on the forward strand.
TCTTTTTTTCATAAAATTTAAGGTATATCCGTGGCTAGTTTTCTGTCACACTATCAAAATTTGGTGAGTTGGTGGCTGAAATGACAAATACCATTAAAGTACAGAGCTAGCAGGAAAAGGAAAAGCATCACAATAGTGAGAAAATGAAAAATTAATGATTCTGACAGTTTAAAAACTGGCTTAAAAAGTCCAGAAAAACACAGTCAGACGTTAGCTTAGCATTGCTTTGATCTAATTATATTCTCTTTGGATACTTATCATCCACGTTAGCTTAGTATTTTTCGAAGTTAATATTTTCACATTTCCCGAAGCTAATGATATTCATGTTAAATAATCATAATTTATGCTAGTTTAGCATCACCCTAGGCTAATTATGTTCACATTATTCAGTTAATTTGGCATTATTCTAAAGTAATTATGTATTGACCTTAAACGTTCATCATTCACGTTAGCTTAGCATACCCTAACTAATTTTGTTCACATTATTCCCATTATCGTAGCATTATCCTACACCAAGTATATGTTTACATTAGATATTCATTAGACTAACTTAGCAATACCCTAAGCTAATGGTAATATTGGTAACTTTTGATTATTATCCATTTAAAGTTCCCTATTTCCACATTTACCACACACTAGAGTGGACAAGCATTTTAGCTTTTCTCATTTGTACTTCCAGTTGTATTTTCTGTAGCCCCAGCTACACCGTTTCTTCTATTGGCCAATCACTGCATAAACAAATAAATTAATAGATCTATTATCATCATTCTGATTATTTAAGTAGTAATACTAGCTATTACTATACACAAAAATGGTCACACCACAAAAATGGTGTACAATTTTATAGAATTTTTTTGTAAACTTGTTTAATCTGTGCTGAAGTATGTGACTGATTATTGTTATACAAATAAGATCAACTGTGAAGTGCTTTTCTCCCAGATTTCACTTAACATCTGATTACACTTTGTGCACCACCAGCATTCTTTTTCAAATGAACAGTACAGCTAAACCAGGCTTTTTGTTCATTTTCTGCTGACTGCTGCAAAGCAGCTGGTATGTTGTCCACGTGGATCATTTTAAATGTCTTAGTTTAAGTTTGATTTGCTAGACGTAAAACTAGGTGTGTGAGCACGTTCTCATGTTCAAATGAGGTGCCCGAAGTCAATATTTTCAGGGCTGTGCATCGTCTGTCTATCCCTGTCTGTTTGCCTTTCAAATGTACATAACCCAGGTCAAGTATTTTCGGCTTATTCAACATGGCTAAACTTTGAACACGAAAGACCACGTTTTAGAGTTCAACGTGTTACATTTAGGTTTTTTGGTTGAATTGAATTTTTTTCCACCTCGAGGTTAATCAGGGGAAAGACGATGCTTTATTATCTCCCAAGAAATCAGATTTCAGTGTTGCATCTTGCTCTTTGTTTTCTTCATAGGGTTTCTAATCAACTGACTGCATTGTTGGTAAAAGTATTTAGTTTCAGACTAAATTCTCAATAAACGTGTGATGGATTGTCATGAAATATTTTGCACAGCCAAAGAGTGGGTCGTTTACCCTGATCTGAAACGTGTTCCTTTGACTTTGCAGAGATACGAGGACCGACCTGCCTCTGTGGTCCCGTTTTCATGGAATTCTTTTGGTCCTAGCTGTCACATCTGGGCAAACCCTTTAGTTTCCTGCTGATTTTCTTGTCTGCAGCCTTTTTATTTGAAATCTATTTGTTGTAGTAGCTTGTAAAGCGGCATATTTCTATCGGGCAGATAAACAATTAGGGTGTCTAATACATAAGAAGGTGGATAAGAAGCAAGGTCTAGGTTTTTAAATATAGATTAAAACCATCTGCATATCATTCCTATTGCTTTAAGTAGGCTGTGGACTTTTTAATCTGGATTCAGTTAGATACAGCGATATTGTGTAATTTTCTAAACCCAGCTCAGCTGTTATCCCAACTGACTTTCATTCTGTCCCGACTCCCGTCTGACCTTTTACCTAGTTCAAACTAAAATCACATGGAACACACTGGAATCTGTGGACCAAAGCTTGAAAACTGCCGTGCAACTGTAGAGTGCAGAGTTGAAGAGTTAAATGACCCCGGTGAGCTGCATGATCTCACTGTCCATGCCTTTTGAGGAATCTATGTTTGGGTAAGCACATATGGCTTGGTTGTCAATCAAATGAATTCTTCACGACAGCTCGTCAGGCAGTCCTCGTGCCATTATTCATCCAAACACAGTGGGACGAATTTGCTTTCTTAGAATGAACAACATCTACAATACACAAGCTGGTTGAATCCGAAATTAATTACCACAATTCATTGCATTCATTGTGTTCGTGTGTGTTTATTTCCTTTTTTTAAACAACAAAGGGTCAGTTGTTGAAAACGAGCCTTTCAGCCCTTACGTTTAACTCATTTATATGGTGGTTAACGTCTATTTCCCCTCTTCAAATACAACAAAATGCAAACTTGGAGGTGATTTTAGTGTCCAATTTAAAATTTGTATCAATCTCTTAACAATTTTATAGAAAGTATATATTCAAAATGTCTTCTATGTAATACTAATCCAGCATTTGTGATTTAATCCACATATAAATGTAAAATGACTTTTCATAATAGCGAAGCCATTTAAGTGGCCTCGCACGACAGCAGTAAAATAACGAGCCACTTTTTTGTTTCATGGAATTTCCTTAAATCCACATATTTAGGGCTGTTCTTTATGCACATCTTACGCCTTGTGCCATACTTTACGTAAAGTTTCTGTGTTTTATGTGGTTTGTTTAGCCTCATGAAGGGTGGTGAAAGGGAATGAACTCTAACTGTGTTGCAGTGCAGTACGAGGCTCACGGTACTTACATGCCCCTGCACAAATAAACTGAAAAGACGGCAGAAAGAACAGACAATATAGAACAAATGCAACAAAAAGAGAGGAAAAAAATCCTAGGTCCAGGCACTTCAGTTGATTTAAAAAGTCCAAAACAATCTTTATTAGGTGGGCTAGTACATTAAAAATCACCAACGCGTATCGGCTCTAAGGCCTTCACACACACTGATGAAGGCCTTAGAGCCGATATTTTTTCCTCTCTTTTTGTTGAACATTGCACCTTCCAAGAGCACCAGTTGATTTTGAGGGATACTAGCAGCGCTCTACCTACTCTTCTTCTTATAGAACAAACGCAATCAAAATAAGGAGGGAAATTTAAAAAAAATAAATAAATAAAAAATGCCCAGCAGAACTGTGTCCTCCCACCGGGGTAGAAGACCGCACCAATGCCAGGGACGTCACCAGACACTTTTTACCGGGGCACGTGCCCCTGTAAAAATTCCCATCCTTCAGACTACGCTACAACTGATGTGCCAAGGAAGAATAACATAGGCACAATTTTCCCTATTTCAACCACAAAACCTACTTTAGCCAATGCTGCATAGGTCTACCAAAGAGTGAAGAGGTTGTATTTGCAGGCATTGGGTGCATCTGTGCATGTTCAGCGAATGGATCACGAAATCACAGTTGGAAGCCAAGATACTGCAGCCCCCACCTCATATTTATCAGCGGATAGTAGCCCGCACATTTTGCCAATCGAAGCGTAGTAGGCCATATGAACCACTACACATTGATGGATTGCCGTCACCGTGGTCATGGACATAAGGAAATTCTTACAGAAGAGAGTCAAGGACAGAGAAGCAACAAGGAGAACTGAGAATGAAGTGGAGGGAGGTGAGAGATTCGTTTTCTCTGTTGCCCCACGCAGACCTATAGGCCACTGTAATGTCTTACATCAAATAGTACACAGCGTTTGCATTTAGGCTTAAAACAGTGTCTGGTTCCATGGCATACGAAAAACGCGAGACTATATCCTATTCTGCCTATTATAGCCTATTTACCAAACTATCTTAGGCATTAGGAAATTGAAACAGGAAAACTTGGTGATATTTTTAAAGACTGAAAAGGTTATACGAGCTGGAATGCATGCAGAGAGTAAATAGCGTTTTTTGTTGTTCGTGTTGCTGTAACAGATAATTGGAGGAGAAGGAATTGAAAAGTTAAATGGCTTGAACTCAAAAGTGTTTTTATTTGCTTATGGCCCTGTCACACTGTTGCGTATGGCACTAGCGTATGCCAGCGTATGAAAATTATCACTCATACGCTGGTATACGCTGACATACGCCAGGGGAACGTTAGGCATAGGTTGTATACGTTTCAAGCACGCTGGCATACGTTGGCATACGCTGGCATACGCTGAGGCAGAAATAAATTTTTGAACATGCTCAAAACTTTTGTGCGTATGGTTAATACGCTAAGCATACGCTTGGCATACGCTGAATACGCTAGAGGTACGATATAGGTACGTTACAGATAGGTCGAGAACGCTGGACATAAGTTGCCATATGTTGGCATGAAGGTGTACCGTACAGCTAGCGTATTTATAGCCTCCGCCCGTCTGCCGCCGATTCATGGGAGCGGTCAGGAGGAGGAGTTGGGGATCTTGATCGCTCAGAAGCATGTAACTCATCAGCCGCAGGTGCATCAGGCATTTCAGCAGGTTTGGGTGAGAATGATTCTTGTGTTTTTTTACCTTTTCCTCGGCCCAGGGCCCGGGCAAACTACGATTGCTTCTTGGGAGGCATGATTGAGATGAATGTCTCGAGAGATGTTGATAGCGCGTCGTCTACTGCAATAATGGAGCAATGTGGAAAGGCTGCTGATATAGGCGCATTGAAACGTACGCTGGGCATGCGCAGTTCACATGCTACTCATACGCTAGTCATACGCAGAGTACGCTGGTTATACGTTGTTCATACGCTGGCAATACGCTGACCATAAGCTACTCATACGCTACTCATAGGTTCAATACGGTGAGTATACGCAGAATTCTTTATTTTCAAGGACTTTTCGTGCGTATGAAAATTATATTATTAATTTTCATACGCAACTCATACGCTTCTCTCATACGCAACAGTGTGACAGGGCCATTAGATAGCCTATAGCTCTGTTAAATCTGTTGAGGTTCATACAAATTTGAATAAATGTTCTTATACATCCAGTACAAGCTCATTTTCTTTATACAGCAAGGCAGTGTTGGTGGTGGTGTTCTGGCTGGGGGCCTGGGCCCCTGTACAGCTGTATGCCTAGCAACGTCCCTGACCAATGAACTACAGTAGGACAACAAATGTAATATATTAAAAACAAACAGCCGATGCAACCTCACATCTGGTAATGTGGTCTGCAAGAGATGAAATGCTGAGAATGTGCCTCACTCCACATGCTGGATGCTTTTAACCGGTCTGTACTGCTTTACGAAGAAAACGGACAAAATCCATCCAGAAGACAGCAAGTACGGGTTTCAAATTCTGGAAGCTTCAAAACCACTAGAACAGCTACAGTTTTTTCTTTAAAAAAGTTTTTGTTATTTCTTTTTTTTAACTTTTATTACAGATTTAGTTTCAACAACCAGACTGTTCAGAGGATTACGAATCGCTTTTATTCTGTCACGACTGTTTGTGGTTAACATGGAGTGCGCTTAAATATCACAAAATGACTGATGCTAGCTGGTTACAGTACATTAAAACAAACAAACAAAAAAAAGTACGATCAGTCGTGTTCTTTTCCAACAGTTTATTCCCACTTCTCTCACAGTGTACTCAGACGCTGAGCCTTTAAACAACCAGCAGTTCAGGGCGAAAAAATGCTTTCAAAATCCCGTAAAAACAACCGATGACCGCAAACTTACTGCAAATTATACGAGGTCACAGTTCAGTCAATGGCAGGAACACAGTAAGGCACCTGAATACACAAAATTCCCCTGTTTTCATGTCCACGTGGTTGCACAATGTGCTACCTTCGAACGATTAAAAAAACAAAACAAAAAAAACAACAACAAACAGCCTTCCTATAGTTAAGTGCAGCAAGAATTCTCCCAAACACACGCGCTCTCTTTTAAGACATTTCTTACATCTACTTTAGCTTTCTTTCATTTTCAGTTAAGAACTACAAAATAAATAAGAGATAACACATCAATGCGTTTTAATCTTTCTTTTCATTATATACATTTTGCAGTTTGGAGGCACACGGATGAGTCATGGTTGGTTAGCTACTGTTGTGCTAAATATGGCTATAAATTAGGAGTTAGTTAGAAAAATCCTTTTGAAACTTAATGTTCCGAGTCGCTCAGTCAGTAATGAAGCAAACTAGCATGAAAAAGAGCTGAGCAAAACACAAGGATGGTAAGATTTTGAGGGAAAACTGTATGAATTAGAATAGCTGCTGTTCGGCCGGAAACATCGGCCTTTATGTGGCAGCTGGGGAATAAATTACGGCCATTTAGACGATAAAATGATAGACTCCTATAAAAAAATATCCCACAAATGAGCAAAGGACGGATATGAATCTGTCATTTTTGAAGAAAAGTCGGCATTTTGCGGTTCAAACAAATTACTTTTAAGTTGGTGACAAAACATTTGTGTTATGTTTGAAGTTTTCATTCAGATTACACCATCAGAACATCTTTAAAATCTGTCTTTAGGTGGTTTTTTTGTGATTGTTGACAGAGCAACAACTAGAGGATGGAGGCCAACGTCCCTGTGGGCGACACTATGTTCTGGTGAAGAGGAGCCGACATTAAGACCCTGAGGACTTTCCATAGTGAACATGTGTAACAAACTAAAATAAAAAAACAGAAAAAAAGAAAGAAAAATAAAGAGGCCAGTCAGTGTTGTTAAAGCTAAAAATGACTGTTTTCACGCAGCCTTAGAAGGGCAACAACACCACACTCTATCAAAAGCAGATGCCCACTAATACACTGTTCCATTTATCCTTCCTTAAATATAAAAACTCTTGCATGATTTTCATCTTCTTGCGGCATCCTCTCACTGCACAGCACATGACCCGCTGGGCAGGAAGTCCTGCACGTACACCGCCACCGCCTTGGTGAGGTAGGTCATGCTCCCAAAGCGGCCACTGGGGGCGCTGTCGTACAGCAGCCTGCACACTCCGGTGGACGGGTCCTTCTCCAGGATGTGATCCTCGGCTCCCAGGTCCTTCTGCAGGAGACAGGAGGAAGAAATCCGTCCGAGTTAATGGCATTAATAAAGTTGACACTGGTGTTTAGAGCTGCTGATGCTGACCTGATCCTGGTAGAACATGTCGTTGGCCTGGTGGACGATCTTCTCCACGTGGATGATGGAGCCGATGGTTGGGATCTCCACGTCGGCCAGCATGGTGAGGACCAAAATGGCCTCCACCAGCAGCTGTCTGTACTCAGGCTGCGGGACTCTGTTCAAAACCGTTTCCACGTGGACGGAGAACTTTATCTCTCCTGGGGTCATCTGGAGGTGAAAGAAAGGGAGGATGAGAAAAGACAAACAAACAAAAGCATGCTTTATTTACTGCATGTAGTATCGTTTAAGCAAGGACCATAGTATCATAAGCAAACACTTGCTCCTGATTGCCCGCTGCGATAAGTCCCTCAATGAAAGTCTACAGAATTGCTTTTTTTAAGGTTTGTTACTATTGAAAATAGCCAAGCGATTGTGAGGTCTGACTTTTTCTGGTTGAACGATTTTGTGATGCAAATGTATTACTCTTTTGAACACATATTGTTTTGAGAAGCAAAAACGCTTTATCTTTTAAACCCCAGCCAACTAGCCGGACTACCTTCGTCAACGCTAAAACGAGGCCGGAACTCGGCTCACAATACGCAGCGGGGGGTAACAAAATGTTCATAAATGATATTGCTAATATGGGATGTCATACAGCTTCATGTCAAAAGAGGCGAACTATCCCTTTAAAGTATCACTCAACTCATTTATTTTCTTTTTCCACCGTAAACAGTTTTCATATACCTTGAGACCATATAATGTACACTGCATAATGCATAATAATAGCCTGTAGATACCCATCACTCTCTCCGAGTAAAGAAACATTCATATGAAATATTACGAACAGCATCTAAAGCAACCAGGGATGTAAAAAAGGAAATTGAATGATAATTTCAGGAGCTAAAATAACTAGGGATGCACCGATACCACTTTTTTTCAAACCGATACAATACCGGTACTTGGATCTGAGTCCTTCCCGATACCGAGTACCGATGCCGATACTTCTACCACGAAAAAAATGCAATGAATTGGAAGACAGGTTTTGGTCTCACTAGCCTAACCACACTGTTCCTGATTAGCTCCGCATCTCCCCTCTCCGCCAATCTAAAAGCATACAACAAAAATGACAAGCCACCCTCTGATTCCGGTCTTCATGCAATGAATTGGTATCGGTTAACTTTAACGAGTATGAGTATATTAGAATAGTATCGGCCCGATACTAGTATTGGTATTGGTATCGCTGCATCCCTAAAAATAACTGTAAAGCAGGGCAGATTCAGGATGTAAAAAAAACACGAATCCAGTGGATTTCTCACCTCTCTGGTGGTTGAAGATGGAAGGACAAATCCCTCTATGGACAGGCCATGGCACTGCAACATAATGCATTTATTACAGTCTTTTACTGTACACGTCACCCTCCTATTTAAAATAAGTCTGTGATTCACATAAAAATGTTGTGTTCTCATCTGTGCTGCCTGACTATGTTTTCTATACATGACTGAAAGACCTATCGGGGGTGTTACGGTTTCATTTCACATCAAATGTGAGTTCAAATGAGGGAAAAACAGGTCAAGTTTCGTTTTGCAACTCTGGAGAACACGTCGAACATGCTTGGTGTTTGCGTCTTCCTCAGACCTTCTGCAGGATCTTCCAGACTTTTTGATAGAAGCCGACGGGCACTCGGTTGAGCGCTCCGTCCAGCCGCCTCCTGCGCAACCACTGGCCGTGTTTGGTATCCTTGGTGGCCGGAATGCCGTCCGGAATGCCGAGGGACTCAACAGATGGCAGTCTGTACCTCTGAGCAGGGAGGATGAAAAAAATAAAAGGATGAGTGACTGCAGCTGTTTGTCTAGAGGAACAGTGCCCTCCATCTGTTTTTGAAGCACAATGCAACCCCCACAAACTAGTAACAAATTCTGACATTAGGTGCTTGTCCTTATGCTAACTCATGCTTCCAGGTGTCCGCTCCCACCCCCTCTGAAGTGTTAATTTCTCAGGATACGAAAGGCAGTTATGAAACACATGAATTAGTAAGGAAACGCACATGTATCTCTGGGATACACAAACCAATCAATGGCACACGTTAGCATAATGAAAGCATCGACGGTGGCTCATAACATAAAGAAGTGTTTAGTGGTGTGTGTCGTTCACTCCTCCATCCCCACTCTTTTAAAAGGAGAAGAAAAAGAGAAAAGTCCAGGAACTGCCCCCATTAGGAGGGTCAAAAAAAGTGTCAGACGAAAGCAAATCTTTACCCCAGATTCGTTGTTTTCTATGTCCATTGACTGACCTGGAGCACCCTGAGAAGCAAAGAAACACAAATAGAAAAAGAGGGGAAAGAAAAAACAAACAAAAAAAAGAGGGTCAAAATGAAAGAGCCTGTCAAGTAAAAGTGAACTGAACGACGGGTCCGAGCAGCCCAAAAGACGGTGGAGTTACAACATGCATGAACCCCAATCGGTGGCAGGAGACGGTAGGAACTGAAGCAGGAGCGGAGCAAATTACCTGCAGGAATTAAATAGAAGTTATTATGCAAAGAACGAAATAAACAGATTGATTCCCAGTGTTTGAGACCAAGCTTGTCGGGGATTAATTGGCCCCCCCCTTCACCTTTGTGCTTCAGCAAGATTAAGAGCCAGCCTGCTGGGGCCCATTTAGTTTCAAATGACATGAGAAAACTTTCAGCTCAAATTCTGTACGTTAGCTTACTGCAGCTTTTAGTTCGATGACGTTAATTACGGCTGATTAAAATGGGCAGATTAGTGCCGAGATACTTGACTTAACTTAGTTAGAAACAGTTGATTTCAATCGTATAATCAATATAACGATTAGCGCATTAGCAATGAAACAACGGTTAGCTGCAGCTATGATGACAAACGTATGAAGAGCAGAAATTAAAGCTGTACTGATGTGATATAGAGTTATAGGTTATAGAGCAGCCAAAGACATCTCGGTGTAATCAGCACCCCAGGTTACAGTCACCATCAGCGACTGATCTCGCTGAAATGAAGAAGAAAAAAAACAAACAAAAAAAAAAACAATACAAATGTCTTATCCCTTTTTGACAGACTCAAGCCAGGTGCTGGTTCTGGGCTAATGCCCATTTGGAGTTACTTCAAAGGAAGTTTTTAAATACCGGTCCCATCTTTACAGGTGCACCTGTTTAAACAAACGCTCACCCTAGTTCTGATTTTTTTTCCTTTTCAAAAACATGGCAGCTAAGTCAAGTCTTTGCGGTCTTACTGGTCATGATAATCCTATAAACCCCGTCCCTTCAGAGAAGCGGTTCTTGGTTCTAGACCAGCACTGGAACCGGTTTAATGGCTGAGAGAGACTTCCTGCCGTCAAGGGGCAAAGAACTGGTTTAAGATTGGGCAGCGGCTCCAAAACAGCTCTGACACTGCGTCGGTCAAAAAGGCGCGACTGACGTCGACCTAAACACCGTCACCGCCATCATTCTGATCAGCTCTGTCGCAGGCCACCTGTTATTTCCCCGCACCACAGCAAAAATCAACATTTTAAATTGTAACCCAGCTCTAGCATCAACTTCGCAGCAAAGCGAACGACGGATGAATATCTCCCCACTCAGCATCACTGATATCAGCCAGCTGAATTGCCTCCTCCCATCGTCATCACCTGGACAGCTGGATCTGTCAAAGACAGGCTCGGCTCCTGGATCGAAACAAAACGAGCAGCATCATTAAACTGAGATTCAGAAAATATTCTTGATCGAGACGCACCGATGGAAACGTCCATGTCCTGTTCTGATTCGGGATACTTTCATTTCTACACATTTCAAGCCAAGCTTAGTGCATTTTCTCCTTCTCGGGCATTAAAAATTGCAAGCTTCGGGAGTCTCTTCTTGATCTCTAAACTGTGCCGAAGCACATATTCTTCTTACTCTGAAAGTCAGCTCAGTTGTCGACAAGTTTAGAGCCGTTTACGGACTTCTACTGTTCGATCTGTTAGCGATACCACAATCGGTATGTCCTGAATTTTTACCGTAAATAATAACTTTTTTTTTCTGTCAGTTAACATTCCCTCGTGTGATCATCACCTTAAATGGATCCGTTAAGGACAACCTGTGTTCCGCCTGCAACACAAAGACCAGGTTATAAAGAAGTGACAGAGACCACCCGTTTGAACAGATAAGACGCTTAAATCGGCGGTGAGAATTAAGTCGAGTTTCCTCGATTCTGAACCCAGTGGGAGCTCAAATTAAAATCTCCATCTTCAAACAATTTTCAAGATTTTAACCACAAATCTCCAGTGCAGCTCATGCTTTTTTCTCCCCTCCCCCCATCAGCACCCGTCAGGTGAATTAGCACCCACTTTAAATCCCAATCATCACCTGACTCGGGTCCGTCAGAGATAACCTGTGTTCCAGCTGTAAAAACACAAAAGTCAGTTCACAGCAGTGTTAAAAAGAGGACCACCTCCTGCCTAAGTCGCCTCGTTTCCCTCAACGGCTGCCAGCTTCTTCGTGTTCGCTATTCGCACTTTGTTAAAGTTGACCTTTAATCGTGTCTCTAACAGTGTGTTGAAACAATAAAGTCTGGTGTGTCTAATCCTCTGAGCTTTAACGTTCCAGCCGCGGCTTCTTACCATCTTCATGTCGCTCTTCAGTTTACTGATGCCGGCTCTCTCGCTCTTGGTGGCACCCACGTTACCCAGGTGATGAATGGAGATGGCAGGACTGACGCCGGCATCGACCTCTCTTTCTGTGGATGAGGAAACAAAATACACATATTTTGGACATTCAAAAGAGGTAAATGTGGAGGCATTCGTTTTTTTACATTTTGCTGCTGAGCAGCCAGGCTTTCCATTCATCTTTGAAAGTGATCATGAGCAATAGTTCTCCAGGACTTCTGAAGGTCCTGCAAAATGCAACCTTGGACTACAGTTTTGGCATTTCATTAGAAAACTTGGATGACTAAGCTACTAAAGAAAACAACAAGCAGCTATCTTGTACAGCAGATATGCTCCCTGGTCTTTTATTGAACGTAGTGCTGTCACGTGACACAGCAGAACTCATAAACCTTGGCATATCTCAGCATAGTGTGCTATGGGTCCTTAAAGAATTCAAGGTCACAGAGCTCATTACATCATCCTCCCGGTTAGGGCTGGGCGATAAAACGATAACGATAGGTGTCGAGGAATAACTTTTCCTCGTAAGGGATGACATAGTCGATGACATTGTTGATAAGAAGTTGCCCGAAAAGTTCGGAGGTGTGGAGGTATTTTGGTTTTTTGAAGTCCGACATGAAACATAGTAGAGTGCACTGCAAATTCTGTCGAGCACATGTTCCGACAAAGACAATACCACTAAACTTTTTCATCACCTGGAGCAGCGGAGAATGCAAACTTTTACAAACACAGCCCGGAATAAGTGCTAATCTTCCCCCAATAACAACGCCTGTGCACCAGCAACAGAAGACCATAGAGCATGACAAAAAGATCTAAGAGACACCGTGATATTACAAACCCAGTAGTTTATTGTACTGCAAAAGTAATGCTACCAATTAGATATAATAATGATAGATATAAAAATATTGTGATATGACTTTTCCCCAGTTCGCCCAGCCCTACTCCCGGTGGAGTCGGTGTTGTTCGGAGTGTCTATCCCAGTCTTCTTCTACAATCGCGTATACACCCCCTTTGCCCTTCAACCTCGAAACGCCCCCCAGTTAAAAGATTTCCCACTGCTTGGGCTAAAGTTGCTAACCCCTGTTTATTGGGGTCAGCCCAAACAAACTTATTATCTCCCAACGTCATAGTTAAGGGCAGAGTAGGAATCTTTCAGGCAGCTTGTTAGCCTAGAAATCTAGACGCCCCTAGCGGCCGCAAATGGAATTTGCTCCGGGGCTGGTCTAGTCACTTGTGGTCGTTTTGCGAGATTCCAAATCAAAACTAAATCGAGCCAATCAAATCGTGAGGAGCGCTGTCGGAGGCCGGGCTACCTAGTGACGACAGAGGTGCGACGTTTCAGTGTGTAGTTCCAGAGAGAGGTTAAAAAAAAAAAAAAAAAAAAGTTTAGTAGCTTTAGTAGATCTGAATTCGTGGGAACAAAATTGTAAATAGCCGGTATTTTGTCAGATTTTCAACACGTTGGGGATCTAAACGACTACTTTCTCGCCTGAAAATGTTTCAAATGTTGCTAAAGTTATATATTTACAGAGTTTAGAGCTTAAGGGAAATCAGCTTTTCAGGCCATAGACTACAAACCACGTCGCGTTGACTACGTAAAACTTCTTCATCGCTCTAATTGGTTGTTGCGCCATCCTATTGCGTGGCGTTGAACTTGACAGACAGCCGTTTATCCCGCCCACACTGCTATCCAGCGTCACTAGACCCCTGTACAGCTTTTTGCTGTACGGGTCTGGCTTGCTAGGCTAGCAGCTTGTTGCTTTTCCCAGTCTTTGGACCGTGGCGACTTTTTCACGGTTTTTGGTCCAGTTCTGGAACGGGAAAATGTGCTTCATTTGTTTGTTTATCTGAGTGGAGGACAAAAGACCTTAAAAAACTGCGACATCAGATGAACAATGTCTGAAAGTGATGTCCTTAAGAAATAGTGGAAAAAAGACCTGACACAGGACCTGAGAGACGGCCTACAGCTGATCCATCTACCGTTCAGTGAGGCCTCATCAGTAATGGTTTCCATGGATGGATGGCTGTCAGGAAGCCATTCTTAAGGAAAGGAAACAGGGAGAAAAGGCTGAGCTATGCCAAATAACACAAGAAGGGGACTGAAAATGAGCGGCAATGGGTCTCATGGAGGGATGAATCCTCCCCAGAACCCGGACCTCAACATTACTGAAGCAGTGTGGGATCATCCTGACAGAGAACGGAACAAAAGGCAGCCGACATCCAAAGAAGAGCTTTGGGATGTCCTTCAAGAAGCCTGGAGAACTGTTCCTGAAGACTACTGAAAGAAATGACAAGAAAGAGGGTTCAGACTGTGTTGGAGAATAAAGGTGCTCCTACCAAAAGTTGGTAAATATAATTGACTCCATGTATTCTTGCATGTTTAAATAAATAACTGAGTCTAGTTCTTGTTTACCTGGCAAAACATAAAGAAATGGAGGGTGCCTCAAGACTTTTGCAGAGTAGTGTAGATAATAAAGTGTTGGAGTATATAGTTCTTGTTGAATATAGTTCTTGTTGTTCAATTACAATTGGTTCGAGGCTTTAAAATTGGTGCAGTTAAAGATTTTCCTCCAATGACCACGCATTCGGAAATCCTAACGGGGGCAACAGCATCAGGTGTGCGGCACAGTTCACGTTTGGTTCTTATGCTGAGTGGGATGAGAGGACTGACCGCTGCGCTGCACTCCAAACTCCTTCCCGCTGAGGATGTGGTGCAGCAGATTCTTCAGCTCAGACGGACTGAGACTCGTCAGACTCTCAGTAGCCTCCTCTCCTGCACAAAACGCATGCACACACACACAAATACATGATGGATCGTATGTAGAAAGTGAACTCTCTGAGGACCAAAACATTGTAATTTAGGTGTAATTGTAATTTATTAACCCATGAGGTTAAAGGCATAGTTGGTAATCCTGTTCAGAAACACATTTTGTAATACTGGGTGAAATGGTCCATCTATCCTGAGAGTAATCTATACATGATGTATTTAGAAAAAGGGCCGAAAATAATCAGACCTCTGTGGCAGCTGCAGGACTGACAAAAAGCTGACCAATCCAAACTCCTCGGGCCGAGGACAAAAAAAACAATCATATGCCTTCATGTCTAGTTATGCCCGTTCTGCCTATGCCCCCCTCTGTCGGCTCCCTCCTCCGCAAGCGATTTCACCCCTGCCGAAAATAACTTAATGCGAGTGCAATGGCAGAGAAAATGCATCCAAAACTACCATTACTTGTAACGGCTCTCCCCGCCAGAAGGGTAAGAAAAACAAAAGCCAGAGGCAGAAACGGCTGCGACAAAAAAGGCTATGGATAAAGCCAGAAGCAAAACCAAAGTCAACATCGGTACAGCGTTTGAGCGGTGGAGACAACTGAAGCCTCTAGCATGGTTGCCGCATCTGCTAGCGCGAGCGGTGTTGATAACGTCACGATTTCGTGCCGGCTATATACGGTGGCACAAGTCGATGCGCCAGTAGTTGCAATTTTCTCCATCACAGAGGTGTCTCTGCTACGTGAAGGTTACAGCTACTCTACGACCACGAAAGTGGAAAAGAAAACAATGCCTCTGTCAAGAGCAGGAACACTGTCATCAATGATACTCCTGCAGTATCTGAAAGATGAAATGCTTCGTGTGTGTCTGTGTTTCACAAAGTTTGTGAGCCAAGACAATTCAGTCAATAGAGGTGAAGGTCTGAAGCCCCCGGCATCACCACTTGGAGTCTCTGCCCTCTTCTTTGCCTTCACGTATCTGTCCCGGAGCTTCTTCCACACATTCTTACAGAACTCTCCCTCTTTCCCCAAAGTTCTGTCAATCTCTGTGCACGAGTTTTGGGAGTTAACGTGGTCCCTGTGCAGTTTCACTGCAGTTTCGTACAGGTGCCTGTACAAACACACCTCCTGACTGAGCCTGGTCTCAAATCGGTCCATCCGGTTTGTCGTTCTCGGCGCAGCCAATTTACAAAAATTAACTGGTGCACGACAACGCGCTGCGCCGTCTTTTCAAGGCAAGCGCCAGGCCTGAAACATCATTTTGATGTCACGGGTCGGCTGTGCCGTGAGCGACGCGTCAACTGTAAATCCAGCTCGAGGGATCTGATTGGCCTGCAAAGCGATGCAGAGGTTGCTCTCTTTCTGTTCGACAGGTAATTATTTGTTTTGCTTCTGGGGGATTTGTTGTTTTCATGAAATATGTAAGGTTTGCCAACTTGGCTACTTTTGTAGCTCGTATTAGCCCAATGCTAACATTAGCTTCTTCTCCGTGTTGCTTTTATCCATGAGAAAGATCTATCAACTTCCACGCCGTCGAAACACAGATTGATGAGACCCTTACAGGTGAATGAGATAGGTCGGCTGAGTCCCACCGTCAGATGCGTGTTCAAGTGGCTTTTGATGGAGCACTGACGGGACAGCTCTCTTGCTAGCTCTCCAGGATTACCAACCATGCCTTTAACCTGAGCAAATAGAAAAGATCTGCTGTTTCAAAGTCCCATCAGCTCCCCGTCTTACCTGAGCAGTTGAGTGACTGAGCCAGTTCAGTGGCCATGACCTGGATGATGAGCCCGATTCGCAGCCTGAACATCTCGCTGAAGAGACTGGGCTGAGTCCTAATGCTCATGGCCAAGTACACCATGATCTCCTGGTGGGGTCAAGTCGAGTTTGTTCATGAGGCACATTTAAAAGCAAGCGCAATCGACCAAAGTCCTGAACATTTATAAAAGTAAAAAAAAAAAAAAAAAAAAGAGAGCGAGAGGACGACCGTTTCAAAGGGGCTTGAAGGAGGACGAAACCCACCTGAGTGAGAATGGCCACACTGACGTTGTTCTCGCTGGCTTCGTCAATGAGGGCAGCCAGCTGGTCGGGAGGTATCGGGGCGGTGATGGTTTTCTCCCTCGGTTCAGGGGGGAGGCCCACGGTCAGGTGCTTCTGGTGCGCCAACAAATCAGAGCAGGCCTGACCAGAGATCACAACCAGTTAGAAAAGAGTGTTGGGAAATATGCGAATGGGAAAGGAAACAAAAGACAGAACGAACTTCAGTGATGATCAATTTCACAAGTCTCACACCCAAAAACATCTCTTCTCAGTTTTATTATGTACAGTGAGTTAGTTGCCTCTCCGTTCCAACTTCACCTTCAGACCTTATCAACACATTTTTGACAGTATTTCAAAAGAGAATCTGTTTGTGCTCAACATGAAGAAGAAACAATCTACAGGAGGAAGAAATTTCAAACCATCAAATGCCGCTGTTTGACAAGTCACTACGTCTATTCAAAGTGGACATGACATTCGTTTTCTTAATTTGGGCACCTCTACATTAGCTTTACGCCATTCATAACTCCAAATTATTTATAATTAGTTCAGAATGAGACAGAGCTTTCCTTGTGGGGGGGGGGGACAACAGCGGCCGGCTAGGCCAGGAGAACGAAAATGCTCTGAGAAACACTACGTTCCCAAGCATGTCAGCACACGAGATTCATGCTGTACGCATTTGAGTCAGAATGCCGAAGGTCAAAGAGAGCGGGACGACAAACTGCCCCAGTGAAACTTACGGCAGGAAGTCTCCGCTTCATATACACTCAGTACCTGCAATTATGCGTAATTTCTGTGCTTCTGAGCGGTGGCGGAAGCAAGACACGGATACGGTGAAAGCAAAAAAAAAAAAAAAAAAGGGTCAACTTGCCCTCGCAATCAGGGACACATTTTCTTGGAAGCACCTCCGAAGTAACAACAAAGAACAGGGCGCTGAAAAGCACGAGCGGGTCACTCGTTCCCTGAACTGTCGCCTTTAAAATGCTCGAGATGGGACAGTGCAGGGGCGGTTTGTCCATGAGGGCGATAGGGCGACGCACCACCAATCTCCAATTGATTCTAATGTAAAATAATTTTTTTTCAAATTTCTGGCATTACAATAAAATCTCTATGGCTTCGGGGAGGTCTCGCCCCAACGTGGTTTTGTCATACGTAACATGAAGATAGCTAGCGTAGCCATAGACATATAAAGATATTTATAATGTCTTTGAGCGTAGCCACCACGCACTCGAATGTACGGAGTAACTCAATTGTTTCTTCGAAAAGAAATCTCCTTCAGTCGGTGTAGCAATGAGGATAAATTGGCAACCAAACAACCAGGACCTCCCAGACTAAATTTAAATATGAAACAAATTTATACTAAAGGAGGGAAATCATATAACCAAGGATTTTCGCGGCCTGCGGTCTGTGAAACAGCGAAAAAGCTTTATTCTGCTTCTGATTTCTTAATTTTTTTAATGTAAATAGTCTGGTGGTGTCTTTGGTTAATAACAGAAATTGTAACTATTTTTAATGGGAAATCAATGCTAATATCAAGTCAAGAACTGTAAATAAATACTAATCGCAGATACATGTTTTATTCATGGTGAAGCAGACATCTCTCTCCATGTTCAAAGGTATTTGAAGGTAAACTGATTACCTGCTAATATGTGGCAAATGTGGCTAAAGGGAAAATCTTTATCTTGCAATCTAGTGCTTGAATGCGGTGTTGGTAATGCGTTGGTAAAACAAAAAAAAAAAACAAATAGTGACACTGGGACAGCGTTCACGCTCTAGCACCCGCGCCTTAGGAATTCCACCATACATACAAACAAATAGAGCTTTTTTTTTTTTTTTTGTTATATAGCTTTTGGTGAGTTTTAACGCTGCAGATGAGCCGGGAAAAAAATGGCAACGGGACCTTTAACATCTACACGGGTGTCATACCGAGTCGAGCTCCTCCACCTTCTTCTTCAGCATGCCAGAGATCATCCTGATGAGGCCCCAGTGTTTAAGGTCGCCCGCCTTCTCGTAAAGCTCAGCCAGCAGAGATTTCACCGTGGAGCCTTTACCGTGCAGCTGGGTGTCCCACTCCATCCCCCTGAACAGAAGGGACAAAGACAACGCCGAGGCTTTGTGCTGCGATTCCTTCACCAGCACAACGAATCCTTAAATTCTCAAAGACCAATATTCTTTTCACAATTGAACAAAGACAATTTAACGCGATGGCAGCGACATGTCTCAATAGATTTGGGACGAGGGAAGCTCATTAAAATCATTCGAATTTGATTTAATTAAAAAAATATTTTTAAAAAATACATAAAACAACTGGAGGAATAAGCTACAACTGATTAGGTTAACTGGCATCATGACTGGGTATAGAAAGAGCACCTTAGAGAGGCAGAGTCTCTCTGCAGTAAAGATCTGCAGAGGGTCGCCAGTCTGCAAAAACCTGCGTCCGCAAATTTCAGAAGAATGTTCATCAAGTATAATATCTAGTGTCATCAGAAAGATTCAGAAAAATCTGGGGACGTTAAAAGTCAGCACTGGATGCCAGCGATCATCGGTGTAACAATGTATCAATATCAGCTTCTTTGGAACATTCAAACGACTCCTTTAAGGCATCACTCAAAACCTCACTTGTCTTTGAAGAGGATGTAAAGTATATCAGCCTGGTCCTGGAGATTTTTCGTGTCTTTTAGGAGCTGAACCAAAGCGCTGTAGTTGATGGCTCCGCTGGCATCTTTGGGGATCCCGTCCTCTATTGTGATCTGCCCAGAGCTCTGGATAGGACAGAGAAGGGGGGGTGAAAAGGGTGAGCAAGAGATGGGAGCGCCCAACCCCTGCAAAGCGCATGCAAACATTTAGAGGTGGAGCGGCGGCGAAGAAAGAACAGGAAGAACCTGAGACTCTTCTTGTGTCGAGGCTTCGGGGAGATTCAGGTTGAGCGACGGCTGACTGGAACGAAACAGCTTGCTTGGCAGGTACATGTTGACGTCTGGAGAGAAAAAGATTGAAAAAAAATACAAAAAACACAGAGTATCATTGTCTCAGAACCCATAAAATGTGGCATAAAGAGTCCCAGCCGATGAGTTCGCTCACTCTGTACGTTGAGCTCCTGGGCCTTGTTCCTCAGGGAAACCATGTCCTTGGTTTTGGTGGCCACAGCCTTGAATCTGCCCAGAGCTCCCAACTGCCGCTTGGGCTTCTTGGGGGCGGACTGAGCCAACAGGTGGTCCAGGTACTGCGCAAGGTCGTCCGCCTCTGGTGGAGGGACGGGGAGGACAGAGCGGAGAGGAATGAAGGTGGGCGGAATGCAGAAAGATGAGAAAGGGGAAGTTTTTTCTTTTTCTCTTTCTAAACTCAGAAGATTCGGTTCGCCTTTCTTTAAGGACAATAAAACTATGGCAATATTACAGCTTTCAAACTAAACCATCCAAACTGTCCACGTTTACGAACATTTGCAAGTGATTTGTTATTTTTTATTATTTATCATGTGACGTGCGTTTTTTTTTGTTGTTTTTTTTTTAAATGAGGATTAGTTCACCCAAATCCAACAAAAACGGGTTTTTTCATTTCACATCTGGGGAATATGTATTAAAATACAAATCTAACTGTGAATCCAGAGATATTACATTTGCTATTGCTGGTTTATCATCCAAGTGTGACCACGTACTGCGATTTTCAGAACCTTTTAGGTTTTTCTACATTCAACAACCAACAACGCAGCATTCTACCAATAAGGCCTTTGTTGTTGAGTGATCTGAAACCATCCGTCATGAAAAAGGTGGTTGACAGCCAGCAGGGAAATTTGGTCAAAGGTGCTTCAACGAAGAACCGAGTGAAGGGTCCGAGCACTTTTGTCAACGTGATATTTTGTCAGCGAATAAATAAAAGAAGACTGGCGGCCTGTCCAGGGTGTACCCCGCCTCTCGGACCGACGGATTCAGTGGGTATAGAAAATGGATGGATGGATAGATAAATAAAAGAAAGTAAAAATATTGAACAAATGAAAATAATAATAATAATAATAAAAAAAACACTAGTTTGCTTTGTTATTGTGGCAAATTGAATCAAACCCATTTCTAAGCCTGAAGTTTTGCATGCAATGTGTATTCAGTGTAGGGGTTATATATCGAATTCAAAGTTTTAGTGTCATATGCACAACAAATTCCATTCTTTGTCAGTGTTCAAAGGATTGGAAGTAACTGCAGATTTAAAAAAAAAAAAAGAAAAAGAAAAAAAAAGGGTAAGAGTTTCTGTGTACGAACACTTGGGTGATCTGACCCTTTAAATTGCAAAGGCTCCAACAACACCTCACCAGTCACAATCAAACCACTAATCGAACATGATGCATTCAGGAACATGCAGCAGGCATCAGACGAGCAGCTTTGAAACCGAAACCAGTTGTGCAACGCAAAACCCAAAGTTTGTTCATGCTTCTCTCGTTCCTCCGCTTCAGTCCGTCTGCCGCTCGAAACAAGCCAAGCAAAGCCAACGCAACTCAATCGGACGTGCAGATTTCCGTGGCGATAACGAAAACGTGATGGCAAGTTACCCCACGGGGGAGTCCCCCAGAGCACAGAGGGGGAACAACTCAAGGGCAGGAAGGTCAGTGATGAAGTGACAGAATAAAGCAGGAACTGGTGATTAATGGGTCTCCCGGCGTGCTTCTGCTGAGGTTACAGGTAATTCATGTTAAATTTGTGCTTTTTTTTTTTTGGGGGGGGGGGTAGTTGGTTAGCTCATTTCCATCATATGGGAAGTTAAAAAACAAAAATTGAGTCAGGAAATATTCAAAGAAAAAGGAAAACAACTGACACAAACATCGTAGCGTCTATGTTTAGACTTGGTCTTAGTTGGTTAACTGTGGTACCAACAGTGCATAAAGGCAAGAGAAGACTCATTTTTCTGTATGTGCCCCCATTCAGCACAACAGTCAGTGATCGTGTTTGCATCTTAAAAATGTATTCTGCCAGGAATGGTTAATGAAAAGTTAATGAAAACTTCATATAGTCTTAAATCCAATTGGTGTCACCATTCCTCTCCATCATCAATCCATCGCTTTGTTTTCTTACCATCATCGCAACGTAACTCATGCACGTATCCATCGCTGTCACCCTCATCATCATCATCATACTCTTCGCGGTGGCGGGCCATGCTGCCAGAACCCTTACCGTCCAGGAAGCTGAGGTGAGCGCAGCAAGAGGTGGTCAGGAACTCCGACAGCTTCCCCGTCTGGGTCCTAGAGAGGAAGACGAAGTCGGTGTGAGAGGTTTCTGCAGACGACAAAAGCCCGGAGGCTCAAACCAGGACAATCTGCTCGAAAACTCACCTTGCTCCTCCATAATATCCATCCTGTAGCTTCTTCAGTGTGGACAAGACGGTGGGGTCCAGATTTGTGTGATCTTCAGCTGAAGCACAGAAACGACAGCTAAATTAAAGCGCTTTGTACCACACGGAGAATCCATTTGATTCTCGGGCGTGACGCAGCAGGTGGAAAAGTTTGTGTTGAAGCCGGTGCTCACTCAGCATGGTCTGCGAAATGGGGAAAGTGACCGTTGGTCGTCCAGTTATCCTCCATCTGGATGAGAGGTAGGCGATTTCTGTCCTCAGCATCTCTACGATCATTTTGTTGTCCAGCGCCAAGTAGAACTGCTGGTGGTCGATGAACTGAGAGGAAAGGGAAGGAAACAGAACTTTTTAATACGAGTTGAAGAACATGTGAAAAACTTTTTTTTTTTTTGTTAAATCCGGGGTACAGAACTAGGACAATATCATGGAGTCATTTGGTTTTTCTCAGACTTTTGTAGCGAAGAAAACAAGGGCAGGGTAAGTTTTGGAAAGGAAAAAAAATTCATCACAGTGCTCATTTCAAACCTGAGGCGTGAATGAGAAGATCGTGTTTCTGATGACGTAAAACTTGGAGGTTCCCAGCACTCCTATTCTCCTGTAGGGTCGTCCCGTCAGACCCAGCCTCGGGTTACGGCCTGAAGCGAGGAGAGGGGGATGGGTGGGGGGGAAAGGCTTGGAGAATTAAACACTTATTCTCAGCAGAAGCCGTTTCCATACTGCTGTTAGCTATTTTCAAGTAAATTAAGCTGCTGCACCCCTCAGTTGCACACGGACGGTCTTACCTATACGTAAAGCTACTAATGCAGCGCTCTGACTACAAGATAAGACACACAATGGACTGCATGTTGACCACAAACCACTCATCTCCTGTCATCTCTTCCAAAATATATGAGGTCATTGAAAGGGTGGTGCCAGGGACCTGCTTCCTGACCTCAAAGACTAAAATGAATAGGTCTTTAAACGTAAAAAGCTGTTCTAATGAGCCCTCTGTGGGGCAGATGACAGCTTGGGAAAAGTCAGAAAAGTTTTCGCCTCACAAGTCAAATTTTATAAATCATTATATGCAGTGTTTAAATTGGCTTTTGTAAAGTGGGGGAGCCCTTCACTCGCAGTGGCCAATGTCGCGAAACATTTCTACTATGTGAATACACTGCTACTAACACACCGTTAATTCACAGTATGTGTTCTTTATTAGTTATTTATCTCATATGCACATATCACAACAATAACATAACTTTAAAGGTGCACCGTGTAATATTTTTAGCAGTTTCTTTCCAGAATTCATGCTGCCCTTTCACAATTTTTACCTTTTTCACAAATACTTACCACCATCAGATTCTAAGTATTTATTATGACTGGGAAAATTGCACTTTTCATACATGAAAAAATGAATCTCCTCCGTGTCTACCATTTTGAATTTCTAGAAATAGACATTTTTAGCAGCTGGGCCTGCACTTACTCCCTTGCTGCTCCTGACAGTGGTACTGTTAAATGCATACAATATGATGGTTACCAATTCTAAACACAGGTTTTAGGAATTTATAATCCAATGTATTAAATATGGCTGTTTTTTTTTTGCCAAAATGACCTCAACATAACCCACTGAAAAAGTCCCTCAGTGTCCGCTTCATTGTTAGAGTTACAGCGTCTGAACAGAAAAATCAAGTTAAATACCAATGTATGTGGGGGTGGTCCACTATGCACTGGCTCACAAACTTGAATGTAGTTCAAATCAACATGAGCTACAGTACAGAATGAAAAAGAATTGAGCTACCTATAGACATTGTGGCACTGAATCCATCTGATGTTATTAACAAGCGAAGCAAAAAAAAAAAAAAAGTCTTTCAAAAGCCTACCCTACCAACACTGCCATTTACCCCTTTACCATGTGTGCTGAAGTAGGCTGCCACTCATCCTTTCCATTAGAATAACTCATTTCTAACGAATAACGAAGTTTAGCGACCTCAAAACTTTGGCCAAACTCATAGGATTGGGAGTCGAGCACGCTATCCAGGCTGTTGGTTGTCTCACTAGCAAGAGAGAAGTTCGCTGGTTTCCATACGCAAAGCTACGTTGCAGCAGGCATTCGTTCAATCAGTTAGCCAACTCTTTTTTTTTTTTTTAAACATTCTGATGTGATATTTAACTAGCACGAAGATACAGCACAGACAGCTACCAACTGCAAACTCGTTTCACTCAGAATGACACGACTTGATGAGAAAATCTCGGACGCGCATGTTGCGCTGCTGGATTGAATAATGCTAACTGTGATGTCATGGCCCTGCGCATGTGCACAGTGCTGTAATTCACCTAAACTTGCTTTTATTTTCAGCGTAATTATTGACAAACATTCCTGACAATAATATTTTATTGTAATATTTTTTAGAAGACTTGAAAAATGAATTTAATCACATTAAAACATTTTTTTAATGTAAAAGCACACGGACTGGCTTGTTTCCTCCTCTCCCTGTCAATCACTGGACCGCAGGTCATGTCACTCAGGTGTGGGCTGGTGATTGGGGGAGAGGAGTGGGCGTGGGCCAGTCTGTGTGCAGGTTTGGTGTTCTCCAGGGGTTGGTTGCGGAGCAGGACTGAGAGTCACCCGTGTTCTGTGATTGTACTGCGAGTGTAAAACTTAATAAAGAGCAGTTCGGCAATCGCCGGTCTCAGAGCCTCCGTGGAGTCATTACAATATGAACACTGGAGCAGGCCGTCCGAAGTGAGGAGGCGGAGCTGCGCTCCGGAGCGCTCCGCCCCAATTTAAACCCTGATTATATGATGAGAGGATATTCTCCCTGTTGTGTCATCAGGAGAGTCCTAACGTCCAATCTGTTACTCTAAAGAGGAGAAAACGAAGCTAGAGCTCCTTTAATCTTCCACACCAAGCAGTTTTTCGAAAAGAAAAAAAAACCCTGCTGCAGTATCGGTAACTTTGATTCAGATAACAAAACTGTATTTGCGCGGGTGTCTTTCTAAATGATGGAACCGTTTTAACATCACTGACGTTAGATAGAGGGAGATTTCCGCCTTTCTAGTGTTAGATTTTTGGAAAACAAACCAACATATGAGATACAAAGAACATTTTTGAGCCGCGATTGTACCAAGTCTGGCGTAGATGTGGCTGAGGACCCTGGAAGGCTGCACATGTATGGGATGGATGTCGGTCACCGTCTCCACCTCTATACCGTTCTTCATCAGCAGCTCCTTAATCTCCTCCGTCTCGGCCAAGACCGACACTGGATGAAGGGGGAAAAAAAAAAAACGTTTTAAGATTGGCACCAACACCCCCCCCCCCCAAAAAAACACACACTTCGAGGAAAAAAAATACTAAAACCTCTGAACTCACCCTGTACGACCACGTCAGGCTTGGGGACGGTGGAGAAACGTCGGTTAAGAGGGTCAATCTCTCCGGGGGCGAGAAACCCCTGAAAGTGAATCGACATAACAAATGAATTGTTAAACTCCCCGAATGAACAAGCAATCAGTTTGTTTGCCTTTTGTTAAAAAAAATAAATAAATGTGCTTTCAAGCTAGTGGTTGTGTAACAACATGTTACAAACCTGTGCAAAAAACAGACATCGTGTGGAAACTGACCATAAGCCATCCGTAACCTTAACCCATCCCCAACTCATCCCTAACCTATCCGTAACCCTAACCCCTGCCTAACCTTAAAGCTGCCGTGGGCAGGTTTTCAAAATTACGAGTCTAAAGTCGGAAAATTCGAACTGATACAACTTTCGGGTCCCTCCCCCAACCTCTACCAAGCTCCAAACCCCTCCCCCTCTGTGGACGAGGTTGTGCACGTGAGTTCACACCAGTGTGCGCGCACACAAGCTGGGGACAGACTCACGCTCAGCATGGAAGATGTGGTTGGTGACTGTTCTGCTCAGATAATAGATAAATAATAAACGTGATTGGTTAAAAACAGCCGGGAGCGCTCGATTTTTGCAAGCACGATTACAGGCTTTAGAGGGAGCTACAGATTTCGTTATTTTTCCTAAACAGCCTATTTAATATTCTACTTCCAGAATCCCATGACAGTTGAAGCTAATATGACTAAAAAAAAAGTTGCCGACGGCAGCTTTAACCCATACCTAACCCATCCCCAACCCATCTGTAACCCTAACCCCTCCCTAACCCTAGTTTTAAAAGACCAAAAAAAAGACCTAATCGTGTTTTTAAAATTGCAAATTTGAGCCGTTTCTCCACACGTTGCATTTCAACAGCAAGTTTGTTTCTAAGTATCTTACAAACACAGAATCTTACTCGATTTTAAATCAGAGCCATCTACTGTATTTTCCGGACTATAAGTCGCACGTTTTTTCATCGTTTGGCTGGTCGTGCGACTTATAGACCGGTGCGACTTATTATCAAAATATATATAATTTAACATGTTTTTAAATGTTAACTCATACTAACTGACATGAATCAAGGAGTAAACATTGCAAACTACAGCCGCGAGAGGAGACTTTAGGCTTGTGACAACTATATGCTGCTCCTGTACCACTGAAAAAATTAACTTAAGGACGACTGAGAAAGACTGAACACAAACAAAATGCAGCCAAGAAGAAAATCCTATTATGCAGATTACAAACTGCAGGTAGTAAAATGTGCAGCTGAAAACGGTAAATGAAGCAGCAGAAAGAAAGTTTGGAGCGAGTGAGAAACTTGTGAGGGTCTGGCGAAAAGCAAAGGTTAATCTGACTGTAATGAAGAAAACAAAGAAAGCTAATCGCGGGCTGAAAGCAATATGGCCAGAGCTGGAGGATCGAGTCCACAGGTGGGTGCTTGAACAACGTACTGCCGGGAGAGGCTCATCAACGGTGCAGTTACGCCTCCGCGCCCTGGTACTTGCCAAGGAGATGAATGTAAAGGACTTTGCAGGCAGGTCTTCTTGGTGTTGCCGCTTCATCTGCCTCTCTATCAGGGCACGGATAACGGTGCGTCAGAAACTGCCGGCAGAGTTCCAAGCCAAGGTCGACATTTTCCGTGAGTTCATCGAAAAGCAGGTAACTGAACACAACGTGTCACCGGATCAAATTATCCACATGGACGAGGTCCCCCTCACGTTTGTCCTGGGCCGCAGTGTCACAGAGAAATTTTGTAGAATAAATGCCGTTTATATATGTCTTTTTCCCCTCTTCGTGTCGCATTTTTTTGACTGATCCGATTTATACTCGATTTGACTTATCATCCGGATAATACGGGTACTTTTTTATTTTTATTTATTTATTTTTATTCTTTATTTTTTTATTCTTTAACTGTTTTATTTATTTATTAATATTTATTTATTTTTAAATCGGCTAATTGACTGTTGGCTTTTTTAAAAGCAGTGTGAAGAAGACAAAAGTCCGATGCAACGTCATTTTCAAAAAGCATCTCAAGTATTTCAAAAATGAGGGAAAAAAATAATTTGTTTATGATTCTAATAAAATGGCCTTCAAGAAAAGATTTACAAAAAATAAATTAAAGTGAGTAGAGGAACAGTCCAAATACTAAACATTACAAGTGATGAAAGTCAAGTCAAGAAAAGCGTAAAGAAAGAAAAGAAAATCTGGCTTATGTTGGAAACTGACAAACTACAGTGTTTCCCGCAGCGCATTATAGTCAAGGCGGCCGCTTAGCAAACTCGCACTGCCGCCTTAACAACGTTCCCAAAAAAAAAAAACAGACATTAAAAGACAGCATTGATAACATTGAATTGCGACACCTAGTGGTTGTTAATGTAAATAGTTAATAATGTAAATAAAAAAGTGTTACAGCTCTTAAACAGCTTCGTTATTGCTCTAACAGCCCCCGTCCCATTCCAAGTACCGTCCCCGTCCCCGTCCCATTCCCATTCCAAGTACCGTCCCCGTCCCATTCCAAGTACCCCCCCCGCCACCCGACGGAACACTATCCACGCAAAACCCCTGGTCCCGGCCGACGACTCACCACCTTGACTCAGCAATTTCCTGCGGGAAACACTGAACTATCAATAATTTTCCTTGAAACCTAGGGTTTACCATAGTCCCTCATGGTTTCCTGGGATTAAGCCACCTGTAAGGCGCTGTACAATTTCTTTACATTTGAAACAAACAAACTGAAGCTTAATACTTAAAAGGTGCAAATTTAGCTGAAAAAAAAAAAAAAAAAAAAAAAAAATCAATGCCAACTTATAGGAAACATGCCCATTGGATGACAAAACTAATCAAAGATGCCCGCTAAACGTTTCATATGTGGATGTTGCAAATGCCAAAGAGACGAATCGTTACCGTTTTGAAAAGACGTCAGCTATAAGGATACTGTGTGTGTGTGTGTGTGTGTGTGTGTGTGTATGCCCGCTGCTGCAAGAAAACACAAGGTGTGAAGACAGCCAGAGGAGCAGCGCTAATGCTAACCAAGCCAGCTGCTAAACAATCAAACGGAAACTCGTCTCGGTGGAGGTGTTGTTCAAGTTAAGGTGAGAGAATGAAAACACTGCTCACCTCAGCTAAGAGTTTTCCCAGGATGTACAGAGACTGTCCCCATTTCACGGGACATTTACCCATTGGGACCCTCTCTACAGAGTGAGGGTTCATATACTCCTCCTCTACCTGTTTTGATTAAAGGAACACATAACAGATTAAAAAAATAAAAAAAGTACAAAAAAAATACAAACTTGCAGAATTCGGAAAATATCAACATTTCACAAGCCCTGTTCATATTTGTGCATTCTGGGTGATCTGATCACAAGCAGCCAGCTCCATGTGTGCCTGCTATCACAATACCTCCCAGCATGCATCCTGGGTGACCACTTTTCGACATACATGCAGCCTTCGTCACACGCAGTCAGCTGTCATTTCTGAAAGTCCTCTTGAGGTCATTCACGCCTGCATCTGCCTGTCCACTTGTGATCGGATAACCTAGGAGGATTTTTTCTATCAAACGTGAACCGCGGTGTTATCCTGAAGAAAAGGCGCTACCTTATCAGGAGGGACACTGTAGAGCTCTGGCACCAGTCGAATCCCATCTTTCTGCTTGATCAGGATCCCCTCCAGCGCCTCCTGATACTCCTGCACCTGGAATGTTGCAAACGTCTCCTGTGTTAAAAATCCACTGAGTCTAACAGGTGCGTATGTGGACCGTGGAAACGCACATGCAGGTGGGAATTACCTGCTCGTGGCTGTTGCTAAAAATGCCATCCAGTATGAGGTAGGTCCAGAACAAAGGCCACTCGCACTCGATGTTCTCAAACAGCTTCAGCTCCGCGGACTCGTAATACAGTCTGTTTGGATCCTGTACAGAAGCAGAAACACCAGTCAGCTCAGTGCGCGCAACAGCAGATCATTGACTGGCTGAGAGGAGAAATCTTCTGTTTTTTGTCCTCTCTGAAAATTAAATCAGCTAAAAAAAAAAAAATAATAATAATAATACAACAAAACACATATTTGTAATCTTTCATAGATTTAAGGAAACAAGGTTTGAAAACTGCTCCTATGGAAAAAAAACCTAGGAAACGTTCATATTCCCCAGTATCGCCAGACAGAAGTCTTGCTAGCATAACTGAACATTACTTAGGGGTGTACTCTGAAGCACATTTAACACAGCCAGGCTTTCTTTGTGTGACCTAGCTTGAAGAAAAACCCAAAATTGAATGTGCATCATGACTGCCATTGTCAGATTTCTCTCTTGACCTCGGCTATTCTCTCCAGTCTTTGTGCACACACCTATAAGGAAGGGTGCTCGAAACGTATCCCGATGCTTGAACTGTAAAAAATACATTGATTACTAACCATTTACTTCAAGAGGAACAGGTTGTCTAAATCTTTGGGGCTCTTGCATTCTGAAAGCAGACTAAGCAGTGCTCATCCTGGCTTGGTTGGCAGAGACAAGCTCCTAAACTGAGAAGCCCAAGTAGTTAACTGTACGGTATGTGGCCGGTTGCAAACCTTTTGACTTACTGAGCCCAGTGACAATTATCTTCACCACCAGTAAAATTGAACTTCACCAGCAGAACATTCGCAGAAAGTCTGACGATACAGCACCTTCCTGTGAGGTCGTGCGAAGGTGCAGAATTGTTAATTATGACATAAATGCTGTAAAACATCATATCATTTATGATTTTCAATTCTCTGATTTGCACCCTGTATTTACAAACAGTCCAGTTAGTCTGTCTCTCAGCTTAAACATGACAATCGGTCTGATAATGTCCCTGAATGAAAGATGGCTAAATCAAGTTAGAGTATTCTCTATTCCGAATACCTTGAGACTGATTTTCTAATCTGTGGTCCATTTTCTGCATCACAGGCTGCCTGCATGCAAATTCCTGTGGCAGCACAAGAACATAAGGTGTGACGCCGTGGCTTTGTTTGGTGGTATAACACACATACAGCAGGTTTGCAAGTACACTTAATTGCCTCGGCAAGTCAAGAATCAGCGATGAAACTACCTTTTAGTAGATTAGTTGGAAGGATGTCATTAATTCACCTGCATAATGGTAAAATATGACAGCTGAAATAGCCCAAACTCATCAACATTGTGGCAATATGCAACACACTGAAATACTTTTTCGATGTTGGTGAAAACGGTACCGACTTACAGTCAGTTATGGATCAACTTCCACCTGAGCGGGTAAGCATGTTTTTAAAGGATGTTTTTTGGGACTGGGGAGCCCACAATGGCTAACAACCCTCAAGGGCTTTTTCTCTGGTGACAAAAACAAGTGTTTTTTTTGTAAGGGTGCGTTACCAGGTTCTGCTTGTATGTTAAACCCATTACTGTACACTTATAAAGTTGGACCTATTCCCAGACAGCTACATCACGGATGGTTTCCCTCTGGCTGACAAACCTCCGACTCTGAAGTAGGAGCTAAAAAAGACCCTATAAAAGCAGATCACTGAACTACATTGAGTCAGACACAAAAAAGGGGGAACTGCCTCCATAGTTACAGCCTCTACGAAAGGTTTCTGCTCCTGAAAGCACCTTATTTGGAAGATTTTCAAGGATCCCTATCCACCCTGTGTGTGAAAACAGAAGCATCACTGGTGGGATTTGGTTCAGAATTTCATCGTTTTAACCCCAATAACATATTTTATAATGTTGTTAAAAGTTAATACGAAAATCTGAAAACCAACTAATGTGTTGAGAAATTTCAGCTCTTTGATAGGATCACTTCTAAGGGATAAACACATAAAAGGATGATCTTTGAAGAAAAAGTAAGAGACACAGACCTACTTAGTACGGTCGTTTACCTCTTTAGGTGTTTTGTGTCCGTCTCTGAGAAACCTGCAGCAGCCGTATCGCCCCTGAACAAAGAGAGCAGGGGTCAGAAAAGACACGATCATCGAAAACCATCCGACGCTTTCATTTGCCAACTATAGAGCGTGACGGATTCTGTGAAAGCTGTACCGCTGTATCCTGTAAAACAAGCAACCTTTTGGCCGGCTCCAGCACAGTAAAATTTACTCGACCTGCGCTGAACTTTTGCTTCTTTTAAAGGAAAAAGGAATTTGAAGAAGTTTAAGAATAAAAAAAAAAAACCTTTTTACTTATTTTCAAAATGGAAATGTAGAAAACATAAAATATTTGATCCACGCTGAAACTGATGATTATTTGCAGTCCCAAACTTGTGCCACATGGGTGACGAATGTAAGACCAAGTTGCATCCCCCTCCTTACTTGAAGTTTAGAAATGATCTCCTCCTTTGTCAGGTTGACGATGCTCATGTCCTCGACGGCGAAGGCGGGGTACGTGAGGATGGCCAGGACTCCGGCGTCCACCTCTTTGGAGATGGACGCTCTGGGCAACATAGATGTCAGAATGGACTGAAAGGGAGGAAAGCGAAGCAACGCGGGGATGACTTTGAGTGAAAAGATGCTGAAAATAGCGTGACACAAGACTGTGTGCGTGTACCTGGCAGTGCTGTATGTCGTCGGCGAGCGCGTGAACCACAGATCCGGGTCCTCCTTTGGCTCCGAACAGGTTGAGTTCATCCAGCGCCTCCAGAGCCGCCTGCAGGACGACAACACGGCGAGGGTTTACAGTAGGGATGTCCCAATCCGATCACGTGATCGGAATTGGACGTTACATCCCGATCAGGGATGGGATATACAGCCTATCTATATATGTATACTTATTCTAATTATTTTTATTTATCAGAACTATAATATTTCAAAACTAATAGGAAAAAAATAAATAACAGCTTAGTGTTTGTTGTAATATGGTGGTACCGTAAGACCATCTCAACCATAAATATAATATACGTAGACGCGTCATAGACTGACGCTGCCCATTGGAGCCGACGTATCAGCGCAGCTGCCATCTTGGATGGGTCTCCAATGCCCCCACATTACATTTATTTCGACTGAGGAAGGCGTATATCCCCAACTACAATAATCATAACTACCCGAATTTTTATGTCTATGGTCTCAACTCCACACAGAAACAACGCATGGGGCATGGCGTCACTTTGCTGCCTGCCGTAAAGCGAAGCAGAACGCGGCAGCAGCTTGAAGCTGGGGGGCACGAATGTCTGCGGTGTGGAGGTCTTTTAAAGTGGATGACAAAAAACGTTGCGATTGCAAACTGTGACATATGCAAACTTGGGATTTCAAGAGGTGGCAAGGACATGGCTAACATCCTTGATGAGAACAGGAACATGCTCAAACCTGACAAGGTAGAGATGTTGGTTTTCATCAAGAAAAACGTACATTTTCCTACACAGAGTAAACATTTGGAGTGCAGTTCCGAAAAGTACATTACTGGCCTTACTTTATAACACTGTGGCACTTTTATTTGCTTATTTATTTACATGCCTCCAAGGTATTTCAAGTTTTTATATTAGACATTGTTGCTCTAAACTCCAATGCGAAGAATTAGTTTATTACTTGATTACTTTTTTGGTTCAAGCTACCTCACAGAAGTGCTCTGTTTATAAGTGTTAAATGATAAAATAAGTGAAGAAAGAAATAAAAAATAAATCAGGGACATCCTGGATCAGTGTCTTTGCCGTTCTTAATTTTTTTTTAATGTACTGTAGAAGTATTGGATCGGGACTCGGTATCGGCAGATACTCAATCAAATGACTTGGACTCTGAGGCAAAAAAACCTGATCGGGACATCCCTAGTTAACAGTATGACTGTTTACATCCTGCAGTCTGCAGATATATGATTGCACATCAAGTAAAAAAGGTGGAGCACGTGTTGATGTGCAGCATAGTCAACAGCGTAGGCTACGATTTAAGTGCAACTTAAAGCTACTTCATTTAGGGCTTCTGTTGTGAATACTTATAAATGTGTGTCATTAACAGATGAGGGGACATCCTGACATCCTGCAGTGGTGCCAGTTTCCAAAGTCTTAAATTAAACCGTGTGTGTTCACTACAGTGAGGACTGCGAGTACTAGGTTATTTCGGAGTGAGAGGCCATTCTTGGAAGACCAAAGAGAACCCGATACCTCCCGTTCACTGCCGGCCAAGGACAGCCGCAGACTCAGAGGAAGAGTTTCGAGCAAAGCGAACGGCACGCTAAAGCCTCAAAAACTGTCATTTTAATGCTTCATTTTCAATAAAACTATTTGGATTCCTATGGACTGAGATTTTTTTTTTTTAGATGCAGCTGGCTGTAAAACCCCTTTAAAAACAGACCATATTAAACCATATTGACACCCCACCCCCAATGCTAATATCAAGACGCGCCACTGCTAATCAACTCTCAGCACCAAAACAAAGCCGTCCTATCAGATCCTGGGTCAGTATGGAGCGCGGGTCGTCTAAATGTCAGCGTAAAGGCCGCCGCAGCGACTGGGCACCGTCCACCGTGCCAGAGATATTTACTGCAGCACCTGTTTCGCCTCGGCGCTGAGATTTTCAGCTCGCACTCAGGCTGTTTCCCCCACTGTCCTCCTGAGCCTGCTGCCATGCTGCACTCATACTTTACTCAAAACTGTGCATTAACCTTGGCCATGCCTATAGAGCTGGCATTGATCTCAGTGATGCCTTGGTTGGTTTTATCTCCTCTCTCCCACATCCCGTAGTCCTGTGGGGCAAACGGAAAAGAAAAATCACAGAGTAAGGGTGACATAACCGCTCCAGAGACTCAAAACACCGGCTGCTACTGCCTTTGGGGAAGTGCAGCACTCACAGCCACTTTGTAAGCTGCCTCGATGTAGAACATGAGATTCTGAACCACGTCCACCTCATCTTGGGTGTAGATGATGTGAAGACCTGGCAAATACACAGAAGCACAGACACAGGAACGTTCACTGATAATAAAAAAAACAGCATTTTAGTGGCAATTGTCAATACAGGCCGATAATAAACAGCCGCCAATGTTTTATCAATCTGCTGTCATTTAGCTCATTTCCTTGCTCTTTATTTGAGGAATGATGATGTCAAACGTTTACTCTAATTTCTCTGCTATCTAAGTGAGAAAGCGCCTCATACCGGACGCAGTCATCTGAGCCAGGAACAGCAGAAAGAGCGAGGTGGCGTCGACCTGCAGGTGACCCCACTCGTTGTCACCGACAACAGGGGCGCAGGTTCTGGTGTTGTACTTGGCGTGGAGCGAGTCCGAGGTGCTTCGGCTGTATTTAAACTTTTCCACCTTGTCTATCTGTGGAGGATAAAGGTTGGGGGAGAATTTCTGAATTTCTTTGCTCCGAGCGGGTAAGTAATCATTCCCAAACCATAAAGTTCTCAAGCGGAATATCTAACACATGCAGAAAGATGCAGAGGCGATCCTTAAGGGCTGAAATCTACAGCAACGTGTGGGTGCGGCGTTACATATGAGGATATGCGATTAAGGCTGAGTTATACTTCTTTTAACGGCCCTTGCGCTTGCGTCTTGCGCGTATGTTAATGGCTCGAGACGTTTATACTTCATTTTGCTTTGTCGGCGGTTGCGTGTGCTGCGTGGCGATTCACCGCCAGGACAGTAGGTGGAGTAGCGGGTTTTTTCAATGACAAGCCTACTACGATGAAAGGAAATTCACCGCCAGGACCTCTTCGACTGGATTCATGCTCCTTCTTCTTCTTCTTGTAAATAGCCGGTATTTTGTCAGATTTTCAACACCTTGGGGGTCTAAACGACTACTTTCTCGCCTGAAAATGTTTCAAATGTTGCTAAAGTTATATATTTATAGAGTTTATAGCTTAAGGGAAATCAGCTTTTCAGGCTGGCTGATTTCGGCTCAGGCAGGAGTGAAGTGCACTGTGTAAACGCTCTGCATACTGTCTGATCGATGAGTATGCCGTTTTCAAGTAGTAGGCGGTTTTGAACACAGCCAGTGGCTTGCGCTTGCGCGTGCGTCTTGCGTGAAGTTTCGAAAATTGAGGTGACACACGCAAGCACGCAAGGGGGGGGCTTACAACCGCGCAAGGGCTTGCGTTGCGTCTCGCGTTACTGACTATAAACCAGGCTTTACAGCTAACGTCAAAGCTAACAGTAAGCTACATAAATGGAAAATCACCAGTCAGACTCTGTCAGAGGTGACAGTGCAGATATAGAGGGAGGTACAGAAAGATAAAGTGCAGTAGAGGGGGTAGGGAAGAACAGGATAGAAGATGCTCTCTGAAGAGCTGGGTCTTCAAGAGTTTCTTGAAGATATTAAGGGACCCTGTTCTGGCAGCGCTCGGTAGATCATTCCACCAATGTGGAACGACACATGAAAAGAGTCAGGAGTGTCTTCAGCGTGGTGTAAGCACTGCTAGATGACAACCCTGTAACGACCGCAGTGACCGAGTCATGACATAAGCCTTTGCAAGAGCATTCAAGTAGATGGGAGCTGTTCTATTAAGGACTCTGTAGGCTAACATCAGTGACTTGAATTCGATGCGGGGGGCTAAAGCCTGATTTATGGTCGTCCGCGAAAGGCTACGAAGATCCACGGATAGCCCTCTATGTCGAGACACGCGGAGACCGCAAGAGTTGTGATTGGTCAGCTAACAACATCATTTCCGGAATCACTTTTCTGGTTTAGCTCCTTCCTCTCAGAACAACAACGCCGCCATTTTTGAAAGAGTTTACTGTGTGCCGGTCAACATTTGGTCAAAATTATTTGCATTTCAATATCAATAAGCTCCAACTCCAACAACAGTCTTTCTCTCTCGGTCGCCATCGTTCACTGTGAGGAGTGGAACGGAGCCGGAAGGTAAACAATCAATCAAAGACTTTCACGATAGACGTTGCAACGCCTACTGATCGGGAGGTGAATTGCCTTGCGTATCCGACATCCCGACGGAGAACTTCGAAAGGTTTAATAGCCTCTGCGTGACCAAAGAGTCGGATTGACGAATAGCGACGGAGAAGCATACCGAGGCCTTAAGGGTAGCCAGTGGAGCTCAACGAACAGAGGGGCTGACGTGTGCTCTTTAAGGCCGATCGAAGAAGAGACGTGCCGCCACGTTCTGGACCATCTGCAGCGGATGGAGTTTAGAGTTTAGGTTGAGTTGGACGTGATGGGCTTTAAGTGACTCTGGTTTCTTGATGTTGCGAGACTAGTCCCGTGAAAGGAGTCTAACGAGCTCGGTAGATGCGATACCTAACGCAGGTGATGTAGAAAAACGGAGCCAGATGAGAGTGCATTTGGGGATCCGATCAGTTTTAAGCGGGTCAGTTTGCACCAGGAGCCTGTAGTACGAAGCAGGTTCAACATACCCAGATTATCCTCTGCGCTGGAGCAGGTTATGTTACCAGGATGAGTTACAGTGCGACACCGCGGTAAAAGCTGAACCATCTTTGTGACACTGTAAACCCCGAGTTGAACCTGAAGTTATCTCCATAAGCCAATAATCCCGCTTCGTAGTACAGGCTCCTGGTAATACAAAGCATCTCCAGTGAGCACTTGTGACTGAATGACTGAGGGCTGGGTGGAAAATCGTCAGAAGACGTCCGGAGAACATCTCTAGAACGTTTCAGGACTCTGGCGCGAGTGTGAAAATGCTTTTCAGCTCTTAAACCTTCTGCAGAGTTCATTTCGAGCCACTCTCAGCTCACGATGACAACACAGTCGGCTGTAAATCCGTCTGGACTCTCCTCTTTTCTTTGGCTTAAAATCAAAATGTGCCCACGGGGGATGCGAGCATTTTTTCTTGAGACTTATCCGACACTCGAAAACAACAGAAGTCAATTGAATGCCTTAGCTGGAAAAAAGAAGAGAGAAAAAATTTAACGACATCTTACCTGCCTCAGTATGCACTGGAAGACACCTCTCATTAGCTTGACCACACTCTGCAAAGACGGACATGGTTAAAAAAACAAAAACTTCAGCGAGTAACGACCCCAAGTTCAAATCATTGGTCTCACGCTCCTCACACGCAGACGCACACCCACCTGCTCCAGCTCGTAGGCCTTGGCCTTGTCTTCGTCCCTGTCGGCGTTCTTCCTGTAAGCCAGGCTGAGGGCCCACACGGACACGACGCTGTAGACATTGTCTCTGACCCAGGCGTCGGGCATTTCTGTGCTGCCCGGAAGAAGACCCGTCACCGGATCCTGGAAAACACAGACCGAATTGGATGACAACCGCGGGACACTGTGCTGTAGGAACACGCCGCGTCATGGTGGGCATGTGTGTGTTTTTTTGGTTTTATTTTTTGTTAAATGGGGGGGTAAAGGAGACAGATTAAAAAGGAGCTGGGGACTGCCATTTCCAAGGAGGACTCACTTTGAAAGCCTGGAGAACAAATGCTCTGAAAATGGGGTCTTCTACAATCAAACACGGCTGAAAACACACGTTCAATCCCACTTAAAAAATGTCCTAATATTTGATTTCAT
Source organism: Odontesthes bonariensis (assembly GCF_027942865.1). Lineage (NCBI taxonomy): Eukaryota > Metazoa > Chordata > Actinopteri > Atheriniformes > Atherinopsidae > Odontesthes > Odontesthes bonariensis. The sequence continues at coordinate 22,340,454 of NC_134524.1, forward strand.
CTATGACATTTTTTAAGGATGATATGCATTCTCATTTGATATGTTTTATTCTGAGAAAAACCTTAAGTTTCTTTCTTTCTTTCTTTCTTTTTCACAGATCCCGTCTTGTTTGCTGAAACTGCTGCCTGGAGAGCGGCCGACAGTTCAGCTTTTCTTGCGGTTGGCTGACTTTTGGATTGCAGCCCATTGAGACACCGTAGCAACTAGCTCTTTCAACACCAGGGCAGCCATCATTACCCACACAGAAAAAAGTCACAACCAGAAATGCTCAGAGGCATGAAAATATAAGTTTTAGACATCACCAGGAAGTGCTGACTCACGGAGGCTGAAAAATAAAGTGTAATAATGGGGCTCTTGGCTCTGCTCTCGGTGAGCAAATGTGATCCCTGATGCAGTGAAGCGGACAGAACAACCAGCTGGCTTTGCAGCCAATTGGGACCGATTCAAAAGGTGACCTCACAGTCGTTCGTCCACTTTGTTTCCATTTACGAAAGAACAAAGTAGGTGGTCGGAGAGTTCTGAGATTCCCCAACAGCCACAAGGGCTTTTGTACGGGAGGACGTTACGTATGCAAAAAAAAAAAGTTGGCACACTCTTCATATCTTCCAAATCCAAAATGTAATTACCGTGAACCTGTAAGTCCAACGAGATGATTTTCAGTGTCTGTTTGCTGACCACCTTTGTTGTACACGGGTGGAAAACTGAAACAAATTGCTGCCGACAACGTTGGGAGCGCGCAAGCAACATCGTTCTGGAAGATTCTACAATCAGCAGAGTAACTTGGTGTCAGGTATGGGCGCCAGGGTTCGTTATAAAAGGAGCACCCACGGACGGGTTTATGCTAAACTCTATCAGTAGCTTCCAAAAAAGGCAATCACGGTGCAAGACTGCACAGAATTTTGGTCTTTAAACATGTTGGCGTCTACAGATCGTACTGTTGGTTGTCGAGCTTCCAAACGTCACGTCACACCGCCAAAACCCCAACGACTCATAGCCTCAGTTCCAAAATGATTCAATGGTGCGATTCAAACGAGAGCTGGTGTGAGAAAAAGGCAAGCATCAAAGGTCTCTTCCGCAACGTTTTTGTGTCGCTCTCATCCAATTTCACATCTGACGTTTGTCGGTCGAGCCACGGAAACTCATTCGCTTTGTACTTTTCAATCATTGCGTTTCCCCATCTTCCCAATTTCTCTGGAAAAGGCGTTTGTTGTTTTCCAAATATCAATTCCCCGACGAGATAAAATATCTCTGGAATACAACCGCTTAAAGGGATAGTTCGCCTCTTTTGACATGAAGCTGTACAACATCTCATACTGGCAATATTGTGCATGAACATTGACTTACCCCCTGCTGCGTCCTGTGAGCCGAGTTCGGGCCTCGTTTTGGTGTCGACGAAAGTAGTCCGGCAAGTTGGCTGGGGTCACTAAAATAAAGCGTTTTGCTTCTTAGAACAATATGCGTTCAAAAGAGTAATACATTTGCATCACAAAATTGTTGTCCAGGAAAAAGTCAGACCTTACAATCGCTTGGTGCCATTTTCTCTCCCTTCGTATCACTGCACCCTGTCGACAGCCGTGCCCGTTTCACAGTGTTTACTGCTCGGAAACAGGGGACAGCTAGGTCTGCACAGCACGCAGTGAAACGAAGAGAGAGAAAATAGCGCCACGCGATTGTGAGGTCTGACTTTTCCCTGGGCAACGATTTTGTGATGCAAATGTATTACTCTTTTGAACGCATATTGTTTTGAGAAGCAAAACGCTTTATTTTAGTGACCCCAGCCAACTAGCCGGACTACTTTCATCAACACCACAACGAGGCCAGAACTTAGCTCACAGGATGCAGTAGGGGGTAAGTCAATGTTCATGCACAATATTGCTAGTATGGGATGTCATTCAGCTTCATGTCAAAAGAGGGGAAATATCCCTTTAATGTATGTCACAGCCGCTTAAGGTTTTAATGAATTTGACCAAATCTTTCTTGGACAAAGATTGAGTGTTAAAAAGCAAGGTTTTGGGCATCTGAGTCTTCAGCATCAACATTTTGACACGGGATCAAATCACCTTAACACTTTACTGATCCTGCACTGAATGCTAACATGATCACAACAATGCGGAAATTAGTGGAGATGCGAACATATTTGAAAATTCTGGAAACCTTCTTTACCAGAATTAATCAGTAAATGGAATTCATTAAGCTTGGAAAGAATGCAAAAATTCTAATATTGGAAACACTTGGAAAAGTAGAGCTTTTCGGGGTTTGTTTTCTGTTTTTTTTTTTTTTTTTGCAAAGTTCCACAAACTTCACAAACATATTTTGGAATTCTGTTTTCCAATAAAACCAGGACATGAACTGGGAGAATTGAATTACTTGGTATGGAATTATCCCCAGGCCCCATAAGCCAACATAGCTTTTTATTCGGTTATTAGGCGCTCACATAAAATGTCAAAATACGTATCGTGGTGACATTGGTTTGATATTGGATATTCGACAGATATTCACAATAAGGAAATAAGGTGTCTTTTTTTTCCAATACCTCCCAAGCCATGTGACCTAGTGACTCCAAACCAATGCAGAATAGTTCTCCTATGTAGTACCAACCACACACACACCTTTTTTTTTTTTACATCAATTGTATGCACACTCTATTTTATATGATTTTCTTTTATAGATAATAATGGCTTTTCCTTAAAAAAAAAAAGACATATAAAATAGAATGTGCATACAATTCGCTTTAAAAAAGGTGTGTGTGGTTGGTACTACATAGGAGAACTATTCTGCATTGGTTTGAAGTCACTAGGTCACAAGGCTTGGGAGGTATTGAAAAAAAGAGACCATTCCCTATAGGAAATAATGGCTTTTCCTTAAAAAAAATCATATAAAATAGAGTGTGCATACAATTGATGTAAAAAAAAAAGGTGTGTGTGTGGTTGGTGCTACATAGGAGAACTATTCTGCATTGGTTTGGAGTCACTAGGTCACATGGCTTGGGTAGTATTGGAAAAAAAAAGACACCTTATTTCCTTATTGTGAATATCTGTCGAATATCCAATATCAAACCAACTTCACCACGGTAAAATACGTCCACTTCACAAAGTCAGACACTTAACCATTGCTCCACTACAGTCTTTGAGGGAACACTGAGAAATGTGTTTAACAGCACAACAAGCTTGCGAAATGTCACTTCACGACACCCCCCTGCATGCACGAAAACATCAGTTTCGGACTTGGTGCATTACGTGCAGGTATGACAACGTCTCGATTTAACTGCTGAAGTCGTCACATATATCATATTAAACAAGTTTAAACACTTACTTGGTGCCGCAGAATAGTTTGTTGCACTACCCGGGCATAGTTGTCCAGTTTAACGCCAGAGTTGCTCCTACTTCTCATTCTGACAGAGTAAACGTTTCACTTCGGGCGGCTTCAAGTAGAAAAGGACAAAAAACTCCTTAATTCCTGTTGAGGAAGTGCATTTCTTTGCGCTTTTCTGACAACCTAAAAGTCGAGAAGGCAGCTCTCACTTCGACCAGTAAAGCTGCAGCCTGTGAAACGGCTAAACGGCAGCAGCAGCCGGAGACCCAACAACAAAAGCAGTAACCTGAAGCTGCAGTAAATCAGTCCCCGGAAGCAGCAGTGGTACCGGATACAGAGACGATTTCTTCAAATTAAAAGCATGTCGGAAATAAAACGATGCGGTCGTTAATTCAAGCGTTAGACACCTGAACCAGCTCTGACCTGAACTACACTATTTGTTTAAGTTACACATGGTGATTTTCAAGTGGCATTGAAATTTGTTATCCTGAAATGTAATTATTATTATTTTTTAAATCCTTCAAACATTAAATAGGCCCAATGCACTAACTGTTCTAAACAAATCGGCCAGAGATGGGCCTCTCACTGCAGCTGCTGTAAAAATCTACCAAAACTGTTTCTTCTGCAAACTATTGATAGATGATGATGTAGTCAAAGCATGACTTGTTCTATTTTCCTATGGTCGTCTTAGCAGTCACGTCCTTACCGTTTCGTGACACCAATTATTTATTTATTTGTTTATTTTTTAACCTTTATTTTACCAGGAAAATAGACCCGTTGAGATTAAAAATCTCTTTTACAAGGGCGTCCTGAGTATTTACAGTATATACTTATAGTATGGACTTCCACATTCCACACAGAATAAAATTAAATAGAATAGAATAGAATAGAACAGAACAGAACAGAACAGAACAGAACAGAACAGAACAGAACAGAACAGAACAGAACAGAATAGAATAAAATAGATTTAAATGTCAACAAAACTACAATAATTACTATATAGGGTTACTAGTGGGCAGTAATAAAACCCAACCACGGGGGTCCACAAGCCAGTGTACTCTGAGTGCCAGTCCCAAGCCTGGATAAATGGGGAGGCTCGCATCAGAAAGGGCATCTGGTGTAAAATCTTTGCCAAATCAAATATGCGGATCATAAAGAATGGGCCCGGGTCAACAATGACTGCCTCCTGTGCTGCTGGTCGACAGGGTTTGGGTGGAAACTGCGCGACTGTTGGCCAAAGACAAAGGTAAAGGAGAGCAGGGGATGTGTGTAAGGAGAGTAGGGACTCTAATTGTAGGAACTATAACTGGTAAAAGAGAAGAGTTGGCTGACATGATGGAGAGAAGGAAGGTAGATTTAATGTGCATGCAGGAAACCAGGTGGAAGGGAAGCAAGGCCAGGAGTATTGAAGGTGAATTCAAGCTGCTCTACTCATGGTGTAGATAGGAAGAGAAATGAAGTGGGGGTAGTCTTGAGAGAGAGTATGCAAATAGTGTTTTGGAGGGAGATTGGTGAGTAAGCATCAAGTTCCTGGGTGTGCACATCTCTAAAGATCTACCATGGAACACCAACTGGCCAGGAAAGCCCAACACCGCCTGCACTTCCTCCGCACTTCCTCACTCGCAAACCCCTACAGATTGACAGTTCACCCCCCACCCACCCACCCCAACTCACAGCCTTTTCAAGCTGCCACCATCAGGAAGGAGACTGGTTCTGGCCTGTCTCCTTCCAGGTGACAGAACAGCTTCACCCACCAGGCTGTCGGGAAACTCAAGTCTCTCCCTGCTCTAAACCCCCCCCCATCACACACACACACACACACAAACTCTGGACTCTCACCTCCCCCCGCCTCCCCTTCAACATCTGAGATGTCAATCTTCAGATGTCAATATTTTCTACTTTAAGTATTATTTTTATTCTAGTATTTTTGTTTCTGCATGTTGCACCGTGGGTCTGTGAGGATCGAAATGTCAGTTTAGCTGCTTGTATGACAAATTGACAAAATGAAATTGGTTTATTCTTTACATTTGGTCTTTATGTTTGCTCGTTATTTGGTCTATTCATCTCCTCGCTCTCACCTTACAATCAGGAATAAGAAAGCTTTAGGTCAAATCTGTTGACTGGGAGAAGTTGCGCTTTAGAAATGTGTAACCACTTGGAAGCATAAATGTGATATCTTTTTATCCAGATGTTAGTCTGACCCACCTGAAAAGCTTCTCTCTCTATACATGAGAAAAAAGGGACTCTTGGTGGTTCTGAAACTCCGGTAATGTTGGTTACAGAAATGAAAGGAGACATGTAAAATAATCCTATTCACAGACTCAGAACGTCAAATTTTCCAAAATGTTTGCTAATTTTTATTTTATTTTTCTTTTTTTACAAAAAGAAAAACAAAACCATTGTCTTGATAACCAAATACATAATTAACAACATTTTCTTTTACATGGTCGACTACTTTTCTTTTTGTTCCACAGTCAACCCTGATAGATAACAACACAAAGACAAACTATATTTAATTTTTTATTTGTATATATATATATATATATATATTTTTTTTTTATAGATATAACTTTGCATGGGTCAGCCGGATAAACTTTTTATGTTGTATCAAAATGGGATATTGTTGTTGTAATGGGATGAAAACATCTCTTAGAATGGACATTTTGGTTTAGCCTTTGCCTAAACTGCAAAATACCCACTTTTGGAAATGTTTCTTTGGCGGTTTCAGCTCTCCCTCCCCCTTCAAGTCGAGTGACCGGGAAGGTGGGATTGGTTGTAATCGATTCCTTTCCATTTAATGTGAATCTGATGCTTCAATTTGTTTGAGATGAGTGAAAGTGTCTGGCATTGTGGGCTGTTCTCTAGAGGCATCGGAAAGGCTTGATTAAAGCTTTTCCCACTGCTCTGAAGAACCTTGCAACCACACTCCTCTTTGGTGGTGGACTTGGACTCAGATGGGCTTTCACACACTTCAACACGGCATGGTCGAAAGATGCGTCATCGGGTTCCATCGCAGCTTGTAGTACATTTTCTATTGAACCAAACTCATTGAGAAGGTCTTTAACCATTGCCTTTGTGATTTGTTTTATGTTGTCATCATTTACTTTGAAGGTTGTTGCATCGACCTTTTCCAGCACCTTGCTGAACAAGCGAGACCTGATGCTCTTGATTTCCGTTGCGCTTAGAAAGCCTTTATTTGTCTTGCGGAATGTAATGATAAGCCTCATGAAGAGAGCAGTGATTAGGTTGTCGATCATACTCTCAGTCACTGAGGGCGATCTTTCGAGTGGGGCGGTTTTCATTTCTGTGCTTGATGTGTCATAACGTGATGTGCTGTCCTCGTATTGGGTAGAAGTTGATGAGTAGACATTAGAGGAGGAGGGAGTGTATCTAGTTTCGTCATCAGCTCTAGAATTCGGAGGTGGAATAAGTCCTGAGTCAATAGATGTTGGAATATAGTCACTGGGTGACAACATGCTCTTTTCCTCTTTTTGTGCGTCCGTAGTTGGCGGGTTGGGATGAAACCTCAGTGCTTTACCCTTAGAGTTAACCTTAGGAGGTGACAGGAGACTCGAACAAGAGGGTTTCGGTGACTTGTCACCCCTTACTGGCTTTTTTTTAGGCAAAGTCAACGAGTGTACGTGACAAACCAAAGGAGATTCAAATGATCCCGAACTTGAACCATTGGATTGTCCTGACGTATATTTGCTGGTAGTTGACTGAACCACCATTTGTGTGATGACATTTTCAATGTCATTCAAAGCGTGAGACACATTCTCATTAAGCCTAGTATCAGACGGTTTCTTTTCTTTCCATAGTAGCATCTTCAGCAAGAACTTTCCTACCGCATCCTCTGTCATGGCATACAGGACTTCGGGAGAAAAGTTTAGGTGAGTGCTGGTGTCCCCCCTCCCCCTCATTTTAGAGAGGACAGAGTCCGAGAGAACTCTTCCCTGTGGTACAATGGGAATTTGATATTTGGGGCCCATCATTAAATTATCATATACTGTATCAATCAGGTCCTTGGAAAACTTCCTGATTGTGTAATTGTGCTTGATGCTTTGTGGGATCTTTTTGGTACATTCCACAGATTTATCCAGCTGGTGTAATTCATGAAACAAATTGTCAACTTGTAGTTTGATGGTCTCAAAGTCAGCTTTAGAGGACTGCTGTTTGGTTGCAGTGGCTAGTGTTGGTTTACTGGTCATAAATGAACACGAAGGAATGGACTCTGGAACGCATCCTGGGAAGATGTACTGAATGTCGGGGGACAAAGAAGAACGCTCTTTAAGAGTCACCAGGAACTCTGTGTTCTTAGATTTAAATGATCTTTTTAGTGCTGTCCCCATTTTCTCATACTCGGTTTGGGCAAAATTGAAAAACTGATGATTGGTTCCTGCTTCCTTGTCATCATCAGCTATCTTGGGGGTTCGGGACTTTGAGGTAAAAATGTCTTTCACCTTATCAACAATTTTACTGAAGTTGAAATGAATTCCGGATGACCCGCCATCTTCAGATTCTGAACTATGCAGGTCATCAATAATGGCTTCAACAATTTCAGTCGCTGAATCGTGAATTTCCTGAGGGGTGAAGGGAGACTGGGGAATGTTTTCAGACTTTTCTTCATCGTCTGACTCACTGGAATATCTCTGAATAATCTCACTAATCCTTTCTGTGGCTTCACGTGTAGAAATTAAAGATTTCACACGCCGAGACTCACATTCTTCGGGTACTGTAATCACCAGGAACTCTGGTTCAGATGCTGTGCTTTGGTATGAGGATACCGAGTGCCTATTTTTTTGACAACACCGTCCCAGGCATTTTGTCTTCAGATTACCTAAATATCCTTTAAGACATGCGGTAGCATGGAAAACCATGCGGTGAAGAGCATTCATGTTTTTTATGGAACCGCCTACATAAATGGCGGGTTTCGATGGCCAGTCTGCACTGTTCATGACTCCAGAAAGGATTGAGTTTACCTTTTGGGAGACTTCGCTCTCGATCAGTTCTGTCAGCTCTGCAGCACTCTGGCATTCTTTCTGTGGGACATCAAGAGCAAAAGCAATGCTGGCAGCGATGGAGTCTCCCAGTGACGTAATGAAGTTGGCCTCGGTTGTTAGAGGTGCACTCTGACTGACGCGCTCCTCAATAAGTGGAAGACACACCTTTAAAATTTCTGCAGAGAGCGTTTGTATTATTTCTGTTATCATGTCAGTCAAGGTGGCTTGAATGGCAGAATCGCAAATCCCTACAGTAAGCATACTCCATTGAGCTGGAGAGATTTTGTCCAGGTGTTTGTTAATGATGGGCAGAAGGCTATCTGCTGTGATGAGGACAGCTCTGTCCTCTTGTAAGTCCACGATCTCCATGGTAGAAATATCTTCTTGTGAAAAGATCCTTTCTGCTGTAAATGTCCTGTGTCCGATCCTCTCTCTGCGTCTTTTCTGCTCGCTCTCTGGAATGTGGAGTCGAACCTCTGGAAGGGTATAAGACTGTGAGAAATGACGCACGTTTGACGTCACAAACGATCAACGTCACAAACGCCTGTGCGATCACTCACACACATGTGAGGATGTGATTATGACGTAGTAGACGCTTACATCTTTGATGTAACTTTCACAAGGTAGTGACGAAGGGGCATAACGTTGTCATGGCAACTGTCGTAAAATCTGTGAACTGTTTCTCAACGTGCTCCCTCGCGCAGCTGTTCGCTTTTCGGCCTCCGTACGTCTAATTGGGTCTGCTTTGGGAAGCGGTTTTATTTCAGGCTACCTAAAAGCTACCTTTCAACCTTTTTAATTATATGTATCATAACCATAAATGCAAAATTTCATGTAAAATCTGTGATCGGGATCGTCACTCATCAAGTTTGCGTGGGTGGAAAAAACTAAAAGATATCCCACAATACACCACGGTCCTCCTGTCAACGCTGCTTCAACCACAGACAGATAGGGCTTCAACATCATCCACGCACGGGACTTGAGCGAAGCAGAGAGGCTTTCCCCTTTCCGACTCGCTAAAATTGTTGGAAATTTGATAGTTTCAACCAAGTCAAAGTCACTCTAAGTCTCAGATATACTATCAGAGATACTTTTGTCATTTAGCCTCGAACAGCGGGTTTAAAACCAGCGGTTATTTTTTTTTATCAGAAAGGAATGTTGACCGTGAAACGCCGCAAGTGGGAGAAAGGGGCTGCTCAGGTCTCTTTGATGCAAATGTGTTTAAGCAGCAGTCCTTGATTGAATATATATGTTCTATTAATTCAATAAGTCGCACAGGAGACCGTGACGATGACAGCCGTGGCAAACGCAAGTTGTCCCCATGTCTCTATTGATATGGTGTGTTTGTTTGTGGCCACCAGAGGGCGGTGTAACACCGATTAAAAGAAGAAGAAATGCCTCAACCAGAAGTTTAAATCTGTATGTCTTTGTTCCTTTCTTTTGTCTTTATTTCATCTATCAACTCTTTATTTTTCTGATGCCCTTTGCCCCCCTTCTCCATTAAATTTCTTGTTATTTGTCTTGCCAGAGGACATTGATTATTATGATGCAGAAACTGTTTCAGTCAAAGGTAGAAAAGTTTCAAAGGAAATCAAGGTTTCTTTATTCGTACCGTACCGTAGTCCTGGTAAATTTGTTGTGCACACAGGAATTAATTCAGCCATCCCAGTACAAAAGGACAGCTACGTCAAATACATCATAACAGATAAGACAACAACAGCACATACTTTCTGATGTATACAATCATTAAAAGTGCAGTAATTAAAAGTGCTTCAACGTCAATTGTTCAGTATGAACAAGATTGTTCACCTCTGGGTCTTACTGTTCGGCTTTAGAATTGCAGTTGGTACAAAGCTCTTTCTGCACCGTTTTGTCCTCCCCTTAGGGACCAGAAAAACAACGGCCAGAGCAAAGGAGCTGGAACTCTTCATCTTTGAGAATACAGGCAGCTTTACTTCGTAACTGTGCATCATAACGAGAAGACATGGTGAGTTGAGGCTTCCCAATTAGCCGCCCAGCCCATTTAATGATTTGGTTCAGGGAATTTTTTGTCCCTTAGTGACAGATTACCAGACCGAGACACCAAGGCAAAAGATAACAGAGACTCAATAAAAGCACGATAACCGGAAGGTTGGCAGGTTCGATTCCCGCTCTCGCCACTAAAAAAGATTGGTGGAACTGCCTCTTTTGACATGAAGCTGTATGACATCCCATATTAACAATATCATTTATTAAATTTGTCTTACCCCCTGCTGCGTCCTGTGAGCCGAGTTCCAGCCTCATTTTGGTGTTGATGAAAGTAGTCCGGCCAGTTGGTTGGGGCCACAAAAATAAAGCGTTTTGCTTCTCAAAACAATATGCGTTCAAAAGAGTAATACATTTGCATCACAAAATGGTTCAACAGAAAAAGTCAGACCTCACAATCGCTTGCCGCTATTTTCTCTCCCTTCGTATCACTGCCTGCTGTGTAGACTGTGCAGACCGAAGTGCAGACTGAAGTGCAGACCGAGCAGTAAACACCGTAACAGGTGCGGCTATCGGCAGGCGGCTGCACGCATCGATATGAAGGGAGAGAAAATAGCGCCAAGCGATTGTGAGGTCTGACTTTTCGTTTGAACGATTTTGTGATGCAAATGTGTGATGACAGCCAGGGTGCGAAAGATGTAGAAACTGGGGCTCAGAATAGAAAACGTAGGGGGGAGAAGGAGAAAGGGTTTGAAGGGATGAAAGAAAAGTTTTCTAAGTGGTTAAAAGGCAGCAGGTAAGTTGTGTCAAGGTTTCGTGGCCTGCTAACATTCAGGTTAGCTAAAGCTACTACTAGTTCTGTTCACTCAGTGCTGCAGGTTATCTTGAGACTCTGGACCTTACAATCACTGACCAAGTTGGTAACCTCGGAGTGTTGATAGACTCAGATCTGACTTTCAGCAGCCACATCAAAGCTGTCACCAAGGCAGCTTTTTACCATCTCAGAAACATGAACAGAATTAAAGGTTTCCTCTCCCAAAAAGACCAGGAGAAACTCGTCCATGCATTCATCTCCAGTAGACTCCATTACTGTAATGCTCTTTTAACTGGACTTCCCAAAAAGAGCATTAAACATCTGCAGCTCATCCAGAACGCTGCTGCTAGAGTTTTAACCCGGACTAAGAGATCTGAACACATCACGGCAGTTTTAAAATCTTTACACTGGCTTCCAGTCAGTCACAGAATAGATTTTAAAAGCCTGCTGATGGTTTACAAATCCCAGAACGGTTTAGGCCCAAAATGCATCTGTGATAATGTGTTATAGAGAATATAAACCCAGCAGAGCTCTTAGATCCAAGGACTCAGGTCAGCTGGTCCAGTCCAGAGTCCAGACTAAACATGGAGAAGCAGCATTTAGCTGTTATGCTGCAAATAAGTGGAACAAACTGCCAGTGGAGATTAAACTTTCACCAAATGGAGATATTTTTTAAATCCAGGTTAAAAACATTTCTTTTCTCATGTGTCCATGCATGAAATCTGCACGTTATCTTATAATTTATCTTGACTGTTGCTTGTTTTTAAATTCATTTAAATTATTTTATTTGTTTCTCTTTATATTCTTTTATGTATTTTTAATGCTTCTTCCACTCCCTGCTGCAATGCTTTTATTTTATGTAAAGCGCTTTGAATGGTTTCGTACATGAAATATGCTATACAAAAAAATTTGATTTGATTTGATAAAAACTGACTTTGGACATCCCTGGGTTAGGGGAACCCTTTTCCTTCTGTTTGTACATTTATGCTCCATGTTACTCTGTCAAGAACAAAAATGGGGGGGGGGGGGGGGTGCAGGATGTGCTGTGTTCAGTCACAGAGAACTCCTTTGTTTTACATTTTCGAGTAGATGCTCCTGCTTGGTTGTAGCTTTCGATAACAGCGGAACAGGGCCGTGCAGAGACCTTTGGAGGGGCAGGTGCTCAAAGTCAGACGGGGGCACATGGAGCACCAATTTGAAACACTCCTTTTTGTTTTTGTTTTAACGTCCTCTCCTTATGAGGCATCTCTGCTGAATGAAATATGATTGATAAACTATAATCTAATGCACATAAAACACACACACCGTGACATTTCATACTTTTTTCAAGACATATACTGTATAGCTGCGAATTTGCTCCATGGTGCTGTTTCATGATCTGCCCTTTATTATTCGTAGAGCTGATAATAACGTTAAAAAATAATGAAATGATATAGCAATCATGTATTTAAATGAATTTGTGCTTGACTATCCACTTTGTGAAACACAGCAAGGTTATAAAAGTTACATATTTTATATTTATGCATATTATATTTAAGTTGTGTGCATACAAATGTTATAAACAAGTACTGATGTGTTTAAATGAGAGGTTGAGAAAATCACAATTCAAATTCTTCTAATTATTATTGTCATTGTTGTTATATTTATACTAATATAGTCCAAAATTATGTGAATAAGCATGTAGGCTACATTGCATAGTTTTAGTGAAACAACAGCACGTCTATGTGGATCATGTGAACGACCGAGAGTAGGTATTATTTACGGCCACACAGACAGACTTTCACACACACACACACACACACACACACACTTACAAAAAAAAAACTTTTAACAAAAGGGCACTTTGGGAAGAAAGCCCCCCCCCCCCCCATGCAAGTGCCTGTAGCGGAATGTGACTTGTTAGACTTACTGTTTACCTGAATATCTGAATTACCTGTTTCGCATTGGTATGTATCTATAATCCTGAGAGGGAAACGGCCTGTAGTGAGAGAGGAGTATGTGAGCCCAAAGACAGCATCACCTGAGAGGGAAACAGCTGTTGACACCATGTCTGGGTCATCGCTTCCACGAGGTGGTGAGCCGGAGGCGCTGGGCCTCGGTGCAGTTGGGGCGTTGTTGCGGCTTTTTTTTTTGCCCTTTACCTGCCATATTTTCTCACACAGGTGTTTGCAGCAATGTCTAACTAAACGTGATTAAATAAAAGAAACAACAGTTTGCTCCGATAAGTGCCAAGAAGGTTCCGGAGAGCCTCGACACACCATGGCCAGCTCACTTCCAAAGTTGTAATAATTTAGTCATATTCTTATGCTTTGTACCCTTTTATGTGATAATGTGTTGCTACATATATGGTTCTTGTGAAAAATCACATTACAACACTGGATGTGACGGCAGTAACATCGTGTGTTACAGCCGCGGAGACAACACGGGAAGCCGGACAGCCTCTCCCATTCTCTGGCGAAATTGCTACATCTTCAATGTTAAATTGACGATAAAACAGTTATTCACCAAACACAAGATATGCCCAATACTGCATTTACTTTCATAACTACAACATGTTGTCCTGTAGCTTAATGAAGTGATTTGTTCTGAAATCATGTTATGAAGCCGCCACTAACAGCCAGGCTTCCGAGCCGAGGGCTGCCCGGCTTCAGGAGGGGGCGGGAGAGTCAATTTTTTTTTCTACAATTCTGGGTCATCATTGGCTAAATCGACAAAAACTCATCACTTCCGAGGCTGCCCGGCGTCTCTGGGGGTAGATTAGACGTGGGCGTGTCAATATGAGGGGCTGTGTCGTGATGATTGGAGTTAGTGTTTGTCCATCATGAGAGATCTTGTGGCAGCCGAATTTTTAAGCGAGGAGAAGCACGCTGGAACTTCAGTCCCAAAGCGGATACCAAAGAGACTGGTTGTCTGTGAAAGTGCTGTCGGAGTTTCACTCGTACTTTTAGTTGTTTCCTTCCAGAATTCATGCTGCCCATTCACAAATGTTACCTTTTTTAAGAATACTTACCACCACCATCAAACTCTAAGTATTCATTATGACAGGGGAAAATGCTCCACAGATTCTGATCCAGCCATTTACAGGCCTTAGATTCCATCATACTTGATTTTGGCCGTGCTGTGTGAATTTTCAAAGTCTATACCTTCTTTCTGTGTATTTGCTGGGCATACTTGTCATACTAGACACAGCTATGTTATAACTAATTCTTTTTAACTTTGCTATCTTCTGCTTTGGGATGGCACGAGCCACTACAACCCTGAACGCGTAATATGGGCTTCCCCTGTTTTAAAAGTCAGCAGCCGCCACTGGTGTGTTGGGTCTGTTCTTTTCCCCAGAGAGAGGGGAGGTTCCAGGCGATGTATTTTCATTCAGGAAACCTACAAAGAATGCTGACTCACTGACTCACGCACACACACGCACGCATGCACGCCCACACACACACACACACACACACACACACACACACACACACACACAGTGGAGGGAAACAATCTCCAGCTGACTCCAGTTCTTGTGTTGCCTCTGATGCAATGAGGCTGGGGAGGGGAGGAGGAGGCGCGACTTTTTAAGTTTTAAAGGGGGCTTGGCCACTATATAAGACCGGGTGACTGCCTGCTTCTTTTTTCTCAGCCCTTTTCTCAGCTTCTGGCTCGGCTGCTGGTTTCTCCCCTCTGTGCGTCTCAACCGGTCTCTCTGCGGATATCGTCCCACAGGTTTGACATAGTTTGTTGTGTTAGTCCCACACTAATTCGTGTTCTGTTAACATGAATTTTAACAACTCTTTCAGTTCATTTGGCATGCTTGCAGATATTGTGCGTCCTTCCTGCTCGCTGTGTAGAAAGGAGATACCAATTCTGGCAGGCTGAGTGTAGCACTGCCGGCTGCCTAAATCCTGAGGAACTGATTTGTTTTTAATGTGTTATCGCTCGGGTCTTTTACAACCAACCGTCATTTTGGAACATACGAATAAGACAGTTGTTTTTATAGGATATATAAATGAATGATGTCTGTATGCACTGAAAAAAGTGACTTTTTGGTGAAGTAAACTCCATTAGAGTAACTGTCATCATTTCTACCTTGTATTATTAAGATTCAGTAAGAACTCGAGCTTCTTAAGTAAAATTAAACATTTTATTAACGTAATACATGAATTATGGGGGAAAAGTAAGTTTTACTTACGTTTCCTCATACAATTTAAATGTTTAATAGTTGTATGTACATAAACCTAGAAATACTACATAAACTTTACTCTGAAAGTATCGTTAAAATCTACTAAGTTACTTCATAACAGCAAATACTACAGATATATAAAATTGACTTAAAATTTTGAGTAAAACAATGTTCCTGCCTATGAAAAGCACTTAATTTGTTTAAATAAATATAACTTAAAACTTAGATGTAATTAAGTAAATGTTACTTAATATCTTCACAACTGTTATGTTTTATGGTAAGTCAAATTTACTTGATATTGCAGCATTAAATATTACTTAAACCATTTGAGTGCAAATACTTACAAAGGAAATTCACCGCCAGGACCTCTTCGAGTGGAGTCATGCTCCTTCTTCTTGTAAATAGCCGGTATTTTGTCAGATTTTCAACACCTTGGGGGTCTAAACGACTACTTTCTCGCCTGAAAATGTTTCAAATGTTGCTAAAGTTATATATTTACAGAGTTTATATCTTAAGGGAAATCAGCTTTTCAGGCCGGCTGATTTCGGCTCGGGCAGGAGTGAAGTGCACTGTGTGTAAACGCTCTGCATACTATCAGATCGATGAGTATGCCGTTTTCAAGTAGTAGGCGGTTTCGAACACAGCCAGTGGCTTGCGCTTGCGTCTTGCGTAAAGTTTAGAAAATTGAGGTGACACACGCAAGCACGCAAGGGGGGGCTTGCAACCGCGCAAGGGCTTGCGTTGTGTCTTGCGTCTTTGCGTCTTTCGTCTTGCGTTGCGTCTTGCGTTACCGACTATAAACCAGGCTTTACGCATTTAGTCTGTCTGCAATTGTTTGCTATGCCGTTTCTTCGCTTTATTGATCGCAGCTGTATTACCATTTCTGGTGATGACACTTTTAAAATCCTCATACAGCTCCATAAGCATTATTTGTTCAGCTGATGAAAAAATAACAGCTCTTGTCTCGCTCTCATTTTCACACAGATCTCCGTTTTTCCACCATCCACTCGTCAGGCCTTTCTACGTTCCTCGTGCACTCGCACTAAGCTAGGCTATGTAAGCCTCGCTTGGATTAGCCTCACCGAGATGCAACTAAAATATCTTTGAGGAACAACTTAAGGCTTAAATGTGAGATGGCGCTAGTTCAAGCGACGCTTACCGGCTATAGCCTGGCTTACTTTAGCTACTTTCTAGGAATACCCTCCTGGACTGAAAACAAAAGCATAACCTAAACATGAAAACTAAAAATGAGAGTCTCTGGGCGTGACACTGTCAACAATTGAACCCCCCAGATTTCATAAAATACTGGATAAAATACCCACGACTCGAACAGTATTCTGTTCTGAATGTTCAAAAGTTTGAGACTTGACAGGAGGTCAGAGGAGAGTGAGCTATGGGGAAAATGATTCTTTTAGTATTTCAATAATATGACATTTCTGTTTATTTAAGGAAGTGCATTTTCTGTTTCCTTATATGGGCATAAGTGCATCCTGTTTGAATTGTAGGGGGTAAAGTGACCTTTGTTTTTGACATTTTTACATTGAGATTTTTGTTCTCATGTGTCGCCTGTGTTTTGAAACTGACTGACCTCACATTAGCCTCCTTTATCCTTTTTAGTTGATTTTTCTGAGAGGCATTGTTCTATGTGGTTTTATATGCCATTTTGTATTATACAATAAACACCAAGTGAAGATGGGGCAATGAAGTTTGTGCATACCTTAACGCTTTATTAAGAAACAAAGTAAAGTAATAAGCAATGAAGTTACTTTTCAAATGCAGTAACTAGTAAAGTAATTTCATTCCAATTTTCAGAAGTAACTAGTAATAAGTAACTAATTACTTTTTTTGAGTAACTACCCTGGCTGTCAGTTACACATTCAAACACTGTTAAGAAGCCCCATCCAATAACATGCTGTAAGAAGTTCGAGTCATATCAAAATAGTCTGTGATGGTTCGAACTTTTTGCTCGACTCAGTATTTGGTGGTTTTCTTTATTTATTTATTTTTGTCTTGTGATTTCCTGTTTTCTTTGAAGAGTAACTCTCCTCTCGTTTCAGGTCCCCTGCCCTTCCTCATGTGTCACCCGTTGGAGTGTCTTCCCTGATTCCTGATTGTGTCCACCTGTTTCCCATTGCCCTCATGCGTCTTATAGTCTGCGTCTCCCTTTGTCTTGTGCCTGAGTGTTTCGATCCTTCGAAACACACTTTTCCATAGCTCACAGCCACAGAAATCTACCGCTATTGTTGTAGCTCGTTGTTATTGCCTCCAGCCTTTTTTGGAGTGTTTTTGGTTCATAGCCCTTAGCCTTAGAATATAGCCTCCAGTTTTTAAGGAGAGATTTTCAGTTTAGCTTTTCTTTCAGGTCGTCTTCTTCCTCCATCTGGAGCGATTTTTTTTTTTTTTTTTTTTTTTTTTATTTTATTTTTTTTTTTTTTTATTTTTTTTTTTGTAACTTTTCATAGTCAATTTAGTTTCCCTTTTTGTTCTGGAGTAATTTTCATAGCCCCTTTGTTTGTTACTTAATAAAGCCTGTCTGAATTACGTGACCCTCTGCATCTGAGTCCTGCGATTCATTGGTCCTTGTCAGTATTGAAAACTTCTCCACCTTCCTTACAGATTTCCAAATGAGAAGAGGTGGAGCTGCTGTCCACTCAGCAGAACTGAGCATGGGCCTGATGGGGCTCCTGACCTCCCTCCTTGCACTCGTTTCCTTTGGCACTGCCGGCGACCAACACACCCCTGGAGGACACGTTACTGCAGTTTTGGGGGACTCTGTGAAGTTCCCAGGAACTGTGAACTGTTCATTGGAGAAGTTTGAACTGATTCGTCGGCTGAAAGATGACCGCCCTTTGACTGTGGCAACACTCGTCGGCGGTGACTGGGAACCAGAAGAAGAATACAGAGGCCGGTTTCAAAGGTCCGCATCGGACATCCTTTTAACCCGCGTTAACTATAACGATGACGGGGTGTATGAGTTCACCTGCGGCAGCGACGTCGTGTTGCACATCACTCTGCAGGTCTTCATCATCTCTAACAACAACATCTCAGAGTCTCAGGGAGCCACGGTGAAACTCTCGTGCTATTCCTTCACTGCGGGTCAGCCCGTGAAGTCGGTTTGGTGGGAAAGGAACAACAAACCTGTGTTTAAACTGAACACCTCCAACGGGAATATCACATATGGGATGGGGTTCGACGGACGAGTGTCTTTAGCATCTGACTGGAAACCAACCGGAGACTTTTCTCTGACACTGGAGCGGGTCCAGCCGGAGGATCGAGGTGATTATTCCTGCTTTGTCCAGAAAGAGAAAAAGGAGAGGGGGATCCCAGCTGTTACGAGACTGAAGGTCCACCCCAGTCAGAACACCACCTCCACTCCACCGACTGCACCTGTGAGTAGATCCTGATAAACCCAGTGGAACATCTGTAATCATGTGAAAGTAAGCCACGCTGTCAGTGTGTGTGATGTTCGAATTGAATTCCATTTCACTTTGTCCCCACTGTAGCCACCGCAGGACACCGAGGAAGTCAGACTGTGGAAAACCTCGTTCATTGTGACGCTGATTCTTCTAATTCTGATCTCTGCTGCCGTGTTTCGTTGGTGGATTTTATCACGCAGATCAGACTCCTCATCTGGACCCCCTGCTGCAGGACCTTCCACAGCTGTGGAGATGGGACTTTTGAATGGCTCTCGCGGTGCTTAACCCTCCTGTTGTCCTCGGGTCAAAATGACCCGCCACTGTGTTAAAACCCCCCAAAAAATCCACTAAATGCTTTTTTTTTTTTTAACTTGAAATTTTATGACTTTTCCTAGATTGGCCCCTACAGTAGAAAAAGTGAAATGTTGCTTTTATTCACATTTCCATGTAAGATGTACAAAAAAAATGTACAAAGGTGGTCTTCGGGTCAAAATGACCCGTGAGGCAAATAGAGTTGAAATCAAGATCACAGATTTTTTTACAAACCACAGAAGGTTACAATGTTTTAGTTGTCTCAGATCAATCAGTAGCAGAAGTAAACAAGGCAAATCATCATTTGTAACTTGTGTGTTAAATATATAATTTTCCATTTGTGAAACAAAAAGCCATTTGTAAAACTGAAAATTCTGTTTGTGGGAAAACAAACAAACAAACAAAAAACATTTCTGAGTCTGAACATTCTGTTTGTGGAAGAAAAAAAAAGCCATTTGTAAAACTGAAAATTCTGTTTGTGAATGATGACATGTGAGAAAAATGTTCTCAACTGTACAACAGAAATAAGAAACATTTATTTCGTATTATGAAGACAATTTGCAGTCAGTGCACGTGATGTGTGGGAACAGTGACAACCAATGAGACGTGCTGATGATGTGGACGCGTCTGTACAGATCGACACGAATCAAAGTTGAGATGTGAAGAAGTTCCAGTTCACAAACTGATGTCTTGGTGAGAATTTATTCCTCCGTAATTCTTTTCGTCTGGCACTGGGTACTCATGTAATACCGCTGGGTATTTCAACTCTGCTAACAGTGGGGAAAAAAAGAAAAGAAAAAAGAAGCCATTTGTGAGACTGAAAATTCTGTTAGTGAATCGTGACTCTACATTTTGTGGATCCCCAATTTTTGAGACGTATTCTTTCCGCAAAATCCACACAGATCCACAAATAGCTCGTTATTCACAAAGTACCGTCCAGTAGATGGCACTGTTGCTCACTGAAATATCTATGGCTCGGCTTAAGAACGACGAAGAAGCCTGGATCACTATCCAATGGCAGCGTTATTACTGTTTTTATAATATTGTATGGGACGACTTATCTTAATGTAGCCTTGCAGCTGGAGCATCTGGAGCATAACTGATCATCAGTAAGCGTGAGCACCTCAGAAGCAGCAGTTTTGTCAAATTGTGCAGTCTTCGGAGAAACTGCAAGTCGTCATTTCTAATTACTTCATAAACAACACTGTCTGCTCCTGTTAAGTGGTGCAAGAGTAGTATTCTCGCGTTTTTTCCAAAGTTGTGTTACGTAACACCGAAGTGCAAAAATACTCTTAAAAAAAAAGGAATACTGTATGTTCTATGCAAAATTACATAAGGAAATATAAGAATATATATATGAAAAAGAAAATATTTTTGTCTTTTAAATTTGGTCTTTTTTGCACTTTTCACCCCCTTGTCATATATTATAACCACAAAAATGCGATTTTAGGTAAGAATCTTCTGATTTCAAGTGTAATTGGTCAAGTTTTGGCGAAAAGACTCCAAAAAATCCCACAATGCATCAGCATCCTTGTCCGTTACTTTTTAAATGGTCTCCGCGTGCGGAACGTTGGGTTTGACTTTGAGGCGTTTTTTTTTTTTTTTTTTTTTAACCTCTTACAACATTTAAAAAAAAAAGATAATTTAAACCAAAGTCACTGTAATGTACACATATACTATGAGTCTAACTATAGCCTTTTAGCTTCGAACAGCGTGGTTAAACCCGGTGGCTTTCTTTTCTGCCGGGGAATGTTGACATCGTAACACCACGAGTGGGACGAAGGAGCTACTCGCACCTCTTCGCTACAAAATTTGCTTTAGCAGCAGTCCTTTTTTGATTATTATTTATTTAATTCAGCGTAAATGACTAGCAGAGGGGACAGTGATGATGACAGCAGCAGCAAACGGAGAGTCGCGTACGTTTACAGCCCAAAGTACATCGAGACTTGTGATACTTTATCCAAAGTACCAAACCGGGTGAGCGGGCTTGAATGAAAAGCCTCCAGCCAGCTTCTGACTGATCAGCTTCATTTTTACTCCTCTTAACTGGCGCAAAGTGTTATTTAACGGACGACTTTCACTTTCTGCAGGCGAATATGGTCCACTCACTGATAGAAGCCTACGGACTGCTTGAGCATATGAGGTGGGTCGTTGTTATCGTTTGTTCTGGAAACGTAACAAAAAAGAAAGGGTCCGTGTACAGATGGTAATACATCAATGTACAACACGGCAGTTTGAAGTTTGTAGGTTTCTCTAATACGAGCCATTCACCCCCATCTCACTCACACACACACACACACACACACACACACTCACACACACACACAGAGTGTCTTATTTTCTGAGCCTTATAAAACATCCATAAGGTTAATACATTCTTTATGAGATCCAAGACTGTTTTAGCTTTCTGTGATTTTTATTTTTTTTGTTTGTTTGTTTGTTTGTCTGTCCCTCATTCTCTTTAGGGTTATATTTCATAACATCGCATCTTTAGACATTCACATGCAGCGACCCTCTTAAAATACTATGATCCGTGTGACTACTTCTATTCACATGTCCCTGCTATATTTAGTTAATTACTTTGGACGGCTACATTATTTATAACTTAGATGCAGTGGAGCTGTAAAGCTCGTCAACCCCTTTAGAATAGTTCATGTATCTGCATAATAGCAACCAAAAATATCATCAGCTTTTCAGTAATAGGTCACGAAACCAGAGAAAATAAAACTGTCTTTAGTCCTACGGTACTTTGCCAAAGTGTTTTGTTGCTCATCATTTATTTATACATTGCCAGGGAATAGATGACGCGATTTATTGAAGCATGTGCAAACATAAATGTGAATACAATATATGTATATATATATATATATATATATATATATATATATATATATATATATATATATATATATAGTAAAGACAGTATTTTATAGGAGCATCTGTTTTCTCCAGCACAGACAGGACCCTCTTAGACAAGCTTCAGGAACAGTTCTCCAGGCTTCTTGAAGGACATCCCAAAGCTCTTCTTTGGATGTCGGCTGCCTTTTGTTCTGTTCTCTGTCAGGATGATCCCACACTGCTTCAAAAATGTTGAGGTCCGGGCTCTGGGGAGGATTCATCCCTCCATAAGACCTGTTGCCACTGATTTTCAGTCTACTTCTTGTGTCATTTAGCATGGCTCAGCCTTTTCTCCCCGTTTCCCTTCCTTATAAATGGCTTCTTTACTTCTTTAAATGGAGACCATTTCTAATGAGGCTTGGGCCAACAGTAGATGGATCAGCAGAAGGTCCAGATGCATCTCTCAGGTCCTGTATCAGGTCTTTTTTCCCTTTTCCTTACTGACATCACTCTCAGAGACTATACATCTGCTCATCTGACAGTTTTTTATTTAGGCCTGACACTTCTTCTCTTTTCCTCCAACTTTTTTTAATAACAAACTGCACTCCACGCTGAGCTACACCCAGCTTTCGGGTCATAGCTCTTCTGGAATCGCCTTTTTAAAAAAAAAAAAATTGGGGGGCTTTTTATGCCTTTAATGGACAGGACAGTTGGAGAGAGACAGGAAGCAGGGGCCAGAGAGAGGGGGAATGACATGCAGGGCCGTCCGGTGCGGGACTTGAACCGGGGCCAGCTGCAGCGAGGACTATAGCCTCTGTACATGGGGCGCCTGCTTAACCCACTACACCACGGACCACTCCGCGAATCGCCTTGTTGATGCAAAAATATGTCTTTGTCCTTTTTACTGCTGCGACTAAAGAAAAGCGAAGAAACCCAGCGTGCTTTTGTCAGGTTGCTTGTAAAAAAGAGCCTAAAGACACATTTTTAAAACTTGGCTCTTTGATAAGTGTCGGCAGACACATCACTAGTTCATCACATGTCATAGGTGCCTTTTTAAATTTTTTTTATTTTTTTATGCCTGATTGATTCAAAGGATTGTGTTAAAGTGGCAACAAAAAAACAGATTCCTCTCGAAAATGCTCAGTTTCAAGGACTGGACTGCAGTTGAGTGAAAAAGCAGCCAATGTCCAAAGAAAAACTTGGACTAAAGACCACTTTGAAAGATCACGAGACTCAGTGGAAGCCAAGTATAAAGAAATGGAGGGTGGATAAAGACTTTTGGACAGCTCTGCTACTCAGATGTGTCATATCTTCTTGGTGTTTTTAAAAGAATAAATAAATGGCCTTGTGCGTATTTTTAGAATGTAATAATAAAAAAAAAAAGTGGTGCTCTTTGCACCGAAAAGCATCGTTTGAAGCTTTTAAAGGACCACTGAGGGTAGCGGCCTCTGCATAGTTGCGTTTCAGTGGTCACGGCACATCACTGTGGAAGCTTGTTGTACGATGCATGTGGTTTTTCCCGTTTTTTTTCTGTTTTCTTTTCTCCAGCATTGTGAAACCTCGGCTGGCCACCATAGAGGAAATGGCAAAGTTCCACACAGACTCCTACCTGGAGCATCTTCACAAGATCAGCCAGGATGGAGACAACGATGACCCCCAGTCGGTCGACTACGGCCTCGGTGAGAAAAGCAAACGGCTTGTTTGAACTTTTATTTGGGATTTGACACTTGTTTTTTTTCTTTTTGTAATGTTAGTCATAAAGACCCTGTCAGAGTGACACTCTGTCGCAACAATTTCACATAAAAAAAGGGAAGTTCAAGTGAATAAAGGCAAGGCATGTAACTGTTAGTGGCCACCAGAGGGCAATGTAGCATTGATATTAAAACAAAAATGCTGCCTTAACCAGAGTATCACATGCATTTCCCTTTTTGTTGTCATTTTCACCCCTTCCTATTTTATCCATATCATTTTTCCCACCTGAGACAAAGTAATTAATTTCTAAAAATCTGAGACCCCGCCACAGTTTCCTGCTCTTGACTGGGCCAGCTGGAGGCCCATCCACCACAGAGGTTTCTAACTTTAGTCCGGTCTTCTAGTTCATCCCATTTGTTTTTATACCCTCGACACATTCCCTTCCCTTTATATATCTATTGCTCCTTCCTTTCGCTGTCATCTTGCCTCCTCTCATTGTTCTCAGCTCTTCCCACTGGCGCTTCCTTCTTTTGTGTCCCGCACACCTCTTGAGTTCATCCTTCCATCTTGCTGCAGAGGAGAAGTTCTCCGCCTCCTTCTGGATCCACACATGTCCCTTCGCTTTCCTTCTTCACTGGAATAAATCTTTTCCACACCCATTATCCAGGCAGTCGGCCTTTGTCTCCCCTTTTTTAATTTTCTCTATTTTTGACTCTCTTCTTCATTTTATTTCTCATGATCTCATTCCTGAACACAGTCTGTGTTCGTCGTGGTGTCTGGTTTGTTATGAAAGCCACTTGCCGTTGTTTCGCCTCATGTCCTGTCATGTCCCGCACTTCTCCCTCCAGGCTACGACTGTCCCGTTGTGGAGGGCATATTTGACTATGCGGCAGCTGTAGGGGGCGCTACACTGACGGCAGCTCAGTGTCTGCTGGACCAAAAGTCTGAAGTCGCCATCAACTGGGCAGGGGGCTGGCACCATGCCAAAAAGTAAGAGCATCACTTCTCACATAAATGTACTGTACACCCCCGCATTGTGTATTTATTTATACACATACAAAATCTTTTCTATCTGTATGAATAATGTCTAACTGTCATGTCATCAGGAATAGAAAATGAAAAAAAAGAGACTTTTCTTAGCACTTTTACTTAACCACGACGGGGACCGTTACCAGGAGAAACTCAGAAGGTCTAACCAAAGACAACTGTGGTGCAAAGAGAAGATTTCCCCTCGGCGCCACAGAGGGGTGTCATCCGTATGAGCTGTAATTACGTTTTAATGGCACCTACGTTTATCTCCATCCATCCCGGTTAGCGTGACATTGTGGAAGTCGCTTTTAATGTTCAGGTCGTAAGGAGTTATGGGGGGGAGGCATTTACCTCTAAATGACAGAGGATCGTGTGACCGCGGGCCATCCCGTTTAGTAGACGATCGCATTAAATGGAAACTTTAAGCGTTAAAGCTTCACTAATGGGCGCTGTGCCTCAAGGTTTGGGGTCTATTTAGCACCATCGATAAAGTATGTATCCCCTTGTTTAAAATTAAAGGTGACATATTAGGTCTTTTTTTCCTGAGATCTTTTTGAAATGTATGAGACAGGCTTCGGTCAAGATATCTATTGGTTTAAGCACGGTGGCCTTTCGCTCACCCCGTGAGGGCAGAGATTGTGAGCAACTACTCACCCCACCCACTCCTTCCCTTCTAGTGAGAAAAGCAGCCACTCACTCAGCAGTAAATGCAAACATAATAAAGCTCTTCCTCCAATCACAACTAAAAACACTCCAGCTCTATATATAGATATATATGTGTCGTGTGTGTGTGTGTGTGTGTGTGTGTGTGTGTGTGTGTGTGTGTGTGTGTGTGTACATCGTTACTCTTTTGATCTGAGAGAGAAATTATTTAGTGTAGCGCTGTAAGTTAGCCACAGATGCTAGTAAAGGAGGCTTTCTCCTCAAAAGTGACGGAACTCACTGTAATGCACCTGTTCGGTTAATAACTGCATTTAGACATTTTATGCATATAAGCATCTTTAAATATGTGCAATCATAAACCTACTTCTTTTTTTTTTAGAATTATGCAAATTTTGTGACGTTAACGCACCTTTTCACACAGAGCTGCGGGTCTGCAATGAACAAAGCGATGGCGATAACAGCAATAACTCCTTAGAAGTTGGTCTACGTCATCTTCATTATCTAAACTGTTAGCGTTAGCTTGTGCTCGACAAAAACACGAGTTAGAAAAATAATCCCCGATAAATTATTTCTCAGATGCTTACATTTCCCTCGTCTGAAGTTCAGGCACTGAGAGTTGGAAGTGATCCGGACCAAGTTGGTAAATCCGATGGTAAATGGTTGCTGCGCATACCCAGTCTTTAGCTAACTCTAGCTGGAACGTTACCCACACACATAATTTATCCGCTGGGCTCTTATATCCTCTGAGGCTGGTGGGTTTGATGTGAGATTGCATGCTCCTCAGTACAGCTGACAACAGAACATTCCACGCAAAGCTGGCTTCATCGCTGTAGCAGGTTGAATGTGAGTGGGCGGGGCTCAGAGGGTTTTGGCTTAGCAGAAGAGGCGGGGTCACTGGAAATCTTAAAGGCTCATTTAGGGAGATATTTTCACTGGCAAAAACGTGGCATGATTGTATTTCTTCTGAGTTTTTGGGTTGTGCTGACTTCAGACGCTCAAACATAGCCTCTCAAACAGAAAAAAGCGATTATTCCATAGCGTGTTCCCTTTAACAAATACTGCTAGCTTTACCGGTGTTCAGCCACTTTCATACAGTATGTCCCCGTCAGTCACAGGCCTGAAGAGCGTGCTCTACTGAAGCTAAATCGCAGAATTTCAAACTTGTCATTTAGTCTTTCTGTGTGTATGTGTTTCCCAGGGACGAGGCTTCGGGTTTCTGCTACGTGAATGATGCTGTGCTGGGAATCCTCAAGCTGAGAGAGAAATACGAGCGAGTGCTCTATGTGGATGTGGACCTGCATCACGGAGATGGTACGCACGATAAACACTCCAGCTGGGTTGTTGTGGGGAGGCAGTTTGGCTTTCCATATCCTTCCATTAATTTGCATGTCATTTCTTCTTCTGTTCTGTTCCCTGGAGCTTTTGTTTAATGTGGACGTACAGATTGAAACATTTCTCCAGGAAGTATTAGAGGCCCCTCACGGTTTTTCTCCTCCTCTCTCATAGGTGTGGAGGAGGCTTTCAGCTTCACGTCCAAAGTGATGACGGTTTCGCTGCACAAGTTTTCTCCTGGATTCTTCCCTGGTCAGTCTCTCTTGACGTCTCAGATATGATGTGTTCTCAGATGACACACGTTATGCGACTATAAGCATTTATATGTGCACTATGTGCATTTAGGTACGGGTGACCTGAGTGACACCGGGCTCGGGAAAGGCCGCTGGTACGCCGTCAATGTCCCGCTTGAGGATGGAATCAAAGATGACAGATACTACCAGCTTTTCACCAGGTATGCGCTGTCACACATGCACACATACACACTCCGAAAGCCAATCCCACACAATCCCAGTTTGGCAACTCCGAGCAAAACCTTTTGAGACTTGTCTCCCTTAAGGATCCCTGAGGAGATATTCTATTTTTCCTTTCCTCCCATGACTGCATCGCTCCAAAAGATCAGAGGTCACGGTCGTCCACAGAGGAGCGAGCAAATGCAGTGTCAGCGTTTTTATCGAGGACACTTGAGCAGGGACATCCTTTCATTGTGAGGGCTTGAGGTTTGCTCATCAGGGTCTTTTTTTCAGTTCTGTGGACTCAAAAACACAAAAGTGTAAGAGAAAATTAAAGTCGAAAAGACTTATTTACTTGATGTTTGCTTGAGCATGTTTATAATGCTAGCAGGCAAGTGTCGTCTTCCAATCTCAGATGTGTTTCAATGCTTTCTTGGTAGTTTTTAAAGTCGCTCATTAATAGAGACACGCCTTGTTAGAATTTGATCAGAAAGCAGCAGTCGTTCGTCCATTGATATCAAAAGTTTTTTTTATAGGAAAACACATTTTTAATAAAAAGATTTTTGGGGAACAGGTTTACGGGAAGTCACGGGTTTTCCCCAAACACTGGCTGTTACACTGATGGTTATAGCATGTGGAAAGTTTAATTTTTCTACACATGCAGTTAAATGATATGATGACTCAAAATAAAGCAGTATCAATGGTCTCTCGTTAACTGACGTGAAAAAAATGATTTTTCCACTGTAACTGGCTGTGGACAGATGTTGCCTGATTTATAAAACCGTCTGCTTGATTGAAGTATTACTTCATGTCTGCTGAGAACGATCTGTAACAATCAGTGGCTCGACTATTTTATGAAACGGTCAACAATGTGCTCATTTTAGATAAAACCATGTTTAGTCCCACCTCACAGGCCAACAGGATTGGTTTTGGTTCCATTGGTTTGTTCCTGTTAAAACTGTGTTTTTAAGACAGTTGTTGGTAGAAATGCTCCCCCACAGTGTTAGCCATTTATCTCCGGGTAACCATGGAAACAAACAAACAAACAAACAAAAACTCACACGGATACGTTTAAAGGACAATTTCGGTCGTTTACAACATCCAGCTGTATTGCCCAATCTACCCATGATTTAGCCATAGCAAAGACGCAAAAAAATGTCATCCGACCCTGACAGTGTTGCTTGCACGGAGATGTCGGATTGACAACATAGCCATGGGGGCATCAATTTATATTGTGTTTTAAACGCTATTTTTATACCTCTTCTACAGCTCCAAACAACATAACAATTACATGGTAGTGAGTAGAGGGTCCCTAAAGCCAAACCGAAGTGTCCCGAGGTCTTCATTAGTCGGATATAGAGTCCAGAATGAATTTAATCAAGCCAGTACCTGCTCTCAATCAGAGCCTCTTCCGTCAACAGGAGGCTATCTCACACGAGACATCACGTCACGTGACATTTCAAAATTCCAACCTGTTAGTAAGCTAGGCTTTGATGTTGCATACAACTTCATTTCACTTTCGAAAGAAATACTGGACTATGTTTGTAAAAAGAACGGCAACGAAATTGTGACTTTCCAGAGCGAGTTACTCCACACTCGGCAATCAACTACGGACTCACGTGACGTGATGTCTCGCGTGAGATAGCCTCCTGTTGACGGAAGAGCTCTGATTGAGAGCAGGTACTGGCTTGATTAGATTCATTCTGGACTCTATAGCCGACCACATGAAGACCTCGGGACACTTCGGTTTGGCTTCAGGGACCCTCTACTCACTACCACGTAAATGTTATGTTGTTTGGAACTGTAGAAGAGGTATAAAAATAGCGTTTAAAACACAATATAAATTGAAGCCCCCATGGCTATGTTGTCAGTCCGAAATCTCCGTGCAAGCAACACTGTCAGGGTCGGATGACATTTTTTTGCGTCTTTGCTATGGCTAAATCATGGGTAGATTGGGCAATACAGCTGGATTTTGTAAACGACCGAAATTGTCCTTTAAGCATTGCTTTCAGGAAAGCAACCGAGTTAGAACATAGAAACATATAGTAAAAAATTATGTATTTAAAAGAATATACAGCTCAGAAAAGACGGTGCTTGAGGTAAAGTAGAAATATTGAAGATATGAAAAATTTAAATGCACAAGGGCATGGAAAAACCACAGCCTTATAACTGCCAGTCTGATAGGTGTAAAAAAAAAAACATCATCCACAAAGGAAAAATTATTTTGTGGTGTTAGAACCAGTGGAGAACTTAACAAGTGTGCTGCTGGGTTATCTACTTAAGCTACAATTGCTAACGTTATTGTTTTTTTGTTTTTTTTTACCGACCTGTTTAATTTGCTGTCACATTTTAAGGTATAACAAAAAGAGGGGGTGTTTGTTCACTTAATGGAGGATTTAAAGAGGACCAAAAAACAGAAACTTACGGGGGGTCAAATGATGGCTTGTTAGCCCCGGGGCACACCGTTTAACAAAGCTAAGCTACGTTTTAAGATGCCAAAGACGTTGGAGCAGGAGGAAGAGAATTAAAGGGATAGTTTGCCTCTTTTGACATGAAGCTGTATGACAGCCCATATTAGCAATATCATTTATGAACATTGACTTACCCCCCGCTGCGTCCTGTGAGCTGAGTTCCAGCCTCGTTTTGGCGTTGACGAAGGTGGTCCGGCTAGTTGGCTGGGGCCACAAAAATAAAGTGTTTTGCTTCTCAAAATAATATGTGTTCAAAAGAGTAATACATTTGCATCACAGAATCGTTCATCCAGAAAAAGTCAGACCTCACAATCACATGGCTCTATTGTCTCTCCCTTCGTATCAATGCGTGCAGCCACCTGACGATAGCCGCACCTGTTACGGTGTTTACTGCTCCGTCTGCACTTCAGTCTGCACTTCGGTCTGCACGGTCTACACAGCACGCAGTGATACGAAAGGAGAGAAAATAGCGGCAAGCGATTGTGAGGTCTGACTTTTTCTGGATGAACGATTTTGTGATGCAAATGTATTACTCTTTTGAACGCATATTGTTTTGAGAAGCAAGACGCTTTATTTTCGGGACCCTAGCCAACTAGCCGGACTACCTTCGTCAACGCCAAAACGAGGCCGGAACTCGGCTCACAATAAGCAGCAGGGGGTAAGTCAAATTTAATAAATGATATTGCTAGTATGGGATATCATACGGCTTCATGTCAAAAGAGGCGAACTATCCCTTTAACGCGACACAAACCGACAGATTCGTTGATAAACATTGTTACTGCAGCCGTCGCCACGTTTTTTTACGCCTGAAACGGCCATGCTGGATGCTGATGTTGGGGCTGCAGAGGCTCCTCTGACCTTCTGTGTCAAGCGCCAGTGAAGTCCAATCTCTTAAAATCGCTCCAACTCCTGACTGACATTCATCCCGAGAGGGCGATAACATGTTTACTGCCGTCTTGTTCCGCAGCGTAATGCAGGAGGTGCGGGCCCAGTTCAACCCGGAGGCCATCGTGATGCAGCTGGGTGCCGACACCATGGCGGGAGATCCCATGTGCTCCTTCAACATGACCCCAGTGGGGGTGGGCAAATGTTTGCAGCATGTCCTGCAGTGGCAGCTACCTACGTTGCTGCTGGGAGGAGGTATATTGATATGGGTTTCTTATTTTCCGGCTTGTGTTGTGTTTTTTTTCGCCTGTTCGCCAGCGGATGCGATACGCCCCCGTGTATTTGCTTACATACTCCTTACTCAAAGTGTTGAAATACTCCAAATGACATGTGGATAGTGCACTGTATCCTTTGTGTGTATTCGAATTTACTTTGAGTTTCACTGAGCTCTCACTTGTGCGTACTTTTACACACACACACACACACACACACACACACTCACACACGGTGCCCTGTTCCAGACTCTTCAGCCCTCGGCCAGATGATAGCTACTAATTATACGACACAATGAAGCCATTTTACTCCACTACAATCCGACCTCTCTTCCTTTCTCTCCCTCCCTCTCTGTCCTACATACTTTTTCTCTGCGTTATATCCTCCTCTCCCTCCCGTTTCTAGTCATTCTCTCGATTTTTTTTATTATTTTTTTATACTCAAGTCCACCTCTTCATCCTTGACTCCCTCTGTCTCATCCGCACGCAAAAGAGAGTTCACAGCGTCTCTAGTTTTCATCTCAGGTTTGATGTGGCGCACCTTAGTCTTCACAACTGACTAGTTTGAATAAAGTAGTCCCCCACAAACTTTAGATTTTAAGGAACTTCAAGCATCAAACTTGTGTCCTGACTGCTCCTTGCATTTGTCTGTCCCCCTTTGTTCCCCCCCGACAGGAGGTTATAACTTGGCTAATACCGCTCGTTGTTGGACGCATCTGACCGCCGCAGTGCTCGGAAAGACGCTGTCCTCTGAAATACCCGATCACGAGGTACGGCAACACTCACACAAACCCACGCTCTGTCTCGTACCGCCACTGTAAGTCCCCATTTACATATTCCCACGTGGACACAAACGCGCCCTTTCACGCGCACCGCCGCACACACTCGCGAGAGAGCCGTCTGCTGAGTCACTCGTCTAATCAAAGACGCCCGTTTCTCAGTAGAGGGGCTTTTTTTCAGGTGAGTCAGAGGGGGCAGCAGTGTTGACAATTCCCTCAATTCCTCCCCATCCGTCGGGTTTAAACACGCAGCTCTCAGTCTCCTTTTACAGGCAGAGTGAGTGGAACGGTGCAGAGGAAAGACTGCCGAGCTGATCTGGATGAAGGGGGCAGATAATCAAATAATGTGAGGCCAGCGGATAGAACAGGTGAATTGATTTTCCCTTTGTTCTGCGGTGCTGGTAAAGCATTTCCTTTGGGCCACCGTCCGGGGGGGGCTGACAAACCGGCGTATTTACAGCAGGTCAATGTGACCCCTGTGACCCCGGTCTGGTGGGTCATAGTTAAGATGCAAACATTCTTTCCTAATGAAGCGAGGGTGTAGACTCTTGACTTCATTTTTAGGTTTTTGAAAGAGGAACAACGTGAGCATTTCAGCTCATGTGCATGTGGAATTGTCGCAACAGGATGTCACTAATTGTAAGAGGGGAGAGGTGAATTAAGAGAGGTCGGTCTGCCTGCCTAGAAGTACTTTTTAAAGACTTAAAAGACAGACGCGAACCGCTCTGCGTGCTTGTTGTACGCCGCCCCCGTTATTCCTCAACCAATGTTGGCCAAATGTGACGGAAATCTTCACAATATCATATTGCTGATATTAAGCAGTGGTTGGCCCAAAATTTTCTTCATTTAAATGATGACAAAACTGAATGAATTATGTTTGGGGATACTGTAATGGCTGGCTTTGGCACCTTGTCTTCAAAGCTTAGTTCAACTGTCAGAAATCTGGGAGTGACCTTGGACAGTCATCTGAGGTTGGACAAACAAATTAACAATGTCGTCAGAACTAGTTTTTTCCAGTTGCGTCTCCTGACCAAAGTTAAAATGTTTTTAAGTCGTCATGACCTTGAGAAAGCGATCTATGCCCTAATAAGTTCAAGGTTAGACTATTGCAATGCGCTTTATGTTGGCGTCTCCCAGTCTTCTCTCAGTCACCTTCAACTTGTGCAAAACGCTGCTGCCCGTCTTTTAACCAACACCAACAGACGTGTGCACATCACTCCTGTTCTTAACTCCCTCCATTGGCTTCCAGTCCTATACCGAATTGATTTGAAACTTTTAATGTTTGTTTTTAAAGCTCTTAACGGCCTCGCCCCATCATATTTATCGGAGCTTTTAACAGTCCGCAATCCTGGTAGAGCTCTGAGGTCAACAAATTAATTTTTGCTGGAATTGCCCAGGTCAGAATACAAACACTGGGGGGACCGAGCCTTTTTGGTCGCTGCCCCCAGGCTCTGGAATAAGCTCCCTGTTGAGCTGCGTCTTATTTCTGACCTGGGCCTCTTCAAATCTAGGCTAAAAACCTACTTATTTAGGATTGCTTTTAATACCCAGTAGTATGATGACACTTTTATCTTATTTTATTTTATCTTATTTGATTTTGTGGTATTTTATTGCTTTCACTATTCTTTTTACTTGTTCTTCTCTTTATTTATTACCTGCTGTAAAGCACTTTGGTACACCGTAAAAATTGTCTGTAAACGGCTGTATAAATAAAGTACATTTACATTTACTTGAATGTGTGCAAAACATAGTTTGACTGTAAAGCCGGTAGTTTTTTTTAATCGCACTTCCTGGCACATTTCTCCTAAATCCACCTACCGGTAATTCCCAAAGTGGGGAAGAAAAACAGAAAAAGAAGGCGAAGTTTCCCACATTTATTGGAGATCTCAAGGATTCTCAATGGAAATAATAAACCCCAAGCCGAGTGGCACGCAAACCAAGTGCGTGCAAATCGGGCATCGAGTCCAAGTTGACGCACTTTTTGAAACGCAAATGAAAAGAGAATACTAGCGCTTTCCAGTCATCTGAAAACAACGTTTTATTGATTAGTGCCAAAAAACCTGCGCACGACCTGACAGCTGATTTGTCAAGAGGGTTTGGCAGGACACGGATGCGGACTCCAGAGGTAGAAAACAAAACTTGGTTTATTCACAAAAAAGGTTTAACAAAAAGTGCGGCTGAGCTGGATACCAAAAACAAAACTGTGTCGAAAACAAAAAACATGACAAGGGTTAAACAAAACATGGCTATGGCTATGGCTTAAGGCATAGCCATAGCCATGTTTTGTTTTCGTCACAGTTTTGTTTTTGGTTATATTTAGGCTTAGGCTTAGGCTTAGGCTAGCAAGAAAGGTACTTAGTTGTTGCGTGGCATGAAAGGTGAATGCGGGGAACGAATTCACAAAATAAAAGAGGAGCATGGAAACGAAATAGGGAACTGAGTGATTGACAAATGAGTGCAGCTGGGGAACGATGGACAGGTGAAGTGAGTGAACTAATGACCTGGCATGGAAAGTGAGAAAAAACTTAATTAAACATGGACTTAAACTTAACTTAACTTAACTTCAGATGTGACTAGGCATGATTAAAAAAAACTCCAAACCAAAAACATGGGGAAAACACCATGAACGTGACATGATTTGGGTCATTTGCAACACAAGATTGGGTACGAAACCAGCATCCGTCGGTCTTTCAGAAGTTGATGAACCATACAACCAACCTAAAGTAGCACACCTTTGGAGCATCATTAACAGGTTTTTGGAGCAAGATGTGCGTCTAAACTGGCCTCCCTGCAGTCCTGGCATGTCATCTACCGAAAAAAAAACGAGGTTCCCTATGAAACCGGAAAGCACAACAGCGGAGGCCCCTAAACTCTTGTGAAATCCTAAAGCTGGCGTGGATTGGAAACAATATCAAATTTCTCAATTTTCTCAATTCCAACATCTGATATGTTGTCTTTGGGGGATTTTTCAGTTAGATGTGGGGGTTAAAACAATTTTCAGATCGTTGTGTTCTGTTTTCGTTTGCGTTTTACAGCGTGCTCCAACTTTCACGGAGTCGGTGGTTGTCAAAGAGACCCATCCTGCCGTCAAAACAGAAATCAGTCGGACCATCTGTCTCTCTTGCGCCTCTGTGCGCCTCCCCGCAGACAAAGAGTCCCTTTCTCCAGCAATTTTCGGACCACTTCTTGGTCAAATGTAATGAATCGCTGTGAGTGCCTGCATGCGTGTGTGTGTATGTGTGTGTTATGACGAGATGAAGGTGCCTCTTGTTTCTCCTTGTCAGCATTCAATGGCCCTAAATAGCCTTTGACCTCATTAAGAAGCACTCACTGAAAACAAAGCAACTATCAGTGCAGACAGCTGCCACAGATGATGAAGACAAGGAAGCGCGCACACACACACACACGTGTTTTCTCGTAGAAATTAAAAGCCGCACGAATGGCTTTTCCTTCATTTGTATATTTTTTCAGGTGATTTCCTATTGAGGCTGAAGCCGCACAGATGCATTTGTGTGTGAGCGAGTGTGTTTGTGGCTCAGTCTGTGCCCCATAAGAGGGGCATTTATCCATGATGACCAAGCAAAGCTGAACTCCCAGCAACATGGGGAACAAAAACTACCTTTGTGTGCACATGTGTGTGTGTGTGTGAGAGAGTGAGTGTGTGTTTCAACCCGCCTGCTCTACTGTAGACCACATGAATACACACATTCATTACCATCAGATAATGCACTGGCCTGTTTTATAGCGTTTTCATGCGTTTCATTGTTTGATAAATATGCCGCCGATGTGGAGGAAACGGCTGTTATTCGAATGGGAAAGTACTGAAAGTGCTTTCTTTCCTGAGAGATACTCGAGCGTAAGCAAAATAAATTGTTATTTGTTTTTATAGTGTCACTGCGTTTCAAATATACCCTTTCACTGACGACGACCCCCCGAATTTCTAAAACGGCGAGTAACAAACGTGTGTAACCGAAATATATGTCCAAACAAACTTGTGCTGGTTTGCT
This sequence comes from Odontesthes bonariensis, assembly GCF_027942865.1. Taxonomy (NCBI): domain Eukaryota; kingdom Metazoa; phylum Chordata; class Actinopteri; order Atheriniformes; family Atherinopsidae; genus Odontesthes; species Odontesthes bonariensis. Next base: position 22,375,864 of record NC_134524.1, read on the forward strand.
TGGATAAAACATATTTGGTCTCTTGGTTTTTATTTTTGTTGAAATTAAAGCTTTTTTGTGGGTATTTTTGACAGGGGGGGACACCAAACGGGTTTTGTTTTTGGAGTCTTCAAACTTTAAAAATAGTCGTCTAAACACAATCATCAGTCAAACTTTGCCAGTCACATCCACAATGGTGCTGTAATATTCACTGACTACCAGACAAATTATTATGCAGATAAGCCACACAATGGCTCTGCTCGGGCTGAACTTATTTCACTTCAATATCTAATAAAAACACAAGTAAAAGTGTTTTGGTTTTTGTAGCTCCAACCAGGAGTTGAAAGTCATTAACCCTCTTGTTTGACTTGTATTGTCTGATAGGAGACAGCTGATCTTGATTGACCCCCCCATTGTGCGATAGCGGCAGAGTATATCTGTGTGTGAATCGATGGGGCAACAATATGCGGCGTACTAAGAATAACCACACAGGCTAAGGTTGTTTATTAAGTGTTTCTGTACTGTACTGGCATTTTTGGTGCTTCAACTTTTACACACGGAATATTTGATGTCCACATGCCATCCTTTGCCCATAAAAATGAGCAGCCATTGAAAGTGAACACTATAAAAGGGATCGTCATCTTCCCTAGAGGTTTGACACTATTGGGAACGAGAGTTTATCGCATCACACTAGAGTCTGTACCGCAGTACGGAAAACCCAGTGTTGCTCTGAAAGTCATTTCCGTGTTTGTCCTGTGTAGTTCATTATTTAACATCCACTTTGTTCAAGATAAATCATTTATTTCACCCGACAGAGAGATTTTAACTTCGAGATTGGGTATCGGTGCCAATGGGCCGATCCATATTGGCCGATTTTTTTTTTATTTTTATTTTATTTTTTTATTATTTTTATTTATTTATTTATTTTTAAATCGGTGGCCCCCCCGCCCAGTGCTGTCCAGCATTGGCATTCATCCAAGGGCTTTCTGCCCCCTCTATTGGTGAAAAAACTTGTTAAATTGGGACTACCCCTGATTTTTAGTTTTTTTTTTTAGTTTTTACCAAGCTAGAGAAGCTTTTGTTTTGTTCAGATGCTTTTGTAAAGGATTTTTAATTCCCATTTGCACTAAACTATATAAAGAGCTGATTACAATTTAATTTGAAAGTCTACCAACCAAGCTAACGAAGCTATTGTTTTTTTTTTCTCAATTTCAGTTCCTTTATTATTTAATATTTTGTCTATTATTGGATTTTGAAACCCTCATTGCACTGACTGAACCAGTTCCACTTGTTATATTTTTATAGTTAAGATTGTTTTACTGGTGCACACTTATTAAATAAATAAGTAATTCAGTACATTTACATCTGTTTATTTGTTTTTAAAAGAATAGGAAAGAAATGTTTAAGTCAAGTCTGATGCTGCCTTGCACAAAAGAATGATCCCAGTCTTTTCCACACAATGAAACTTACCGTTTGTTACCCTAATCCTGCGCTGTTTTTCTGTATCGGTATAGGCCGATACTAAACCTCAGATATTGGTATCGGTATCGCAGATGAAAAAAGCGAATTGGTACATCCCTAATCTAAACTGAATATCCGTCTGAGCCTAAATTCACTTTTAGAGAACGCAACCTGCTAAGACAGCTCAGACTACCAAAACCAGGCAAGAAGGGTGTTAAAGGGAGCAGTAACGAGAAGGCCGACAGTACAAAGCTCAGCAGCAGACCACTTTATGCTTTAAACTCCACTGTATGGCTGCAGTGGTCAGGGAACTGGCTTGAAATTACCCAAAGTCAAACAGGTGGCAAATCCAAACCCCTTCATTGTCCACCATCCCCACAGTTAGGCATGGTGGTGGTAGCATCATGCTGTGGGGATGTTTAGTTGGAGCAGTTTTGCCTTGAGGAAATAGGACAAAATCCCAGTGACTAGATATGGAAAAGGCAACTTTGCATTTTTGTGGGGTGGGGCAGAGAGTCAACGGAGAGGGTTAATGACTTTTGCCTCCTGGTGTGTGTAAATCAAACTGTAGCGACAACCTCTGTTGTTGAGTTGCAGGTTTCGTTTCTCTTTTACTTTGCAATTTGATTGAATTTAATTATAATGGCAATAATGACTCATCTGGGAAGCGGACAATAAAATCTGGAGAAAGAGAAGGTTATTATTGCTTTTCTTTCATTTGGAAAACGGTGCAGGCATAGATTCAGACACCTGGAAATGAGCTATGCTGTCACCTCGGTTGCTACAAATTTACAACCTAAATAACTGATTGAATAAAACAAAGTGATAAAACCCAGCCAAAATGTTATCAGGACCTTCCCAACAGCTTATCTGAGTTCCCCTCATCTCTGGTGAGAGCAGCAGAAATAAATACAAATGTGTGTCTGTCTCAGAGCCACACAGGAAGGGAGGACGTCTCTGGTCCCAGATTGGCAGCAGGGAAGCGTCCCGCCTCTTTACTTCCTACTTCCTCTTTTCCTGTCTGCATCCACTTCCCCTCCTGCCCCTCGCTGCCGTCAGGGACACGGCGGCTCCCAGAGTCACGGGCTCAATCACCGGAAACGTCACCAGGCTATAGTTTGTGTATGTGTGTGTGTGTGAGAGGGACACAGAGGCCGTGAGGGGAATTTGCACGTTAGAAAATAACAAATAATAAAGCCGATCATTTGATTATTACAGTATTCTGTGCTATTGTGATGAGGGAACTTTGAGATTATATCAGATGATCTGAGGGGCTTAGTTTCCCGTAGATTCTCCCTTTTGGGAGCCTGGCCCTTTTTCACGGTTGTCTTTCTTTTTAATGCCTGTTTGTTTTTCAAGTTCTCAGACGGGCTCGATCCAAGAGGATCATGATTCACGTTTCATTTTCCTGTCAGGCAAGAGGCTTTTCTAAGCCAGCTGGCCAGTATTCATAATACTTGACCTTTTAGAGTTTTTCTTTCTTCTAATTTGGTTCTTTAATTCCTTTAGACATGACTATGATTCTCCACAGAGGCCAGTTAAACTGTACCCATGTGCACTCATGAGCGCATATTCCCCAGCAGGAGAGATGAAACGGATGTTTTACGATTCTTTTGATCAACTACATGCATTTTAAAATGGACTGCCAAACATTTCTTGGACACCATTAGATGCATTGTGCTCGCAGTCCACACAATAGTAATGTGTAACATGATGGGCTAGAGCGAAGGGTTTAAAAGCCTGACGGAGAATGATACAAAATGTATCTCTACGGCAACTTGGCAAAAATCTGATATCCCATGTTTGCTTTCAACTTTCCCAGATTTTCAAAAGCACACCAATGGTATTTTTTGGGTTACAATGCCTTTTAAAGGAGAACTGTCAGATGGATCTAAAGAAGATGGATTGATGGAAAGGTAGGAGGGTGAGTAATAGTCCAGATGTTGAGTGAGTGAGGTGTACGTGCGCAATGTGACCAGGATTTGGGCATCGAGCTGTTTTCCTTCTCGAAAACATTTATTAGATAGCAGACGCAGTTCATTTGTTTTCCGAGACATTTTCCTCTCCGCTGTGCAGCTCGGCATCCTTCATAGCAGGAGATCCTGCTGATCGCTGTAAAAACAAACACCCACACACACACGCTCGCTCGCACAGACACACAACACGCCTGTCCACAGATGGGCTCGTGTTCACCAGCACATACTCGAGTCTTTCTCTCAGGCATGTTGCCGTTAGTCGGAGCCAAACTTTGCTCAGTCTAAGATGAATATGTTTTTCACCTGACAAGAATGGATGGGCCATTTGTTTCATAGATGTTTTTACCTGTCAAAACGAACTTTAAAAAACGACACGGCCGACCCCTAAACCTTTGCAACGGGAGTCTTTTCAGTGGTGAAGTTTTCCATGGAGGTCTGGTTGTTTTTTTTCAAAAAGACTTTATTTTCTCGTCTTGTTCACGCTTCATCAAACATAAGGACAAAGAAGTAATTTAAGAACCAATACCAAAGCTTGCCCCCCCACTTGTAAATCTTGTCACGTTGTACACGTACAATTTGGGGTCGATCTCCTTGGTAATCATTTAATTGAAAATGATTAATGCTAACTGTTCCTTAAATTACTGACTAATATACCGGGTTAAACAGAGTGATAAGCTGTCCTTTTAAGTCCATTGTTACTGAGCTCGGATCCAGTGGGAGCTGGCCACCTGAGGGCAGCGCACACGAAAAAGCTTCATTCAGCCCTTTTCAGACATGGGACGCATGATATTAAATGTAACATCAGCCTGTTGCAGCTCTGGCATTCTGTCGCTCAAGACATCGATCACTTTAGTGGTCTCAAACTGATCCGTGAAAGGGCCGGTGTGGCTGCAGGTTTTTGTTCCAACCCTGCAGCAGCACGGCTGATTGGTTTCATTCAATCAACTGAACTGTCTGCACTGAAGGTCTTAACCAGTTCAGTTGATTGAATGAAACAGGTCAGCTGAGCTGCTGCAGGGTTGGAACAAAAACCTGCAGCCACACCGGCCCTTTCACGGATCAGTTTGAGACCCCTGCTTTAACCCAAATATTCTCCATGACTTCATTCAGATACGCATCAATCATCTCAGATGAAGATCAGAGAACACATCTATTCCAACTATTGGTATAAGACAAAAGTTCTTACTTGTTGGAGTTCTTAGAACAACATGCCATACAGTGATATTGACTGAAATTGGCCTTCAGCACCTTGAGTTTGTGTGGAATATGCCAGCTCTGGTAGGGACCATCATAACTTCTTAAACCGAACCATCCTAAAACTGTTTTGACATTGCAAAACCGAGCCTTGCTTCAGTTTAATTTGGACCAAGACCGCCTCTTTTTGTGGGGTCATGGGTCGGCTGTTTTAGTACATTCTGACAAGGAACTTTTAATCTGGATCAACATCAACCAAAACCGATCGTTTAAAAGCGTCATACCAGCAACATTTATGGAAGCTGTTGTTTTTAGATTGCATTGGACGCAGATGTACCAACCGACCAGCACTTTGGTCAGTTGGCGCTGTTGATAAAAGTGCTTTATAAATAAAGTTGGCTTGTCTTGGCAAATAAAGGAGCCGGTGTTGTTAGTTTGCTTCGAAAGCCCTAAAAGCAAACTTTTTCTCTTCATGCATTCATTGCCAATAAATTACTATTATTCTTTAGAAAGATTATGTCATTTATTCATGTACTATAACCGTGATATATATAGTGATATAAAAAACGAACAGGCAATAGTTTTTAAAGACGATTCTTTATATATTTATTATTCATATGGCTCCAGCTGACGGCCCTGCAGGCGACCCGGAGAGCACCAGAGGAGGTGCAACGGGCCAAGTCACCAGACACCTGTGCAGTTTACTGACAGTGGAGACGTTATTCTTTTTTTTGAAAACCCAAGATTCCAATTTTAGATGGAAAACAAACACATTCATTTAAACCTGAAGGAGATCCATGATAAGATCTGGTTGGGTTGGGTGAGTTGGCACCGAATGAGCCATAATAAGCATCACGGCTTCAAGCAGAAGTCCAAGTAGTACCGAGTAAATGAAATTAAGTCTACCTCAGTGGAATTGAGAAAGAATAAAGCAAACTTGGGTTTCCTGTGGACTAAAGATTGAGTTCATCTAGCGATAAAGTACACATACTGTAAAGGGAAATTCTTAAATTGTATTTTTTTTTTTTACAACAAATGCTGCTTGATAAAAGCATTAATTTCATATAAACACTCGCACGCATCTTTCGTTGGCGACATCAGTGTTCCTCGTACAAGTTCATGTGAGTAGTGAGTAATGGGAAGCGGGTCTATGTGAAGGACCACGGTGAATAACCAGAGACCTTTCCCTATTCATCTCTCCGTGTGTCTCTACCCGAGACACCGGAGCCAGTCAGTATTTTCTGTCTCTTGACCTTGCCCAGCTGTGCTGCGTCACTGGATCACGCACTGTGGTCCATCTTTTGCCCCCCCCCCCCCCCCCCCATCGCCTTCTCTCTCGCATGTTCACTTCATTGAGTTGTTGATCTTTTTCCGCACCTCAACACCTATTTATATTGAATTCAATCTATGGATATATTTGGACGGTCTGTGCTTTCCTCTCCCTTGCGTCCTCTCTCCGTCTCCTCTCTATAATCATCCAAACCAAACAAGCCGCCAGCAGGAGACTGTGTGCGTGTTTTTGTGTGCGTGTTTTTGTGTGTTACTGGACAGCAGGAGACGGAGCACTGGGTTCATGGGAATACAGTGAATGTGTGTGTGAAGTAACCACTCTCATGTTTAGACCGGAGGTAAGACACAGAAACTCATCGAAGCTAATTGAAAACAGACTCGCACGTATTAAAATAGTTTTTTTTTTCCTCGCACAGAGGCACATGTCAATGGATAATCACGCCAACACACATGCGTGGACCTTCACCTGCATTTATTGCAGTATGCGCGCACACGATCATGCATTCCCTCATTCTCACTCACAAAGTGCGCCTACTAAACAAAGAGTTCTTTTTGTGTCCAAATAAGCAGAAGAATACTCTTGTTGCATGTTGGAGGATTTCTGTTAGGTGTACATTCGCTTTTTTCTTTTTTTTTTTCCGCCAGCAAAACCTTCTAAGGTCTTTTCTGATCCCATCTACTCCACTTGGGATTTGAACACGAGATATCCGTGTCATAGAAATGACCAGCATCATCACGCTCCAACCTCTTTGTTATGTACATATTCTTGCAGCCTTGCACTTATTTGCTGTCACAGTAAATTTAATGTTTCGGGGGTTTCGATTGCTCGTCAATAAAATTCGTCTTTTGGTCCTTTAAAGGGATAGTTCGCCTCTTTTGACATGAAGCTGTATGACATCCCATATTAGCAATTTCATTTATATATAAACTTTATTACAGGCTCAAAGCCCACAATGGAAACATAACAGTACATACATCATTAATACAATACATTACACATTCATATATACATATACTAAAAAAGGGGAGCTAATGAAGGCACTCATACCAGTGTTCCCAGATCATAGACATGTACCTTACAGAGCTACGACTCGGATCAACTAATTGTGCAATAAGCTCATTTGTTACACGGTCAAGCCTGCTCATGAACTTAAAAGTAAGATTTCTCAGCAGTGCCATGAAAGTAGTAAGACCTAGATTGCAGAATAAACCACTTGCTCTAGTACTCCTTGGTTTCTTTAGGAGAATCCTGAGACAATCATTATAAGCTACCTTCAGTTTCAGCAGACTCTCCTTCTTGTATCTAACCCAGAGTGGAGCTGTGTAAAGAGGGGAGCAGTAAGTTCGAAACAGGTTAACTTTAACATCTGTAGTGCAGTGATGGAATTTTCTAACCAGCATGTTAGCTTGGACATTTATGAACATTGACTTACCCCCTGCTGCGTGCTGTGAGCCGAGTTCCAGCCTTGTTTTGGTGTTGACGAAGGTAGTCCGGCTAGTTTGCTAGGGTCCCGAAAATAAAGCGTCTTGCTTCTCAAAACAATATGCGTTCAAAAGAGTAATACATTTGCATCACAAAATCGTCCCTCCAGAAAAAGTCAGACCTCACATCGCTTGGCGCTATTTCTCTCTACCTTCATATCAATACTTGCTGTGTAAACTGTGCAGACCGAAGTGTAGACCGAGCAGTCCCCTGCTTCCGAGCAGTAAACACCGTAACAGGTGCAGCTATCGCTAGGTGGCTGAACGCATTGATATGAACGGAGGCAAAAATAGCGCCAAGCGATTGTGAGGTCTTACTTTTTCTGGAGGGAAGATTTTGTGATGCAAATGTATTACTCTTTTGAACGCATATTGTTTTGAGAAGCAAGACGGTTTATTTTCGGGACCCTGGCAAACTAGCCGGACTACCTTCGTCAACGCCAAAACGAGGCCGGAACTCGGCTCACAGGACGCAGCGGGGGGTAAGTCAATGTTCATAAATTATATTGCTAATATGGGACGTCATACAGCTTCATGTCAAAAGAGGCGAACTATCCCTTTAAGGGAAGATCCACTCTATATGTCTCCTCATCTCTTTTTTGTTTAAGAATTTAGTCACATTGGCTCACTTGGCGTGATCTACCGAGTCCAAGGCTTTCATAACAATCGCTGCAAACGGAGTGACGTGCTGTGGTCAGGCCTGGCCTCACAGTTTGTTTTGCTCTCATGGCACTGCGTCACGGCCTCACGATATCCCTGGAAATATTTTTTTTTCCCCCACTTATTTCAACTGTCTTTCCCTTGTTTTAACTTGTTTGAACCCACTCTGGATTTCCACCTGTTTCTTTTTTCTATGTTTGCTGTGGTGTCTAACTCCTTGTGAAAGGCCAGGAGACTTTGGTATTTATAATGTGGCCATCTGATATTTTTCTTTGCTCCAGGGATGGGGATTTTAATATATCCAACACTTTGTTCCAGATTGAAATATTTCAACAAATAATGTTTAGATTGCCAAGAAATTTTGTGCAGATGTCCAGACTTTCCTGTCGTGCTGTCAGGATGTTCACGTTTGTGGTAGTTTGAATAGTTTTAGCAACTAATGGATGGATTGTCTTGAAATTTGATGCAGACATCTGTGCAAACTGCAATAATGATGATCATCCAATTACTTTTCATCTCACGTTATCACCGCTTCAACTGTTGTAACCTAAAAGCTGCTAAAAATAATGGCATTGCTATCAACGTGAGCTGCACTTTTTACTTTTGAAACTAGTGGGCGGATTTGTTTTCACAACATTTTCTTTCTGTTTCAGTCTAAAAGGGGAGAAAATATCATTGATGTAAGCTTTTACTGCATGGTTTCACAATAATATACGACAGAACAAATATGCCCTGATGTAATATCATTTTAACACTCAAAAGAGGTTTATCACTGAAACAAATTTCCAGTTTCCAGTTGCCAAGCTGCTTTAACGTGATGATAAAGTTATCTTTTCAATGGAAATCAGTTTTTGTGGCAGCTCCGACAGTGTGAAACTAGCACAGTGTTCAAACCACCACTGATATCCTCCATGTGAAAAAAAACAACCTCTTGCTTGTGTTTCTGGTTAAAACTGCTAGATTAGATGTTTGCGAAAGAAAATGAAAAGTCAGAGAAGTCCACTGTTCTCGGATGGGGTCCAGCATCTTTGGGTTTATGAGCCTGGCAACGACTACCACAGTTTGTGCGAAGACTTGACAGCGAAACACGGAGGTGGGAGTGTGATGATGTGGGTCTGCGTGAGGGCAAAAGCAGTTGGGCAGATGGCATTTATGGCAGAGCAGAACAGTGCCACCAGAAAAGGAAAGGAAAGAGATTGTCGAAATTATTATAGAAGAAAAGATGAATCTTTGAGTTGGTAAATGAGCCATGTGCAGACTTTTTGAATCGAGTTCTCACTATGGGGCTTGCATTTTTTAGAACTGTGAAACTAAAGGTTTCAGTTAATTTTACAAAGTGTTGCTCTTCAGGTTATGCAAGTATTGCACAGGTGTGTTCTCTCTTGTGTTGGATATGCAAGAAAAACTTTTTCGTGTGCCCAAAATCCTCCCCGAGAGTTTCTCCAAAGATGTGAAAAGTGAAGCTGATTGATGAGGAATATTTAAAGCCCAAACAACACTTGAACTTTTGCAGAAAAGAAGCTGAATTCCCTAAAAAAAAAAAAAACTGATAGATTTTCATGTAATTTTGCAGTGTGCTGCAATAAAAATCAAATAAAAAAAGAGTTTATTTTACAAAACCTGTCTGCGTGTGTATTAGTTTTTTACAGAATATGGACCAGACTACTCGATGGAGATCAGCCCTAGCTGTCGACCAGACCGCAATGACACCAAACACCTGGACCAGGTCATCAGCACCATCAAAGGTATGTGTAATGTTTCTGTTTGGTGGATGCACAGGTGCATCTGTATGTGTGGGTGTGGAGCATAAGCAGATGTGTGTTTGTCTGTGTTGTGTTGAACCTTCACTCACCTCTGGCCCCTTTTGTCTCTGTGTGGTTCTTTTAATGTGTGTTTTCATGCATGTTTTCTAAACGTGTCTGTCTTTGATAAAACTATGGCTTCTTTATTCTTTTGTCTCCTCCCTGTGGCTTTTAACATCCTTTGTGTGTCTGTATGTATGTGTGTGTGTGTGTGAGAGAATGTGCATAGTGTGTAACCTCGTTTTTTTTTTTTTTGTACCTACAACCTCTCATCCTGAGTCTGGGTCTTAATTCATGTGGTATTTTTCTTTCTGCATCTCTATCTGTAGAAGCCTTTATGTTTGAACCCTATGTTCATCTGTGCGAGTGTATTTGTGTATGTTTGCAGACTTGTGGTTAAGCTTAAAGCTCGGTCTTTGGTCTCAGCGTTGACAGCCCACAGCTCTCAGGAGAAATCCCGCACCGGGGTGAAGCTTAGGCGAAAAGTTGAGCAGCGAGAGACTTACTGTAAGGAGGTGAAGCCAGGAATTCACCCAAAACAAAAAAAATGACCACGAAGCATGCCTACAAGCTGCGTTACATGAAAAAAGTGATCGAACTTGTAGAAAAGCCATTGTGGAGATGTGTTAACTACAGATCGACGGGACCTCCACCTTCCAACTGAAATCCACTCGAATGGATTTTTTAAAAGGGAGCCCAAAACACTCAGACAATGCAGTTGAGAGTGAAATCATACCTTAAAGCAATACTATGTAACATTTCTACCTTAAAATAACAGCTTGAAAAAAATTGTGCGGCTAGAATGAGTTTTAATATTACGATTGGCCTGTCTCCCATGCCCTTCGGGGGTCTGAGTTGGAAAAACTGCGCTATGTAACTTTGCTGGAGCGGCCCGGGAGCTGAGCGGACGTACTTCGACTTGCTTTCTGGCACACCTACCGCAAAAACAAATAGACCCCTCTCACGCTCCCAGGTACATTTGATTACTCTTACCTTCTCGGTCGACATAGCTTGCACCTTGTGACTCCTCGCCGGTTCGTCAACAAACGTGAAACGTGAAAGCGAAAGGGTGTTGTATTTACGACAGTGTAACCGTACATTACCTCCAAGCCTGTAGGGGGAGCTCCATAATGGGCTTTTTGAGAAGTTACATTGTATTGCTTTAAAGTATAGAGTCACTTGGATGCAAACTGGCCTCTCTTCACATGCTTCACAGTTCCTATCCTGGGCTGTTTCATGGTAATAATTGAAGGAGCAGGTAAAAAAGAATGACCGCAAAGGATCATGTGCATCCCATTTGTAAGGGTGGGGGGGGGGTCAAGCTCACAACATGCGAAAATTGTACAAGTTGCAATGATGTCCAGCTCACAGGTCAACATGGTTCCAATTTTTCATCAAGGAAATTGTTTTCTAATTGCTTTGGTCTGTGACATTATAGCTGAAAGGGAGCACACCACCACTTCACTGCAGAGTCTTGCAAACCCTGGCAAAATTGATGGAATCCAACACATTTGTTGGCTGCTCATTCAGCTCTTTTATTTAGTAAACCAATAATAATAATTAATGATGATGCATTTCGTCTTTTTTTTTATTTTTTATCTTTCCATCCAGATGAAGTAGGGGAAACAATTACGGAATCATAAACCAAAACAAAATCACAGATAGAAGTTTATTTCAGCTCCTTTGGCTTTTATGACGGCTTTAAAACAGAGTTCTTCATCAGTAATGTTCAAACGTTCTTGTATAGCAGTTGATAAATGAATTGTGCATGATGGGCCCTTCTTGAAAATGAACCTCAGCATCCCCAAACCACCTTCGTTGGACTTCCCCAAACAAAAGTCTCGGCGTCATCTCCTTACCGAATTCAGTCCAGTTGGTGATTAATTCCTAAATATCACTTAATCTATCACAGTCCATGACTGCTGCTCTTTAGCCCACTGTAATCTTGTCTTTGTAATGGTTTACATTTGACTTTTCTGGATGTCAATCCCTTTCCCTTCAGCCGGTCTCTTACAATTCAGTCCCAAACTTTGACTCCTGTTTTTGCCCATTTGTTTTGAATTTCTTTAGTTGGGAATTTTCTATTTTCAGGCATTTTCCTTCGAGTTTTCTGCCCTGATGCTCTGATGTCTAGATCCTTGGTCAACCTGTATCCCATTTTGTTTGTACTTGCTAGAAATTTTAGACACCACCGACTGGGAACAACCTACATCTTTTGCCGCACTTTGCATTGAATTGCCTTATTTTTAAATCCTTTAAAAGCTGTTGTCGGGGCCGTGTTCCCTGCCGATCAGCAGGATGCAGCAGCACATTTAGCTCTACCAGTGCACCCTTTAAACTGCAGACTCATTTGCATATTTAGACTGGTGCAGGTATTTGTTTTAGAAATGCAAATTGGAAGGCGATTGCATTTTTTTTACCTCACAACTGAATGATTCCATCATTTTTCTTTAGGTAGGATTTACAAACCCAGGATGATCCGAGGTTAATTAGAAATATTTTCTGCCATATTCGTGTGGGACTGTCATCCAATTAAAGGTCCCTACCAAGCTTTAACCACGCCTTGACTCATCTGTGCGTGTGAATATAACAAGTGTGAATCGAAAGCCAGGAAAAAGGAAGATTTGTGTCCTCAAATTTTACACGCAGTAGGGTGGACGTGGTATCAATCACCAGCTTAATCTTCATACACTTAAATAGAACAGCTCATCTTCATGTAGCTGGATGTAGAATCTGTTTGGATCTGTTAATCCAAACAAGCATTTAGTTCTCCAGGTCATGTCAAATCAGGGGGATCAGTTTTGTTTTCTGAAATTCACTTCGTCCGTTAGCTTGCATGAAATCATCGCATCCAGAGGGGTCGAAAAGATTGCTGCTTTTCAGTCATACGGCTTTTATTAAGGACGACAGAGGAAACTGGTGGATGAACGGGTGGATGGAGTAAATCAAAGGGTGGAAAAATTGAACACAGACAAGCAGGAGACGGAGGGAAATAGGGGACATTCGTGTTTGCCCGCCTTTTATCTTTTTAAAGCCCCGACCGAAGAAGGAAACTTTCAAAACGTAAAAATAACGAAACCTTTTTTGTTTTTTCTTTCGATAATCTCGGATTTTAGAGCGCAAACTCCTCGAAATGTGTTAAACTTTGTGTTCTGCACCTTCTCATTTTCTGTAGTTGAGCCGTTTCTTTTTCATTTGGCCCCTTCAGATGAATCATCCTCCCCCCTTTTCCTCTCCTCCTCCCGCTGGCACTTCAGTCTCGTTTCTTTCGACCTGTCACATCTGTTTTATGTCCCCTCTCTTTTCGCTCTCCCTCCGCATCCACTTTGAACGGCTTCTGCTCTCTGTCATTTCACATTCAGTCAGAGGCAACTTCACCCAAAAGGAGTTGCACTGCACAAGCACGCTAGACTCCACTGTCTCAATGACGAGTTGATTTTTTTTTTCATACTTTTTCATAATCCCCCCCCCCCCTCTCTTTCTGTTTCTGGTTAAAGAAAAGACCTCCATGTCTTCTCGCTGAACTAATGTTTACACACAAACACTAAATAGGATTTGGCTTTTCCACACACCCGCTTCCACACTTGCCTCCGGGCAAATATATCTACATGACATCATTGGGGTGGATAAGTGTTTTTTTTCTGGTTTGGAAACAAAGTGC